>NC_140075.1:93943207-94543207 GCF_964194135.1 Talpa europaea
GGTTCAACATCCGAAAATCAATCAACGTTATCCAACACATCAACAAAAAGAAATATAAAAACCATATGATAATATCAATAGATGCTGAGAAAGCTTTCGACAAAGTGCAACACCCATTCATGATAAAAGCCCTTGAAAATCTTGGGATACAAGGAACATACCTCAACATCATAAAGGCCATCTATGACAAGCCAACAGCCAGTATCATTCTCAATGGTGAAAAGCTGAAAGCAATTCCATTAAGATCTGGAACAAGACAAGGATGTCCACTCTCACCACTGCTTTTCAATATAATATTGGAAGTCCTAGCCAGGGCAAAAAGACAAGAGAAAGACATCCAAGGAATCCAAATAGGAAAAGAAGAAGTCAAACTATCACTATTTGCAGATGATATGATATTATACATAGAGAACCCCAAAAACTCCACAGAAAAACTAATTCAACTCATCAATCAGTTCAGTAAAGTGGCAGGATACAAAATCAACACGCAAAAGTCAGTAGCCTTCCTATACACAATCAATAAATCTGAAGAAGAAGAAATCAAAAAAACCATCCCTTTTGTTATTGAAACAAAAAAAATCAAATATTTGGGAATAAACCTAACAAAAGAGGTAAAGGACCTATACAAAGAAAACTATAAAACACTGTTAAAAGAAATAGAAGAAGACACAAAGAAATGGAAAAACATCCCCTGCTCATGGATTGGAAGAATAAACATTATTAAAAAATGGCCATCCTTCCAAAAGCAATATACAGATTCAATGCTATTCCAATAAAAATTTCAATGTCATTCTTCAAAGAAATAGAACAATTATTGATGAAATTCATATGGAATCACAAAAAACCCCGAATAGCCAAAGCTCTCCTGAAAAAAAAAGAAGGGAATGGAGGCATCACACTCCCAGACTTTAAACTCTACTACAAAGTCATAATCATCAAAACTGCATGGTATTGGAACAAGAACAGACATACAGACCAATGGAATCGAATAGAAAATCCAGAAATAAACCCACAGATTTATGGTCAACTAATCTTTGACAAAGGAGCAAAGACTATGCATTGGAGCAAAGAAAGTTTGTTCAATAAGTGGTGCTGGGAAAACTGGGTCGCTACATGCAAAAGAATGAAGCTTGGCCACTACCTCACACCACACACAAAAATCAACTCAAAATGGATTAAAGAACTAGACATAAGACCTGAAACCATAAAATATATAGAAGGAAATATAGGCGAAACACTACGTGATTTGCACATCAGAGACATCTTTACAGACACATCACCCAAAGCAGTGATAGTGAAGGCAAAGATAAACAGCTGGGACTACATCAAATTAAAGAGCTTCTGCACAGCAAAAGAGACATAACAAAAACAAAGAGAAACCCCACCAACTGGGAGAACATTTTTGCACCCAACACTAATGATAAAGGACTGATCACAAAAATCTGCAAAGAGCTGATGAGACTCAACAACAACAAAGAAAATAATCCAGTCAAAAAATGGGCAGAAGAGCTAAAAAGAAACTTCTCTGAAGAGGAAATGCAAATGGCCAACAGGCATATGAAAAAATGTTCAACATCACTTGTCATCAGGGAAATGCAAATCAAAACTACCATGAGATACCATCTTACACCAGTGAGAATGGCACATATTAAAAAAACTAGCAACAACAAATGTTGGCAAGGGTGTGGAGAAAAAGGAACTCTTCTGCACTGTTGGTGGGAGTGCAAACTGGTCCAACCACTGTGGAAAGCTGTGTGGAGATTTCTGGACCTTCTAAACATAGAGCTTCCATATGATCCAGCAATTCCACTCCTAGGTATGTACCCAAAGGACACAGAAACATCAATTCCAAAGAACACCTGCACCCCTATGTTTATAGCAGCACTGTTTACAATAGCTAAGCTTTGGAAACAACCCAAATGCCCAAAAATAGATGACTGGATCAAGAAGATGTGGTACATATATACCATGGAATATTACTCAGCATTCAAAAAAGATAAACACATGCAATTTGCAGCAACGTGGATGGTGCTGGAAGGGATCATGCTCAGCGAAATAAGCCAAAAAGAAAAAGAAAAATACCGGATGGTCTCACTCATAGCAGGAATCTAGAAAACTTAAATAAGGGACCAGGAAAATGAATAACTATAAGAAAGTGAAAATCAAAATCAACAAAAAACTATGAACCAGAGACACTTTTAGGGGGGCGGGGGCAGGAGGGGAGGGATTGGGGTCAGAATGGGGGGGCTGCAATTGTATGGGGAATATAACAATAAAATTTATTATCTAAAAAAAATAAAAAATAAAATAAACAAGTGTAAATTATAAAAAAAAAAGAAAAGAAATGATGTGGTCTTAGCTGTAGTCAAATAATAAATAATATCAATATTTATATTATCATAGCCAAACCTACCTCAGTGAACCAATAGGATATAATAATATTAAAATAACACAACCATTTTTCTTAGTTATTTGGTATCCAATTGATTGGAGTTTACAGAGCAGTCTTCTTTAAACTTATCCATACTAGAACTAGTAATCTGAGATGAAATAAAAAAACAAACATTTAGCACATGTATGGTTTCAGAAATAGGCTTAAACTGAATTTCCTACATGTTCATTAAGTTCCTAAATTTCTGCAAATAGCATTGAAATTTGCCTCAGACCTTCAATTTCATGTATTCCAGTGTCTCCATTAACTTTTCCTGCTCAACACCAATTCCACAATTGACTGACACCTGCACACTCTCTTGAAAAGACTAATTAGGTCCTCAGTGTCCAATGTGTGATCAGAATCAGCTACCATCTGGCTCAGGATGGTGCATCCTTAACATTCTGAATGATTACCTGTAATTGTGTGTTTGTGTAACTTCATGCAATTTCTATGCACTACTGACATAGCACATTGTTAAACAACTTTGCTGACCCTCCTGTGGATTATAAGAACCATTTCCCGGTTGTTTTCCAATTGAGTGTCTTCTTGGACCTGGCTTCAGCGGGAAGATCCTTTAGCATCTTTGATTTTCCTAATGTCTTGATTGCTTCTACTCACTTATATTTCTACATTGTTCAACTCTATGATTCTATTGGCTCTGAATCTCGTTGTATGTGGATCATTATGTCTTTGATAACTATTCTCTTCATTTTAACATTCTTGTCAACCCTCCAATTCCTCATTAATTCTTTTTGAAATGATTTGTAAAGGTTTAATATATAATTATTCCCCTTGTTATATGTCTTATAACTATGTTATTTGCTATATCACTTAGTAGAGAGTGAATATAAATTGAAAGTTTGATCACATCCTAGTGTTGGTTATTATTTGTATATCATATTCTTACTCTCTGTGGAAAAGGTATATTAAATTCAATGCCAGCCAGAAAAATGAAAATGCAAACATTGGTCACTGAGCTACCTGCAAACACCTTCTTAACATTTTGGTTGAAAAAATTAATAATGATTTAAATAACACTGTTTAATAACTTAATGTTAAACTGTGCATATTTGCTATTAATCAAAACAATTTTTTCCAACTCAAAGTGATGTACTTAATGTTCTGTTAATTATGCAAGGAGCTAATCAATTTGTCGCTTAAATGGATGTTCAACTGATTAAGAGAAGCTAATCATCACTTATGAAATCCATACGGCACAGATGAGTCAGGGATAAAATGCTTTTTATTAACTTGGGGCCAATAATTTCGTCTCCTTAAATTACTTCTTATTTCAGTTGGGAGAAGTTATTTTCTTTCCTTAAATACGTAAGTGTTATACTCTTAACTGTGAATTGGAGATTAAAGCCTAGGTTAGCTTATAGTTTAGGAATCAAACCAAGGACAATGTTATGGTAGGTTCAATATCTTATGTAATTCCTGAAGGAAAATAACAATGCAAAGGAATTATTCTTTTATATTAAGGAGAGAAGCAAAACAAAGGGTCAGACAAAGGCACACATTAAAACCAACCCTTGAAAGCTGACCATAGACCTGAGGCCTCCAGAGGGGCCGGGGGCTGGGACATCACAATGGACTCTGGTGGAGGACTATGAGTGTTTTGGTGGTGGGAGAGCTATGATGACTACAGCTGAAGGTAGAAATCCTACACTGTGAAAATATCAACAAGGTTATAATACATTGGTACTTTGTTTAAAAAAATTAAATTAAATCAATAAAAAAGAATAGATTGCTATGAATAAAACAAAACCATACATTTGGCTTTCCTCAATGTTATGAAGAGGATTTAGGTATATTAGTTGGTCAAAAGTTGACTTTTCTGATAATATTTATCCATTCAACAAAAATGTGTTATGCACCTATTAAGTTCAGGTACTCTGCTTGACAGCAAGCATGTAAGTAAGGGCCTATATGGCAGAGCTCATGACCTTAAAGTCAGTGAAAAAACAAAAAGCAACCAACATGATGATTAAGGACATTTTTACCTGTGAGTCACTGAAAATTAAACAAATAAAACAAAATCTAAAATTAAGAGATGCATAGTCATAGAATATGTATTATAGCTTATCTGTCAGAGGTGAGCAAAAGCTACCCATGTGAGGAGAAAGAATAGCTCAATGAGTCCAAATTTAAAGAATCAGCAGTCGAGATACCTGGCCTCTAATTCTAACTTGTGACTATCAGTAATGACCATTTATATTTCAGCTTTCTCCTTTGCAAAAGAACAGTGAAATTTCCACCATGCCGTAGAAGGCCATTTCAGATCATTTGGAGAAAAACCAGGACACCTTCAAGGGCTTCTTTACTTGGAATCCAAGTGAAAAGTGCATTAGTCAATCAATTATTCAGTCAGTAATATTGATTATCCAATGAGAGCTCTCCAGGGTGCCAAGCCCTATGAGGGACACATAGAAAAGGAAATAAAATGATCACTTTCTTCATTAACTGTCAGCTTTATTAGGGGAAAAAACAAATAACATGCAAAAACAACAAAGAAGAATGAATAAATGAGTAAATGAATATTTATTGACTGACTGCTAAGAGAGATACTGTTGAGCTTGTTAGACTCCAAGACTCTTTCATTTGCTATGCAAGTTAAGAGAAAGGAAGTGTAGGGCCTCCCCGGTGGCGCAGCAGTTGAGCGCTGGGTTGCGAAGCTGCCCGCAGCCTCTGCGGCGCCAGTTCGATCCCCGGCTGCTCCCCGGCCTCCGGAGGAGGGTCCCACATGGCGCGCAGACCTCTCCTGCCGCCCACTGCTCCCCTCACCAGTGTGCTTCGGTCCTTCTGCCTGCTCTGCTCCCTGCTCTGGCTCTGGTGAATTCTCTCACCCTCCCGCACTTCTGACTGTACCCAGTGCTTGTATAAACAAAAACAAACAAACTAAATAAATAAATAAAGCATGCCTCTAAAAAAAAAAAAAAAGAGCAAGGAAGTGTATATAATCAAAAGCTGGACTGCACAGTCTTTTAAGAGCTGTAGAAGGTTGGAGATAGCTATCAGTCAGGTTACATTCAGTGATAACTGTTGAAAGTCTCTTCAACAATGTGTTGAACTTGGGGTATTTGAACTCTGCTAAGATGTTGAACTGTTTTAGAGCAGTGAGGCTAATAGAAAGCAGAACACTCCATGGAAAGGGATCAAACACAAGGAAGACAAGGAGCAGAAGATGGTTGTGATGCATTGTGAACATATGCTTTTACTGAAACAAAGGTCTTATAGATAATGGAAAACTAGAGGTGGATTTTGAAAGCCTAATTGAAAATTTTCAAAATGTCAATTTAAAAGACAGTGTATGAGAAGAAGGAAAATATTTGAAGTTGGGAGAGAATGAAGTCTCTAGAGCAGAGAAATCATGTAATGGCATATTGGTGAGATTTTGGGATTGAACTAGACCATCAGGAGATAAGCTCCTTCTGACCCCATAGTTCCAATTTCTGCAACACCCAAATCACAGGTGTTGCTCTTATCATCTGCAGAATAACATATCACTCCAGTATTTTAGATCTGCTATTTGATTTTCTGAACCTGCAGTGACAGATGGTTTATGCAATATAAAGTGCTAATCCTGCTTGTCCAATTTGAGATCTGTCATGCAAAGATTTTCTCAAAAGGAGAACAGTTGTTTATTTGCCCAGCTTTCATTTTTTTACTGTCTTCCTACCTACCTTTTGGTTTAGGGTTGAGTTAAACCAAAGTGAGAAAAATAATGTCATTTTTCCTTTCCTATCCTTCAATTTCCAGGCACAGTGAGCACCTGGCAGAGGTTAAATAGGGTCATGTGTCTTGTTGGGGTCCTCAAAGGTTTTCCTGGGATAAGAAGGCAGAGAGAATCAAAATGAGAGTTGCCACAGCAACTTCCCTCTCTGTACTCACTGATAAGAGTTAAGAAAGAAGGAAGGAGTAGTAAAAAGGAAGAAGAAAAGTGGAGATAAAGTGGGTTCAATGAGGCTGTGGTTTCTACTCAAAATTCAACCTACTTTCAAGTCTAGGAGAGGAGGCATGGAGCCAGTTCAAGATACAAACTCAGTTCTGCAATTGCCTGGAACACTGCACAGTCCCATGGCACCAGAAGCAGTAACCATCTGCTTCTGCTCCCCTTTCTTTCAGCTCTCTATTATTTCCACCCAAAATCCCTGTTCTCTGTTGGAAACCAGGCCTTTTAATCCAGACCCACTTCAACAGTTCAAAGAAGGGACAGGAATTATTTTGGTTAATACAGGAAGGGCTGACATTTGATTTTTATGGGAAGTACATTTTTGTAAGTTGTGCTTCATGTCTAGCAATACCTATTTTTCCAATTATCATCTAACTAAATATATATTAACCAGATGCTGTGGGAGATCTTGTTTCCAGGTGTTTCTTGTGTCCATCTGAACTCATATGACAAATGTTCTTTACTGTCACATTTTGTCCCTCCTTTCCTTTGTCCATTTCTTCTTCCCTGGCTCTGCTGTCCTCACCGTATGGTCTCTTCTCCCAGCAGAAAAACACATACAGCAAGGGAAAATATGGGGATTCCTCTAAGAAATGTTGACTATAATGGAGGAGAGTCCCTTTCTAAAAAAGGCAGATTGTCCAGGGGAATCCCGTAACAGTACATCTTGTTTCTTCATTGTTGTTGTTGCTTTTGTTTTCCCATGGAAAGGAATTGTAACAGGGTGGTCCCCAGGAAAGGGGGAGGTTCCAGGTTTCCTCCCCCACCCAAGGGAGGGTGGAGCTGAGCAGGAAGAGGAGAAGCTGCAGAGGAAACTGAGGAAGGAAGGAAGCAGGATGGAGAGCCAGAAGGAGACCTGGAGGAGGCACATGGAACAGAGAGACACGTGAATAAACTACGCTTGCCTTTTGGTCGTGGACTGGGTAACACAGATGTGGGTGAGAGTCCCGTGGGGAGGTGACAATGACGGTTTTTGTCTTGATATTGATTTTGCTCTTTTCCCTCCAGACTTGTCTGCTTGTTTCTGATCCTTTTCTGTGGGTCCCCACCGGAAGGTGCTAAGACTTGGGGCAGGCTTTGGGGCCTTGCTCTGGGCCAATCCCATTGGGATGGACTTTTACCCACGAGGGCATGGGTAACTTTGGGTGCTTGTTTTAGAAACTATATTCTTTGTCTTTTCTGTATTGTTCACTAATTGTGTTAAAGTTCCTTCCCATTAAAGTCTCCTATGTTTTGTGTTGATGTGTTGCGGCGGATGGCAGAACCCATTTAGAGCAGGCAGGTTTGCATGGTCTGGAGTGCCCCTCTCCCTGTCCTGTAACAGATTTGGTGCCCAACCTGATTTAGGACAAAGCCATCCGTGGTTAGTCAGCCCCATGGGGAAATTGAGCTTTCCTATGGCACTCGTTGCCATAAGTGCAAATGTGATTTTTGGTTTCTCTAGTGCGTTTGTTTCATATGTAGATTTGCTGTTGAAAAACTGGCTTGGGCTTTGTGAAGATTCTGTGTGCCTGTGTGTAATTTTTTGTAGAGACTTCTAAGAAATTTGATTTTGTGGAAATTGTTCTGTGCAACAATTTTACTCAAAAGGTTAGATAGTATGTTGGACCATGTGGCCAAATCAAAGATGGTGTCTGAGGCCACTTGGCAGGCTCTTATAAAACTCTGCTGTCTCATTAGCATTTCTAAAGGCAATAATGATTGTTCAGTGATATGTTGCTTTGGCTTTGCTTTGACTTTGACTACTTCCTGACCTCTGCCTGAGGGGTTTTGCAAGCCAACTGTGGAGCAGTGGTGTTTAAATTAGCAAATATATGCCTGGGTGTTCACTTTTTCCTACACTGGTGGATCTGAAATTGGGTAACTTTAAAGCACTACTCTTCAGAGTTCCAAGAGTCAATCTGATGCAGCCCTCATGTTACAGTATGATCTCTATAAAAAAGGAAAGTTTTGCGATCCCTGCCCCACCTAATGAAGGGTGGAGCTAAGCAGAGAGGAGAAGCTGAAGAAGACTGGGAGAGAGACATGGAAGGGGACACAGGAGGAAGCACATGAAGCAGAGAGATATGTGAGCAGAAGGTGGTTTATACTTGTGGCAAGTTCTTGGGCCACAGTAACCCCATGTGGGACCAACCATCTTAGGCTGGGCATTTTTACCCAAAAGGGGATGGGAAACTTTTGGTGTTTTATTGGAAAACTATCATCCTTTTTTCCCTTTCTAAAGTTCTTTCACACTACAAGAATGTTTTGTCTTTATGTGGCACATGGCAGAACCCATTTAGAGCTTGCAAGTTTGGGGGTCCTGTGTGCCCCTCAATCAGCATGCTAATACTCATACACATTTTTTGCCTCTAACCCAGTAGGAATGAGGTAACCTCACCTTTACCTGAGGAGTTTTATCATTCAGTCATGGGCTCCTGGCCACTGGATTCAACAAAGATCCTGAGATGTCCCTTGGTTTTGAAGAGTTAGAGATCTAGACTAGATAAAGATGACATAGTCTAGAATGTGGACAGAACTTTCTGAACACTTTCAAAAATCTATTTTCTAGATTTCCAAAATCAAACATAGCTCCATCATTTCTAATTTTTTTATTCTCCTCTCTTCTTCCCTCCCCCTATCACTCTTCATTCACTTTTACTTCAAAAAAGTGCTACTCTAGTTCCCTGTGTTTTCTTTTATTCCAATTGCATGTAAAAAACATTGACAATTACTCTAAAATCAAAGTTTATGATTTAGAAACATTATAGTCTAATTAGGTAATAGCACATGGAACATCTGTATATTATTTCAGACCAATCTTTGATTATTACATTTTCACAGTACCCTAACCACATTCAGTGGCCAGTCTTAAAATAGGAAATGAATCAGTTGTATTAAATATTACTCAACTTCACCCATCCGGAGATGGTCTTCAGATTATTTGTAATTCCCTAGCTTTTCAGTTACATGTGATCCTGAAGTAATATTTCACTATGAGTTAATCAATGAGCTTCTTTGTAAGAACTTTGATAGATATCTGAGTATTAAAATAGAAGAATGGGGCCTCCCCGGTGGCGCAGCGGTTGAGCGCTGGGTTGCGAAGCTGCCCGCGGCCTCTGCGGCGCCGATTCGATCCTGGGCTGCTCCCCGGCCACCGGAGGAGGGTCCCCCATGGTGCGCAGACCTCTCCTGCCGCCCGCTGCTCCCCTCAGCAGTGTACTTCGGTCCTTCTGCCTGCTCTGCTCCCCACTCTGGCTCTGGTGAATTCTCTCACCCTCCCGCGCTTCTGACTGTACCCAGTGCATGTATAAACAAAAAAAAAAAAAAAAAAAAAACCCAAATAAAATAAATAAATAAATAAATAAAAACATGCCTCTATAAAAAAAATTTAAAAAATTAAAAAAAAATAAAATAGAAGAATGGATGGAGAAGAGACACCAAGAGATATATCTTTTTATGTTAGGCAGAGTATCAGATACTCACAGTGTTTAATCTTAACCTAATTGTGATGATTTGAAAACATGAATCTTACAGCCAAAGACTTAGTTATTTAAAAATATACTGACCCTAATTTGTCCCACAAGTTTGACAACAATGTATCTCCACACTTTTTTCTTCTAATGTAGGAATGTAATATCTAACATGCTCTGTTAAGTAATTTCATTCCTTTTTAGCTTATTTAAAATTCATTTTTAAAATTAAAATATTTTTGACTCTTCTTGTCTTCAAATGTTTCAGACACATACTGCTACATCAGACACATTTTACACCCACATTAATCAAAGCACTGAGAAATGATTACTGAAATGTGAGATTGATAACATCGTCTTTTTAGACATCTAGAGAAAATACTATACTGCACAAAAGATAGTATTCAACCCACATCCCCATCTGTCCTCCTTCCACTTCTCAAGAGATCCTTACTAACAGCTTTTATTTATGAGCCAAAGAAGCCACTACTCAAGATGAGAGAATTTGTTGAAAACTTTACAACCATATCTACTTTTGAATGTTTATTGAGTAAACAAACAAAACAAGCAAAAAGAATAATCAATGGCGGCTCTGGTTACATAAACTCTGCCCGGATGAATGAAAGGCAAGAAGACCAGAAGTCATCTTTTCCCCTGAAAGTCAATTGCTTTCCATTAGCAGTGATGTTGCCATTTACTTTTACGGAGCTCATCACATTAAGGCTCAGCAATGTTTTTCCTGAAACTCACTCATTTTTATTCAAGAGATATTTATCTGATTTCTATTACATACTACACAAACTCAAAATAACAGGAACACAAGATTCCTCTTTTCCTGGAGCAAGGGCAAAAGTGTTCATAGAGCTATTGCAATGATGGAAATGTTCAAAATCAATGCTGTCGAGTATGGTAACCACTAGCTCTACGTGGCTATTGAGAACCTGAAATGTGGTTAATGCAGTTTGAAAACTGTGCTTTTAAATTTTATTTAATTTCAGTGAGTTTACTTTTTAGCCACATGTGGCTAAAGTGACAAACTCCATAAATATATTGACAAATAAGAAATGTCAAATTGTACAAAGTGCAAACAAGGGGTTAAGCACAGCACTCTGAAGCTATCTGCAGCCTCCACAGCACGAGTTTGATCTCCAGTTGGCCAGGGAGATACCCAAATGCTGCAGCAGACCTCTCTTGTCTCGCCCGCTGCTCCCCTCAGCAGTGTGTTTCAGTCAGTCTGCCTGTTCTGTTCCCCACTCTCTCTCTGGTGAATCCTCTCACCCCCTGGCCTGGCACCCTTGGCCTGTACTTTAGTTCTTGAGTCATGAATAAATAAATATTTAAAGAATTTTAAAAAATAGTAAAGTTGGGTGTTGTGATACAGAGTGTTGGGGCTTTTTTATTTTATTAATTTTTTTTTAAGATTTATTTATTTATTTATACAAGCACTGGGTACAGTAAGAAGTGCAGGAGGGTGAGAGAATTCACCAGAGCCAGAGCGGGCAGAAGGACCGAAGCAGAGCAGGCAGAAGGACCGAAGTACACTGCTGAGGGGAGCAGTGGGCGGCAGGAGAGGTCTGCGCACCATGTGGGACCCTCCTCCCGTGGCCTAGGAACAGCCGGGGATCGAACCGGCGCTGCGGAGGCCACGGGCAGCTTCGCAACCCGGCGCTCAACCACTGCGCCACCGGGGAGGCCCAAGCTGGGGCTTCTTTAGAGGTGAGTGATTGAGCAAGGAATTGGACAGAGTAACATGGAAGCAGAGAACTGATGAAGGATCATGCAGAAATCGGGAATGAGCATCCCAAATAGAGGGGATAGGTAGTGAAAACCCCTGAGGAGAGAACAGCTTGGTATTCAAATACTAGGGACAAAAGGAAGGGTCAAGAGCAAGGAGAGGACAATAGAATTCAAGCTGTAGAGTTATAAATGCACCTAAGGCTGCTTTATCAAAATACAGCAAATGTGGTGACTTAAAGCAACATAAATTATATTCTCTCATAGCTCTAGTGGCTAGAATTTTGAAATGAAGTTGTCAGCAGGACCTGCTTCCTCCAAAACCTCTGAGCTATTGGGGAGAATCTTTGCTTGCCTCCTCCTAGCTTCAGCTGGCTCTCGGTAATCACTGGAGCTCCTTGTCTGACTGCTATATCACTGCAATCTCTGCTGTCATCTTCACATCGCCTTCTTCTATGTATCTTGTCTCTGTCTCTCCTCATTTTATAAAGACACCAGTGATTTGGCTTAGGCCATACACTAATCCAAATTGACCTCAACTTAATTACATCTGTTAAACTATTTCCAAATAAGTTTGTAATGTTACAGGGGTCCATGTTTTCTGCAGAATACGTTAATTCGGATACTGTCAGGTATTTTTTAGAATAAAAATATTTTTATGTACTATTTGAAAATCAAAACCTGTATAACATCAGTTCCTGGATAGGACAGTTATTACAATCTTCCTGGGTGCTTCTGTATATCCCAAACTGATTTTATTTGGCACATAAGGAATATGTCCAAAGAGAATTCAGCAATGTCCTGATCAAGCACAATCATATAGAAAGAATTGTTTATTTATACCAGCTATGGGAATTCAGTAATGAAACTGTAGCAACACTAAACATAGTACATTATAATTAAATAGAACAATTTTTAAAATGACTTATCCATGTTTATGACAAATACTAAAATACTTAAGGTTAAGGTCAATGTATCTACTACCAAGAGAGAATGTGGTATAGGTAGAATATTCAAACTGCTGAAAAAGAGAAAGGTAGAAGGTTTTAAAAAGATATGGTATATGTTTCTCCACTGTAGATTCTTTTATTCTGGAACTTTCTTAGCTTGTCTGACGCAGCGTCTTATGTGGGATGGGACACAGCAGTGCCAGTAAAGACTCCAATGGCTCTGTGCTCTGTCATAAACTCCAACATAAGACCTTAGTAAAGTTGCTTGACTCCTCTCGCCTCTGCTCCTTACATACCTCTTAGAGTTATGGTAAAAATAAAGTGAAGTAACACACAAAAAATGCTTAAAGCACAACCTGGCACAAAATAAATACTCAAAAAATATTAACCAATTTCAGATTTCCTCCCCCTACCTGTCTTTTGGGCCTTAGTTTGAAATAATTGTCTAAGTATGAGATAGCAAATATTTGTTCCATGTTTCTAAACTGGCTAGGCTGGACTCTTCAGAAGCTCCTCTGGGGCAAAAGTGTCCACCCTCCTGTCTCTTAATTCTTCCTTAATTCTGCTTTTAGAAGCCAAATGTTTTCTCCAGGAAATCATTCAAAATTTTCATTGTCAACCAGAAAATCCTACTGCAAGGTTTTTTATAAATTTATCTTTTAAAAAATTAGGAATTGATGCTCAGGTTTAACTGCAATGTTGTAAATGGTGAAAAAAATAGATTCAGAAAAACTTAGTGAAAAACAATACAAATTGGTTGGGTAAATTGCAGAGCACCACAAACACAACACAAGTTTAGAAAAGACTAAAAAGAATGTTGCATAAAGGGCCTCCCCTGGTGGCGTAGTGGTTGAGCACTGGGCTGCAAAGCTGCCCGCAGCCTCTGCAGTGCCAGTTCGATCCCTGGCCACCAGCAAGGGTCCCACATGGCCTGACAGATCTCTCCTGCCATGCCCACTGCTCCCCTCAGCAGTGTATTTTGTCAGCCTGCCTGTTCTGTTCCACGCTCTGGCTCTGGTAAATTCTTTCACCCTCCTGCACTTCTGACTGTACCCAGTGCTTGTATAAATAAATCTTTAAAAAAGAAAAAAAAAACTTTCTTAAAAAAAATAATGTTGCATAAAAATAATGATTGAGGGCCTCCTTAGTGGTGGAGGCAGTTGAGTGCTGCACTGTGAAGCTGTCCACAGCCTCTGCAGTGCAGGTTCGATCCAGGCTAGCCGGCAAGAATCCCACATGGCAAAGCAGACCTCTCCTGCCTCGCCCACTGCTCCCCTCAGCAGTGTATTTCATCAATCTGCCTGTTCTGTTCCCCACTCTGTCTCCGGTGAATCCTTTCACCCTACTGCACATCTGGCCTGTACCCTGGTTCTTGTATAAAAATAAAATAAATCTTAAAAAAAAAAATGACTGAGAATGAAGTTCATATTAATTTTTTTTTTAATTTTAAAAAAACAGGCTAAGAAGCAGCCTGTGCAAGATGGCACTATCTTTTTTTAAAATGTATTGGTAGGGCCTCCCTGGTGGTGCAAGGGTTAGGACACAACCTATGAAGCAATCTGCATCTGCAGCTACTGTAGCATGAGTTCAATCCCCGGCCAGGGAGCTATCCACATGGTGCAGCAGACCTCTTCTGACTCGCCCACTGCTCCCCTCAGCAGTGTATTTCTGTCTATCTGCCTGTTCTGTTCCCCACTCTGTCTCTGGTAAATCCTTTCACCCCCCTGCACCTCTGGCCTGTACCCTAGTTCTCATAATGCATAAATAAATCTTTAAAAAAAATAAAATGTATTGGTAAATATTATTAAACATAGAAAACATCTGGAAGGTTTTATAGTCACTAAAATGTGAATCACCCACTCACATCTCCCACTAACACTGGAAGGGTCTACTAACAAGCACATTCAGTCCACTGTCTCCCTTGCTAAGCAGAGACCAGGAGAAGAAAGAAGACATCCTTGTCACAACTAGAAGGTAGGAGTAGCAGTCTGCACCTTTCTAATTCTCCCCATTATTCTGCTCAGTTTTGAAGGACTTTTCCCTGGAGTTCCTCTTGTGACAGGGACAAGTACCTAAAGAGTCTTAGATCACAACAGAAACAAATGTCTCCATTTTCCGAATTCATGGAAACTTTTCATGCCAAGCATATTGAAACTTAGATTTCAGTAAAATCTCAGTAGACAGGAAGGAATGTGCTGGGCCACAATGCCTTATATAAGTCATAGCCAGCTAATCGGGCCATCACATGTTATACGCTTAGAAAATAATAGCACCTTTTGTACTTTCCTGGTGTGTCTTTCAAGTTAACCTTTAACAGAGTGAAAATCCCACAGTTGTCTTTAGAGTGTCAGAGAAAATGATGGATGTCAGGACTTTTTGAAACTGAACCTAACTGAATCAACAACCAAAAAAATATGTGAAACAATATTAACTCCACATGCCTGGCCCCCTCGCCCCACAATTTCTAAGTCCTTTGTTTACTTTCTTTTTTGACCCCAATATTTATTTATTTATTTATTTATTTATTTATTTATTTATTTATGCACAGAAGAACTTGGGTGTAGACCAGAGGTATAGGGGTGAGAGGATTCACCAGAGACAGAGTGGGAAGCAGAAAAGGCAGACCCACTGAAGTATACTGCAGAGGGGAGCAGCGGGCAGACAGGAGAAGTCTGCTTCACCATGTGGGTTAGCTCCTTGGCCAGATTGAACTCAGGCCTTAGGGGTAACAGTGCTGAAACTTAACCCCTAAACCACCAGAGAGGTCCTCTTTTGTTTACTTTGTTTTGGGGAGATGACTTTAGAGTATGAACTGTCCCTTCTCCATTGTCTTGTCAATGAATCAAGTTTCTGCTCTACTGTCCCAAAAGGGGGTGTCACTTAATTAGCTCCACTGACACTGGGCGAGAGTCACCCTATAGACAAAGAGGGGATCCCAGCCTAATGGGTGTCGGTATCACAGAGTTAGCTGTATTTCTTATATAAGACTTTGTCCATGGTCATTGCTCTGGCTTTGGGGCCACAGTCCTAGCCCTGAATTAAGCCATTCAAGTGATTATGATCATTTAGGGATTTTAAATTGTTCAGATAGTAAATGATCAAAATTAATTGCCCTGGCTTTTATCACTATTGATAGTATTTTAAAAAACAAATTATAGGTTCATTTTATTAATACATTAATTATGGAATATATGATTTGACCATCCCTCTTAACCATAATAATTAAGAGTGCTTGTTTGAACCTCAGAAATAGAAGGAAATGCTCTGTGTTAAGGTAATCAATATTTAGGTCCTTAAATCTTTTTTACAATACACTCAAATTTTCATTCCATAGTTGCTCGTAAAAGTTCTGCAATTAACCATAAAAGCTAGTAGTAAGGGTGTCCACTTCACATATTTTAATGAAGGGGTTGTAATGTTTGTCCTCATTTTGAAATCACTTTTCAGTAACTGGTATTTGGAAGAGAGCCCTTTAATGAACATTAAAGTATATTTTTTCCCAAGCTTCTGTGTTTCCATCACTTGAAACTATAGGCATAAACTAGCCAATAATTTTTAAAACAAAATCAAACCATATAAAATTTCCTATTTTGACTTACAGAACATCGCAATTTCATATAGTCTACCCTAATATGGCAATAAAAGTATATAAATGATTTTTAAAATAAGCCTTATAAAATATTTTTAAGCAATTATTTTACAGAACTATTTCCTGCCTACAATTTCTTTTTGTTGTTATTTTTAATCTGAAATTTACCAAGAGTTTCATAATCACACCTTCAACCTCACTGGGTTCTGAAGGAACTAGAAACATAGAAACATTAAGTATAAATTATCTAACTTACACTAGAAAATAAACAGGTTAAATGGGCGAATAACGAAAGAGCCCCAGAGCTGAAATAATCTTGCTACCCATTTAACAAATATTTGTTGAGCACATACTATGCCAAATAGTATAAATTAAACAAACCAATGAATAATTTCCTCATGAACATTGTGGTCTAGTATTTTACTTAATTCTGTGTAAATGTTTTCATGAGTATATCTCTTCTTTAGGTTCTAAGGGACATTTAACTCCTCCCTGTTTACATGTGTTTTCCTCACATTTATAAATATTATTTATTGTTTTATATGTGATTATAACATCAAAGATATTTTTACAATATGTAAGTTTATATTCCTGCTTTGTCACTCCTGTTGCATTTTTTTTTTGACTATTGTAAAATATATATATCACAAAACTTACTCTTTTAACATTCTAATAGTAATTTTTTTGTTATTAAACATGTAAGGGAAGTGTTGATTTAATATGCATTTAATACTATTGAGCTATGTGCATTGGTTTCTGTAGATCTAAAGTATTAAAAAATAGAAAAGTAAGTCATGAAGATCAGTGTACCTTGCAGCAAACTGGCCATCAGAACATGGTGCCAAAGTGGCAATAAGTTTTAGATCAGCATTTTCTAAACGTGTTAGATCTCATGATGTGGTGATGAAAATCAACATGAGCTTATAAATTATAGTAGCTATCTGGATTAAAGCAAACAGAAAAAATTATCTCAAAGGAGATGTAACTGCTGTTAGACATAATCAATAATCAATATCTTTATCCATATCACAAATAGTTATAAATTAAGTTGAAAACTATGAACATTTGACATAAAAATGTTTAGATTAAGTTGATAAAATGGTCAATTACTCTGCGTTAATGAGCAAATTGTGCCACCATTAGTTACCCTTTTTTTGCTCATAGAACTGCCCACCATTTCTTAAAGACAGGCTTTTCTATAACAAAAACAACAGAAAGTGCTTAATATTTTTCTAACACATAGTTTTGAAATGCGCTTTTAAAAAAAATATTGCAAACCCCAGGTTTTTTGGCTTGGGTTTATTTTTGCTGAACCTATTAATTTCTTGGGACAGCTTAAGGACATTGTCCTGTATGTCATGTAAAACCATAAATGATTAATAAAAGGGTTGTGGTCATGTGTTGCTCCTCACCTAATTTTAAAAAAAGTGTTTAACATTGAGAATATTTTTCAATTTGCATGACTATGAGTGATCTCCCCCACTTCTTTATCAGATTGAGACATTAAATAGGAAATTAAAATGACTAATTAATTAAGGTGCTCTTTCCCCAGAATATAAACTCTGAGAACAAGGAGAAAACCAGCTCTTTCTTTATAAATCTCTAGATCACCTAGCATGGTACCTTGTATGTTATAAACATTTAATAAATGTCTATGGAAAAGAGGTAGTGCTTTCTGGTCAGACACATCTAAATTCTAATTTTAACTCTAGGCAAATAGCTAGTTAGTTAATCTCAGGATTTGCTAATCCGTGTATTATATAATGGTGATAATTTGTTTCACAACTGGCATGAAAATTAAGGTGTGATTTGTGTCCAATAAAAAGCACAAGCACATGTAGAGACTTGGTGAATGTTAGAATCTTTCCCTTTATATATTTTTCATACCAGAGCCAGTTCGAGGAAAAAATTATAAAGTGAACCCCTTTCCCACTTTCCCTTTTAGTACTCTCTTTCCCAAATTGATAGAGGAACAGCGAGGAGCAATCTCTGAGTCAGTGGATGATGCTCATTGTCCACATAGAGCTTTCCAGACTCACTCCCCTGACTCCCTGAATTTAGGCTGCTGGGAGCTAGGGGTGGAGCTGCGCTGCCATGTTGACCTGAAAACACAGAGCATAAACATGCTCTGTCTTTCTGTTTTTTTTTTTTTGGCTGGTTTCTGATGGCACCCTAGTTTCTGCCCAGTGGATGCTATCTGGGATAGGACAGACACATCTGACCATATGCTGGCTAATAAATTTTCTTCTCTCTCTCAGCTCTCCCTTTTTCTTACTCCCTATGTAAATAAATCCTTTTGTTGTTAGTTCTCTCTTTAGCACAGGTGAGGACTCACCCACTGGGTCATCCCCTCTCCCTTGGACTTGCCCCATTTCAGAATGTTTACTGTCTACATTATCTAGCCCTTTTATTATCCCCTCCCCCACCACCCCCACCATTGACTCAAGTCTGAGCTAGGGCAGGGTGGTCAAGAGACTTGAATTTTTAACCTATCCCTGACCCTTGCTGGCTATGTCTTGGCCTAGTTATTCATGTCAGGGATAAGACATAGGCAATTTTATTTGGAGATTGATGAATTAGGTATGGTAATTTAACTCTTTTTATATTAAAACAAACATGGATATACTGGATCAAATACAAGATTTACCTAGTTTGAAGATAAACTAAGAGATTTCCAAGATATTTTGATGAGTGGCAGGTTACTTTAGGCCAAGTTCTGATTCCTGGAGATTTGAGTTCCCTCTCTTAACATTAGAGATACTTTGTTGAAAAAGTTAGTGACCTTTGAGGTTTCTTTCAGCTCAGGAATTCTTTCAGCTCATCATTCCTCTCCTCTGCTCCCTACCAAATTTCAGCTTAACCTGATAAACTAGGCTTCAGGGAAAACCTACTGCATATTGCCCAAGGCTTCCAGAGGCAATTTTCTGGGCACAGCAATTAGCAGCCCTAGGCAAAATTGCACAATAGGCAAAGCTTCTCTCCTCCCTCTCCTGCAGTACCCACCCCCATACCTGCAGTTCCTCAACTGCCTTCAGCCTGCCAGAGCACTTACACCCACCTGCAATTTTGATTTCCACCCAATCCTCAAGTTCTAAACTTTCCCCTTTTCTCACCCTACATAATTTTTTATTCTCTTTGGGGTTAATCTCAGCTAGGTTATATAAGTAATTTTAAATTCGCTGATAGATATCTGCATTTTAAAGAAGAATGTATTAGCATAAACAGTGAAATATTTATGGGAAATATTTCTGAACCCTTGAACCATTAAGATGCCCTTTGCTCACTCTAAGCTACCAGATCTTGCACTACCAGTTTCATATCTTAAAAAAAATAGAGGTCATTTCTTATACCTTGCCTCTGAAATATTGCCAATCCCTATGGTAATTTAATCAAGGCCAGTAGAATTCTTAGATAACATGCAAGTCTTGATTTTTTTTCTGTTTCCATATTACTCCTTCAATCTCTATTATAGCCTCACTCTGCTCCCTCCATCTACTTAAATCTAGGGTCTCACAATGGTAGCATAGGATTTCTTCAGGGCCCTGGACATATTTTGTTTGGCCATTTTTTTAGAATTATAATAGGTAATGAGTAAGATATTATTCTCAACCAGCAACACAGCAGTTGAACACTTATTGTATCTGATCTACTTCACATTTGCGTTAACTGCACAAGGCATAGAGCTTGTAAACTCTTACTCATCCTTCAAAACTTCCCTTCCAAAAGACATCTTTTTTTTATGAAGATTTGCTTATGTTCAGCAAATTAGCTGCATTAAACATAAGTACCTAGTCTTACACACGGGGCTCCACAGAAGACAGTTAATTGTAAATGTAACCCTACTTAACCTCATGATAGAGTTTTCATACTGTGACATCCAGGAAACAGGAGGTATTTTGAGGTTGGGCGTTTCTGTCCTTAAAGTGCCCAATGTGGTATAACAACTCTGTTATGTCTAGGAATGCCTAGTAGAGCCTTGTAACTTGCAGTGGTTCAGTGGTTATATATACCCTATATAACTTATACACAAAGTGTCAATATTTATACAAATTTTATTTTCATCATGCAGAATCTTTTTTCTCCTCTCTCATGTGTAAACTGAGTTATTTGGACTAGAGCCTGGATCCACTCTTTTGCGCCTTTTCCCTCATCTAAGAAGAATAACCAAAGGTAGCATATGTTGCCCTCAAATCCCTCCCTTGCTATGGCTTTCCCAAGAGGATGAACATAATAATAATGACCATGATAACCATAAAAAAGGGGGAGGGCACAAATCTAGAGTCCTAGAGTTTTGCTACAGACCTATCATATAAGAAACACTGTTCCAGTATTTTGGTAACTGAAGCTCCTTGAACTGAAGGTTGGAAGGAGATAATATTATTTTAAATCTCATTCCTTTGCAAACAGGATAATGGCAAATTTCCAGCATAATAACACTGGACATTTACATAATGCCCTTTTTCACAGGCTTTCATAGTGCTTTGCAAAATTTCTTATGCATTTTCTCAATATCAGATAAGAAGAGAGGGGAAGGGGGATGATTGATTCTAGATGGAGAAAGACAGGCCAACTTCAAATCAAAAAGAAAGAGCACATGGGACAAGAAAGCTTAATAGTGGATTCTTAATTTTGATCCTAATGTTCTTTCCACTATCCTGATAGCAAAGGATTTTTTTTTTCATTGAGTCTACTATTCAATAGCACCAAGTGAATATGGAAATGCAAAGGAACATTAAAATAGCCCTTAAAATTGGACATAGTTAAGAAATGTGTTCAGAAGATAGGGTTTATTTAAAATAAATCAAAATTATGAGAAAATATTAAATACTCAAAAATACAAAAAGCTGCATCTTTGTGTACCCTAATGATAGAAGATATAGGAAATTGTCTGCTAAAAAAATACCAGACTGTCCTTACATAACCTAGAGGTAAGCAGGAATAAATTATAATTCATCTGATAAATCTCTCAAAACAAAAATACATTCAGCTTGGATTCACTAGGGATTTTTCAGAGTACTAGATTTAGAAGAGGAAAAAAAAAGTACTTGAAATAGAAAAGCAGGGGGGAGGGGAAGTGATATATAGAGTGATTAAAGTTTGAGACTGATTTTTTTAAAAGGAGGCAGTAAAAAGAAGTAGTGATGTAATAATAGCCCTGGGGATTTAAAAAGAATTTCCTTAAATATATCTGGGGGATAAGAAACAGTGGAGAGAAAATAGGCCCATTAATAAATGACAAATGAGATGAAATGAGATTTTGAAATAGTTGAGCTACTGAACTGCCTTTTTTTTTTTTTTTTTTAATAGATCTTTAAACAAGAAAAACAAAAAAGGGGCTAAGGACAGAAAAGGAACAAGACCTGTCAGCAGAATGCTGACAAATAGCAAGCAAGGGAATAAAGCCCTTGCAAAAAATAAGGATTTTCCAAATCAGCAAAGTTGGGGGATATGCTTTCCTACTGGGGATAAGAAGGAACTGAGTAATTTATATTCTGAACCATATTTTCTCTTGCATCTTCATCTAGCCAAGATGATCAAACCACATTATAAACGCTAGAAACCATTTTAACTTCATGCAAATCACCTGCATTGCATTCTCACTTCTAATATCCTCATATTGTTACAGGGCAGCCCTGATATAAAACGGGTTGCCTGACTGTGGGTCATCTCACATGCTTTTGAAAAACGTTAATTATCTTCTAGTGCCAAGCATTGTGGTATGTACTGTGAATACAGAGTCTGAAACATTAGCACTTTTTCTAAATTGGGCCCCTCTTTTAGGATCCTCTCTGCCTTTGAACACCAGTACAGGCAAACTCACATTTATCTGTAAGTATACAAGTTAACCTGTTTTTACGTTTTTTTTTAAAGATTTATTTATTTATTTATACAAGCACTGGGTACAGTCAGAAGCGCAGGAGGGTGAGAGAATTCACCAGAGCCAGAGCAGGGAGCAGAGCAGGCAGAAGGACCGAAGTACACTGCTGAGGGGAGCAGCGGGCGGCAGGAGAGGTCTGCGCGCCATGTGGGACCCTCGCCTGGCAGCCGGGGATGGAACTGTCGCTGCAGAGGCTGCGGGCAGCTTCGCAACCCAGCGCTCAACCGCTGCGCCACCGGGGAGGCCCTGTTTTTACTTTACATAACATTTATCTATCGTCATTCCCAAACTGACCCCTAGGAACTAAATTCCCATGACTCTGAGTAAACCAATCATATTCCTAAAGCTCCCAGGTGAATCAACATTTTTTTAAATTATTAACTAGAGTTTTAACTGAGAAACTAAATAATGTATATGATTAAAATTTCATTTCAGACCTTCAAAAGGATGGATATACAACAAAAAGTAAGTATTCCTCTCATCCTAAATCACCAGTCCCCTTCCCCAGAAGTGATCACAATTAAATTATTTATGTAGTCTTCATATACTTTTCATATATAAACATAAATGAATGATTATCTTTTATAAAAAGAAAATATAAAGTAGTGCTGATTTTTAATCTCTGTTCTGCATTTGGTTTAATTTGAGCAACTTTCCATATTAATGATAAGAAATTTCAGGTTTTTAGGCCTAGTCTCTCAGCCAGGAATGGATCCCAGGCTGCAGTGGCAGCGCTGAGTCCCAGCCACTAGACCACCACCACTAAAGCCACAGAAGGAACTTCACTGATGCTCAGGCAAGCAAGCGAGAAGTGGCAAATTTGTTTAGAGAAAAAAAGTTTATTAAGGAGATAAGGAACAGACAAAGTGGGACTCCCAGGTTGGTGGAACCAGGCCAGGGAGGGACAAGGAAGCCAAAGTGGAGTTGTGTCTTAGGGAATATACACCTTCTTTCCCTTCTTTCCACCAGTCTTTTTTTTTTTTTTTTTAAGATTTATTTATTTATTTATTTATACAAGCACTGGGTACAGTCAGAAGCTCAGGAGGGTGAGAGAATTCACCAGAGCCAGAGCAGGGAACAGAACAGGCAGACCGACGAAATACACTGCTGAGGGGAGCAGTGGGCATGGCAGGAGAGATCTGTCAGGCCATGTGGGACCCTCGCTGGTGGCCGGTGATCAAACTGGTGCTGCAGAGGCTGTGGGCAGCTTCGCAGCCCTGCACTCAACCGCTGCACCACCAGGGGAGGCCCTCCACCAGTCTTTTTGCGATTGGTTAGATCTCTGTGGTCTCACTCACTGCCCTGATGTCTCTGTGCCCAGAACCAGGTCTCTGTGTACCAGTCCTTATCTTAGCAGACTTTTCTTTATCATCCTTGTTCTGGAATGTCCTGTTGCCCCTGGTCCTTGGGTATTTGATTAGTCCCCCTTTGAGATTTGTTACCCTTATCTCTGAAGGCTTCCTTAACTCTGCTGAAGTCCCTGCCTAGGCGCACTGCCCCTGAAGCTGCCTAATTATCCCTAACTTGCCCTAAGACTCATTAGCACATGATATCTTTACAATAGCTGCATAATATAGTATTTTATTGGTGGATTGCCATAATTTACTTACCAAGTTTCCTTTATTGTGCATTATTGATCGCTTCCTGTCTTTTAGTGTTAAAATGAACTATGTTATTTATGTAAAAATTTTGAAAGTGATTTTAATTACATTCATAAAAACAAGATAATACACTTGTGCAGAATTATTGGAAAAATTAAATGAGATTGTTTATGTGAAAGCATCTAGAATGCCTAGAACATTTCAGGTAATTTTGGTCGCTCTCCCAATGAATGGAATGAAGGTGTAAATAATCCAACAATGCTGCCCATTTCCTGTCTAATGTGAGTCTCCACCCCCTAGAATGAGAATCTCTTGAAAACAGAAATCAATTTTTTCTGTCTTCATTCACTGCTAAATCCCCAGAGCCTAAAAATATCTGTGAATAGTAAATGTTTAAATAACCAATTGGCTAATGAGTGAATGAACACATATCTTCAGCCATCATTCTTACTCTCCTTTGGTGCATAGTTTTAATTTCAAGG
The DNA here is from genome assembly GCF_964194135.1 of Talpa europaea. Lineage (NCBI taxonomy): Eukaryota > Metazoa > Chordata > Mammalia > Eulipotyphla > Talpidae > Talpa > Talpa europaea. The sequence continues at coordinate 93,967,280 of NC_140075.1, forward strand.
CAAAGGGGCTATTTAAGGTGAAAAATAGTGCATCCTCCTTTCAAGTGAGATGATTGTCATTTGAACCTGAGAAAAATGAAAGAGCCAGGGCACTCCTAGATGGGTGTGGGACCCTGACAATTCAGTTGATTTGTTTGCCCAAGCTAATCTCACTTGAGAGGAGATTACAGTCAGCAATTTTCAAAAGCCTCTTAGGATATCATTACAAGTAAAAATTTTGAAAGTGATTTTAATTACATTCAAAAAAATGGGAATAAGGTACAATACCTTCACTGTCCGGCTTACAAGTACCATACCCAGAGTGGTACCCCAGTTGCCCTACCATATAGATGAAATCAGTAAAGACAGCCAAATTGGGGGAATTATGTCTATTCTCAAATGCAGATCAAAAAGCAGTCAAGAACTTCTTTATACTAGCATGACACTCACTAACATTGTTTTCTTAATTTGTGGAGAAAGAATTATAGTTAGAGAAATGTCTCTTAACCCTGAGTGAATCATGAGAATATATTCCACAAGACAATGTCATCTGTCTCCTGGATTGCCAAAATAAAAACAGTTAACAACACTGGCCTAGGTGAGGGTTTTTCAGGTCATATGGGAAAGCTGGTCAGATTTCCAGAGTCATGTGCAGTAAGTGCATATGTGGAGCAACCAAGGTCTTAAGTTTAGGGAGGATGGTATAACTCACATAAATTGTGTTGGGCCTCATTTAGCTCATTCTCTGTTGTCATATTCAAAGACACACAGTGCAATACTCAGTTCATTCTTTATTTCTCGAGAACCCCAAAGAGTGGGTGCATTGTGAACACAGAAAAATCTTTCAAGTCCTTTTCCCTTTTGCTGTCCGTCTTCGTAGCCTTATACCGATAGCAGCTTCTCCCATTAACCTTCACTCTCAATTCCCAGCACCCAGTTCATGGACCTATCTTCTTCCCAGTCCCCCTGATGGTATGTATTGTCAGTCAGTCTGCTTTATCCTTTACTCAGAGGGTATATGCTCTGGGTACCTAGTTTTGCTTTCTAGACTTGGATGTTGATTGAAGCAGATATTCTCTATTGTCAGAATTTATGTGAAGTGACTTTAAAGATTTCTGTTCATCTTGTTTTTCAATTTCCTATTATTTTTCTAAATATAAAAATATAATTTTCTTTTTCTCTGTACTTTCTATTTAATTAGCATATATTGATTTTATAATAAAAGAAATTTCTAATGTTGAAAGTTTCTACATGTGCAAAATTCAGAAAAATAGAGGGAAAATATAATAACCACTGAGAATACTTTGATTTTAGTTTTCAGTTTAATGCATTTTCTTCCGGTCTTCCAAACACACACACACACACACACACACACACACACACACACACACATACTACCTCTCTCTCTATATATATATATATATACATATAAATTATATATTCATATGTATGTATATGTAGTTATAATAACATTTTATTTTTTTATTTGACATTACATTTTGAGTATTTTTCTCTTTATTAAAGATCTTTCAAAGTAAGATTTTTATAGCTCTGTTGCATTCCATTATGTATATACTATAATTCAGTCACTGATTCCCCTGTTGTTAGAAATTCAGATTGTTTCCAGTTTTTCACAACTCTATAATGACTTTCCATTAGTCTTTGCATCTATGCTGTTCCTTAAAATTTTATGAAAACTTTCAACTGTATTCAAACTTTCAACTGACTGGCATAATGAACTCCCTCATATATATTACCTCACAGTCAACTTTTATAGAAATTTTGTAATATCTTAAATTTTAAAGTTATTGATGTGCTGTATATTATCTAATTGCTTTCCACAAATGTACCAATTTTCTTTTTCCCTAGCACTGTGAAGCTCCCACAAGTATTCTAACAAGACTTGAGTATTTTCATTATCTAATCTTTGCTGGATAATTTGGTCAGCTATGTCAAACCTAAGTTATCAGAATCTGGCATACTCTGTCCTGCAAGTCCAGTTCTTGAGCCTTTGAGAATTCATTTCATCTCGTAATACAGTTTCTATTTTTCAAGATTGTCTGCCTATCTTCAATTGAGCAGAGGAGTTCACTTCAACTGACAGTCCTTTAACCCCTGGAGAATGGACGTGGGCAGCAGCTCCCTATCTTGGAGAATATCCTCAGTGTAGGGCAGCCCAGGCCCAGGTGATCATCCCTTTATTCATAAAAAGAGAAAAATTTCTAATATTGAAAGTTTCTACATGTGGAAAATTCAGAAAAATAGAGGGAAAATATAATAACCATTGAGAATACTTTGATTTTAGTTTTCAGTTGAGTGCATTTTTTTTCCGATCTTTTAAACACACACACACACACACACACACACAATGATGATTGAAGATTTTGGCAGCTGTTAATATCATGTTAACAGTTTCCACATGTCAGCCTTCTTCAAAGCCTTACATCTTTGCGAATAGACTAAAATCTAGAATATATAATTAAACATGGCTTATTATATGCATTACAGAAACCAAGTTGATCTTTTTATAGAACAATTGAATATCTCACTAGCATAATATTTTTGAGACTAGATGTTCACAAGCATATTATCATCATCATCATTATTATTATTGTATAAATAATATTATGGCTCTATGGTATACTGGAAAGATTGCCAGATTGTGAAGAAAGAGTCAAGTATACTTGACTGTTATTAACTAGTCACATAAAAATAGGTAAGTTTTAATATCACACAAGTTTTAATTTTGCTGTTCTTAAATCTACTAAAGTCCCTTCTGGTTCTAAAATTCCACAACTTAAAATGTTTTGATATAATCCATTACTCATTTGACTGAATATGAATCCTAGAAGGTGATAGATAGCATCATAGTTGTTATTACAGTAACCATAGGAGTAAGTAAGTCACACAGTGGTCTGCTACTGATAAATATTTAACAACCAGCTCACTGGTGAAAGAAGCTCTGATATGCATAATTGGCCTGGCTCTGCAGTATATATATACTCCCATGGGGTACACCCACTGGAGGTGGGTGGTTCAAAGTTTGCTTGCACATGCTACCCTGTCAGATTGCCCCATTACTTGCTTGCAATTCTCTTGGCCTTCCACGTCAGTTATCAAATGGCTACAGGACCACCAAGCTTTCTGTCCTTTTGGGACAGTGTCCAAAGTAGGAAAGAAAAGATAGAAAGTAAATATACTTTTTCCTTGATTTTTTTTCCTTTTATTAGAAAAAAATTGGCCCCTAAACTGGAGCGATCTTTCTCTTTTGTTTCATTAGCCAGGACTGAATCATACACCTTTAGCTAGACCTGTCACTGACAAAGGGATCTGAATACTAACCCTTGTATTAGACACAAGGAAGAAAGAAGTAGCATTCATATAGACAAACAATGGTGTCTGCTACATGAGGAAGTTTTCAAGCTGAAAAATGAGGATGATTTCAGCTCTCACTTTCAATTCAATTTGATAATTATTGAATCTGTTCAGTGGGCAAGACAAAAAAAGTGCCGTCTCTATTTTTCCTGATCATATGTCTAAGAGTGACTTTATAGAAGACTTCCCAGAAGTTATTTTTTTTTTTTAATTTTCTAGAGGCATGTCTTATTTATTTATTTATTTATTTATTATTTGTTTGTTTGTTTGGTTTATACATGCACTGGGTACAGTCAGAAGCACGGGAGGGCGAGAGAATTCACCAGAGCCAGAGCGGGGAGCAGAGCAGGCAGAAGGACCGAAGTACACTGCTGAGGGGAGCAGCGGGCGGCAGGAGAGGTCTGCACACCATGTGGGACCCTCCTCCAGTGGCCGGGGAACAGCCAGGGATCGAACCAGCGCCGCAGAGGCCGCGGGCAGCTTCGCAACCCAGCGCTCAACCGCTGCGCCACCGGAGAGGCCCCAGAAAAGTTATTAATACAACCTCTGTTAACTTCTTTATGTTCTTATGGCAGTTTTATTTTTAAATATCAATTTATATTATAATTTCCAAAGAAAGTTTACTTAATATAAACCCCTTGGATGTGTCATTTGAACACATGAGAAAATAAATTTCAATTTATTTTAAATTTAATAATAAATCTAACAAATTAGAGTATTTTGACTCATTTGATTTTGTAACCCTGAGGCTGGGCAAATAATGAATTTTAAAAATGAGAGTTCATGTCTATTTCAGGACTTTGGTTGTCATGATATATTACTATGTAATGTGTTTTGTTATATTTAGTGGTAAATGCTGTCTGCTTTATAGATTAGCTTATAATAGATATGTTCTAATAATAATACAATTTATTTAGAATGATTCTGTAGTTCAGAAGTAATATTTTGTTTGATGCTTCATTTTGTAGCATTCAGAATGTTTGCTACAGTGCACTCAAGCTGAAATTGGAAAGGGAGTCTGATTTGTTATATTAAACAAGTCTGAATAAAATTTTTGCGTACATGGAGAGAACAGTATATAAAGCTCATAAAGTTATAAGATTCTCAACTTTGCCACCTAGGACTAAACATTCTTTATTTTTATTTATTTATTTTTAAATATCTTCTAGCTCCTATATATATATTTTTAAGAATTTATTTATTTATTTATACAAGCACTGGGTACAGTCAGAAGTGCGGGAGGGTGAGAGAATTCACCAGAGCCAGAAGGGAGAGCAGAGCAGGCAGAATGACCAAGTACAATGCTGAGGGGAGCAGCGGGCACCAGGGGAGGTCTGCATGCCATGTTGGACCTTCTCCCGGCGGCTGGGGATGGAACTGGCACTGCAGAGGCTGCGGGCAGCTTTGCAACCCAGCGCTCAACTGCTGCACCACTGGGGAGGCCCCTAAACATTCTTTAAAAAACACAATCCTCACTCAGACTTAGCTTGTTTATATTTTCCTAGTTATAATTTATACTCCTTTATTTATTTGCAAGTACAAATTTTTTGAAATGGCTTGATACAGAAAAAACCTAATTGACAAAGCCATCTCTTACTTAAAAAAAAAAGATTTATTTATTTATGCACAAGGAACTGGGGTGTAGGCCAGAGGTATAGGGTGGGGGTGATTCACTAGAGACAGAATGGGGAACAGAACAGGCAGATTGACTGAAATACACTGCTGAGGAGAGACAGGAGCAGGTGAGACAGGAGAGGTCTGCTGTGCCATGTGGGTCACCTCCCTGGCCAGGGATTGAACTCGTGGTGCAGAGGCTGTGGATAGCCTCATAGTGCTCTGCTTAACACCCTGCACCACCAGGGGGGCCCAGCCATCTCTTACTTTTAGTTATCATCATTATAGTTGTACAGATGACAAGAGCATATAATTTAGTATTTATTTTTATGTACTAGTGCCTAAAAGTATAGATGGTTATTATTAAATTAAGAAATTAGAATAAAAGAATACACTAAGTTGTTCAGTTTTTTTCAATTAAGTTAGTACATGAGCCTATATGAATAGCTAACAGGATTAGAAAATTCTCTGCTCAGTTTAGACTATTTCTTACTGTGGCTATGCAATGTGTTAGGTTGTCCAACTGAGGTGCATTTTACACCCTCTAGCCCCTGAGAAACTTTACATTTTATCCTTGTAATAATTTTTATATCCCCTGTAATACCTGGCAATAGATATCCAATAAATCTATTGTTTTTTCATTTTCATCTTATTTTGAAAAATGTTACCTCTGTCACTCACTCTCTGACATACTGAACCTAAATCTATTAAATAAGGATATGAAGTCAAATTGACATTTCATGTAATTTAAGAAAACATTGCTTGAATTATATATGGATTTAAGTGGCTTCTTTAAAAAAGATCACTTCAATACCAGAACAAAGAAAACCAAAACAGAATTCAGAAAGCACAGGGAAAAATAGATTACTTTCTTTTCTTTTTAATTAAAGTTACACTGGTTTATTGGATTGATTTCTCTCGGACAGAGGTTTCAACATGGCAGCCTGGGGGCCAAGTAAAATATGTTGTTTGATCCATTCAGTATTGAAAAGTCAAGAGGTCACAAAAACATTTCCAGACTTTGAGTTTTTTCTGGAAGGTCATTAAGAATTGGCAGGATTGGCATGGTATTTTCTAGAAGAGCTGACAGGTAACTCCCATCCATACATCCCATTGTAGACACAAGGCATGTCCACTGAATACATACAGTGTGAGTTGTGCCTTGATAAAAGATGATATCACCAAGAAGGTAAGTGGGGGCTGTCCTTATCCCCTCCCTTGGCCAGGCCTTGTACCTGAAAGGAAATATATTCCTTATTTATTGCCTAGGAAATATATTCCTCTAATTTAAAAAAAGAGACTCATAACTAGTAGCCTTTGCAGGACTTTCTATGCCTGAAAAGTCCTACAAGTAAAGATTTTGTCTTATTTGACTGATTTTACTTTGTAATCTGGAGGTTGCATAAGTCTAGGACATATGATAGAGTTTTCTTTAAATAAAGAAATAAATGATTGCTAAATGCTATAGATATTCTAGGAGATAGAAAATATTCTACCTTCTACCAAAAAATTATTTTCATGTTTTCAGTGACCATCAAAAGATGTAAGGTATACTTAAAGGATTATTGTGGCACCGTCACAGTCACACCTCCACTAAGGTGAATTCTATGTACTTTGTGTCTCCTTTTTGACAGGTTAGACAGATCCATATCAAGAGATTTTTCTTCCTTTTCTTATCTGCTATGTACTACAGTTCCCTGAAGGAACTGAAGTCAGCGCACCCAGCCAGGCACTAAGTGTGTTTAGTTGGTCATACCCCCACTGCCCCAGCTGTGCACAGGAGATACCGGCATGTCTTACAGTTGAGTACACCCAAAATGTAACAATAAAACTCATTTTCTATTTCCATAAGCAAAACAAACTTCCTTTATAGATGTATACACAACCAGGCACATGTGGGCACACAAACACATGCACAAATAAAATTAGAAAATGTTTTTGGATTCAACCTATTGTATCCATATTCTACAAAGAAGTTGAGGTGACTTATGAAAATAATAACAATTTTTAAAACTTACTTAAAAAATCAGGGACAAAAAAATAATTTAGACTAGAAGGTCATAAGCAGGGGTTAGAATCCAAACATCCAAAGACACAAAATTGTCTCTGAGATTCCTAGCAAGCCAGAAAACAAAACTAGTTTCAATTTAGCCCTAAGGGAAAAAAAAAACGCATGCCAATATTTTCCTGAAGAAAAAACACTTTCTTTATAAAGTTTCAAATAGTGAAAAAATTGAAGATGTGTGGTTCCCTGTGGGCAGCAGTATGACTGGACAGAGTTGATCATAGAATGATATCTTGCATAGTTTACAAATGCAGGAAAGCTTTACAAAATTTTTTCAGAGCAACCCAAGTGAAAGGTGAAGATGTGACCCAAAGTATGACTCAGAGGAAGCAGTTCTCCAGATGACCTAGAAAAAAAAAAATGTTTCAAGAAGGAAGATTTCTGCTGAGACATAGTTATCTGAGAGGAAACCTTGAAGTAATATTTCTGAAAGGCAAGTTCACTGATCACAAGTCAAAATCAGTGGGGAGTGCTCTGGAAATCCACATTTTCTCCAAATCTACCAAGTCCGGATCTCTGGGGATGAGCCTGGACATCTGCAACTTTCACAAGTTTCCCAGGAGATTCTTAAATACATCAGAACCAGAGAACTACTGCCCTAGAGCAGAGAAATTGAGACTATTATTTTGCTTTTGTAGTCTAAAGGGATTTTGGAAAACTAAGCATTCTTTCGCATGTTTCTCGGTTGACATTTAAAAATTTTAATTTAAGCTTAAATAATTACAAAAACATAAGTTCTGGTGTATTGCAATGTCGATGTTTCTCAAATAAATTTTTAGTATCACTTTAAAATGTCTATTATTTGTTTTAAACATATGTATCCAATAGAATACATGAACTACATGAGCAAGTACTGTTTTAACAGTCAAGATTTTTACATATTCTCCTTTTTCTCTTTGAACTCATGTTTCCATCAATTCCCTCATGGATTTTATTCAAATGCAATGTATTTCATACATAGAAGTCCTTTGTTATCACCCTATCTATCATGTTTCTCTGTAATATATGTATGTACATTGAAATTTTTTTGTTTTCATTTCTTGAGACCTTAAGGCTCTAAGTCTTAAAATTTCTTCAGAATTGCATCAGCATTATAATGATTGGTAATGTACAACTTATAAGCACAAATATATTTTCAAAAATAAGTTTAATAAATCATTTTGGAAATGCTTCTCTTTCTCTATTATTTAGTCCATGTATTTATAAGTAGCTATTATTTACTGTAGGAGTAAGATAAGCTTCAGATTCAATTTTGCGCTCTGTCTCTCTTTTTTTTTTTTTTTTGCTTTATATATGATACTGAGAAAACTCATCTACACAAATAAGTAGGTAGACAATGAACATACTCTTTTATAGCAGTGTTACTCAAATTTTTGAACTCCTAGGGAATTATAAGCCAAAACTCATTTAGCAATTTATCATCAAAATTTATTTTTAATAAATTTAAACTGACAATTTGATTAGGTCATCTTTCAATTTTGTTGAAAGCAAAGACCTGGAAGCCACCTGTGTACAAAAAATTTGTAATCTAGTCATTGACAATCATTCAGTCTCCTTAACCTCAGTCACAACACTTTGAGTTGTGGTTAATTTAACACCCTAGAGGTCTTTACCCATCCCCAAAGCAAATTTCTGGGGAAACAGAAGCAAGTCACTGAAGTAAGATTCCAGATGGTTGAAAAGTATCCCATTTTAATATGTGGGAGAAGTGTGACTAGGCATGAGGAGCTGGAAAAGAGACTAAGGGTCATTTTTGGACTCATCCATGTTAGTAAAGACTGCCTGTAGAAATTGAGGATCCAGAAAAAGATTCCCTGAGAACTACCCTGGTTTCCACATTTCCTAAAAAAATGTTTGTGAAAAAAGTTCATGCTCCTCAGTTTGAAGACCATTATACTAAGCAGCTGGCACCCTGACAGCATGTGTTATTTTCCAAAAGACCTCAACAAAAGCACTGAGCACTCAAGAGTCCTGAAATTAATCTCAATCTTCTCAACTATTTGAATTCACTGAAAATGTAGATATGGCCTAGATTGGGACAGGGATAGCTAGGGTTAAGGTGAAGCCGAGCACAAAATGATCATCACAGTGCAGAGAGAGGTGGTGATCTTTAAGAACCCACAGGTTTTACTATTATGATTTTGCCAACACACCTCTTCTTATTTTAGTTAATGAAATTCATATAATCTCCTCAAGGGCTGAACTGGCTCTGCGTTAGAAAGGACCACAAGGTCTTCCTGTTTCCTCCCTAAGGAATTCTGTAATTTTATTGCTGCAACTGAGGCTGAGGAAGGTGAGGATAGGAAAGCATCTCGATTTTCTTTTCTTTTTTCTGCTTTAATATGAAAATAATTGCCTTTACTCTTGGAGACCTGGCTTAATTAGACCAATCTGATTTTCTACTGGCAAAACTAACACTAAAATGCTATTGCTCTGAGTTCTCTAATTATAGAGCAATCACGCTTTTCCTTAACAGATACTAAAATCAAATGGTATCATGTTGGATGAGGTCATTGTGAATAGCTTGTTATAAGGCCTATTTTGAGGTCCCACATGAATTTCAGTGAATAATATGCAGTGACAGGAAGCAACAGATATAAAATTTATGCAGAAAAAAGTTATGAATTTGCTACTGTATGTTATCTAAATAGTGATGTGTTTCCATGAGTTATTTCTTTGGTTCACTCACCATGACATCTTATTTTTCCACCCTCAGACTCCTTAAAATCAGCCCTTTCCTTACTTTCTCTCTATAAGCCATGCCATTCTCCATTTTCTTCAACATATGATCTACCTTTTGACGAATGCTCTCACCAGCACTCTCAACCCCTGCGTCCCTTGAACTTGTACTTCTCTATTCTGCTAAGGTCCAATCCAGGGTCAGCCAACTACTGTTCTCTTTACTGTGCTTGAAGTTTGCCACGGACTGCTGGAGATAAATGCATAGCTGCTGATTCATGCCATGACAAATTTATAATTCCCAAACTCACCTTCACCCTTAGCACTACTTGGCAATCATTTCACACTTGCCTGCTTGGCTTCCTTTGCCAATGTTAGGGTGATATTCCAAACCTCAGGTGATCACTCTTTCCAGATTTCTTACAATGCTTCCTTAATCAATGGTTGACTTTTTTTTCTGCTTTAATTTTTTCCAGTTTTATTGAAATGTAATTAATATATAAGATTTTATTAGTTTAAAGGGACAAAATGGTGATTTGAGATAGATAAAGATGTTGCAATACCTCAGGAAAAATTAGTATTCAACTTCCCTCCTTTCTACTTCTAGTAATTATCTATAGTTTCACCCTCTCTCCCCACATTCCAGAGAAAATATATTTATCAATTATTGCCTTTTAATCCTTTTTGTTTGTTTTAAGTTCTTCATTATATAGTCTTCATTATAAGGCAAATATTCTCCTTGGAATTCATGTTGGAAGGTGAAGAAACAGGCATCAGAATGTTCAGAAATATAAGGTGCTGATTGGGTATAGAGCAGAGCACATCAGAATAGCAAGTGTTCTTCCACTTTCAATCATTCACAAGCAAGGACAGAAAGGAAGGTGAGTTGGGATGCTGCCTGCCCATTAAATGTTTTAAAATTCTAACATAATTCTGCCAGCCAAATGTCACAACATGAAATTTAAAGAGGCTATGCTTTAGTGATCAATGCCATTTTTGTCCTCTATAACTTGCCATAATACAGTCTGAAAAGTTACTAATAAATAACAAACTATCTTAATTCCTTTTTTTTAAAAGATTTATTTATTTATGCATACAAGAGCTGGAGTACAGGCCAGAGGTGCAGGGGTGAGAGGATTCACCAGAGACAGAGTGGAGAGCAGAACAGGCAGATTTACTGAAATACACTGCTGAGGGGAGCAGTGGGCGAGGCAGGACAGGTCTGCTGTGCCATGTGGGTTAGCTCCCTGGCTGGGGATTGAACTCACGCTGCAGTTGGATAACTTCAACTGTGGCTGTGGATAACTTCATAGTACAAAATGTATTCCCTTGCACCACCACAGAGCCCCCTCTCTTAATTCTTTTGACTGTGAGGAGTGTGCACACCCTCATTCAATCCAAACTCTTCACAGGAACACCATGTGAATTATACAATGCTTTAGCTGATATGGCTATTCTAATTTATTGTCATATTATCGATCATACAAAACTTACAATTGACATATATGCTTTTAGAAAAAAGTATTTGTAGAGACTGCCTAGAGAGAATTTTAGTCATAGAAGACATATAGGAGAGATAGGTATCCTATTTAACTAAGGGCATATTAAGGTTTTGTGGGATCCTATTTGGGGAATCTTGCTTCCCGAATAAAGATTACAAAATTATGAATACAAAGTGAAGTAGAGGGCCTTGGGAAGAGGTTGTAAAAATGAAAAGATCAAAAGCTTAAACTCCATTAGTTTCACATAAAGCAGCTTTTTTTGTATCTGAACACTTAAGGCACTAAACAATCTTAAAATCCAAACCAACCAAACAAAAGCTCATTAAAATGTGAACACCCAACAGGAGGCAAGAACTTCACATAATAAAATTACATTTCACTGTCACAAGAAAACATTATTTACCATTCTCATTCTTATTCCCTTGGTGCATACCAAGGCTCATAGAATTTAGTAACCTGTTCACAATCAGCTTTCTGTGCACATGGAAGCTGAATTTCAAACCAAGGTCTGACAAACTAAATCTCAAGTTCCACTACAATACTCTGCCTTAAGGTTTCCCTGAAGACAAAGGTTTAAGTTACTTTGGGGAATGCCTGTAGAAAATGCCTGGAAATGCTCACTTAATACTTGAAACTGACATAACTTAATACGCTTTAAGAAAGTCACTAAAAATATTGTCTTAACCCTGTGTTTGAAGGGCTTAAGGAATTGTAAAATTCTTTGGGTTATCTTCTGTTCACTAAGTGACATAGATGAATACAAGAGATAGTAAAGATCTAGATGAAGTGTAGTTCTAATAAGTAGAGGAGAATGGAGGTAAAATCAGAATCTGGAGGATTTCTATTTCCCCAGGAAAAGAGCCTGACTGTGGAAGGGCAAACAGACAGCATGGATTTTTCACAAATTATATCATCTTGCTACATATTATTCTGCCTTGTTATTGTGATATATCAGGTTTTAAAGATGGGAAAAGAATGATAATTTGTTCATATATTACCCAATATCATATCCATATTTTATATTTACCAATTTAGCCTCTATCTTTTTAAATATCTCTTAGTGATGCCCCCACAACCGTTGAAGGTAAGTATTGTGTCTTTATCTTTTCTCACTCACAGCCCTACAGATAAAAGGCACTCCATAGAGATTTATTGTCATGGAAAATGACACTGATGAAGTTTTTTGACCTGTCACTATTTTATAACAAAATAATTTTTGTAATATAGAAGTACTGTGGTTCTTTCCTATTCAATCAGACTTCAGAATAAATATTTTGGCATTTGGCTAACGCTAAGGCAAGAACTGATCAGTAGTATTTTCTGTCAAGAAACTGCCATTGATGTTGGAATTACTTAAAAGACCTGTTGATTTTGTGGCCTTAGGGCCATTATGACATCAAACTGTAGCTAAAATTAATCCAATGCAACAAGAGTTTCAAGACCAGCAGCACAAAAATGATGACTTAACTGAATGGGACAAGAAGGCACATATTTTCAAGAAGACCTCTTTATTTACAGAGTAAAAGTTTTCTTCCAAGATGACTAGTAGTGCAAACTCTGAAGACTCTTACGTGCCCTCCAGAACAAGGTGAGTCTGACAGAAGATGCCGGTAGGTATTAATCCAAGAGGGGAAAGAAAGTATCCATTATTAACCCACTAAAAGTAGGCATTATGCTATCTCTTCCTGCAGAAGTTCTAAAATAGAGGTCAACTACTTGAAAGAATTGAATGAGGATTTAAAGCTAAGGAAGCAGGAACTGCTAGAAATGCTAAAACCTCTAGAAAATAAGAACAACCTCTTATTGCAGAAGTTAATGTCCAACTTGGAGGAAAAACAAAACAGGTAAGTGTTTCCTACTAAGGATTTCCTAGAGATGGAAAGGCTAGAGAACTTTAATCCATAGGATTAACAATGGTTACTTGTATTTTTTAATAAAATAGTTTTGACATGCATCTGTTGTAGGTAAAAAGTTGCAACCACAAAGTCAGAGTGGCAAGGAATACTTCATCTTCATTTAATAAACTTAAATATGACTCAGGCCTCATCTCACAGTTACAGTTAATCTTTTTTCCTAGGGGCTCCCCCCAAGACACAGATAAGAGTTTAATGTATTCAGTGGTCACACTGATAGATACTTATTCAAGCTTGTGAAATCATTGCAGACTAGATAATTCTATACTTTTCATGTCAAGCAGCGGAATGGCAGTCTTTTCTGAGCTTTGGAGTCCTCTGGATTAGGAAGGAACTTCTCCACATATAGTAGGCAGTTGAGATTATCTCTCTTCACTAGGACACCCAACCCAACACACCAACTCACCAAGTCTGTTTCCTTTCTAGTCTCAAGGCATCTCACCTTAGTGGGTCCACCTTCATTCTCTATCTTAGGGAACACCTTCAGGAACGCAGATGTTCTCAGAACAAAATTCAGGCAGAAAGTTGTGGTCAAGGGCCAGCTGCTTACAAAACAAAAATCCAAACTTCTCTCAAGACAAGAGAATAGAACTGGAGAGGAAAATATGCAGTGAACATAAATATCAATTAATACCTTTAAAGAATATCCACAGTCAAACTTAGTACTGATTCAGATTTTGTTAGAAGCTTAGTTCCTTATATTCTCTGAGAGTTACAATAAGGATAAGGAGAAGTGAATTCCCCAACTAACTCAGATTCCTTATATGGAGAAGCGAGGTGGGGAAACTACAAGGATCTGGGGCAGGGAATAATTCTGGGATTTATCCTGAAGGCAACAGGTATTTTGACCCCCTTCTTCACAGGGGCAAAAGTCATGTACCAAAGCATTTTCTGAAGGAGTGAAGTCTCCATGTCTGTTGGAGAACCAAGTTTGGGGTATTATAGAGCACAGAATTCATTATAGAACAGATAGCTACAGTAAATGTTAATTAGGAATTGAATCCTAATTGGAATTGGTGTCCAAAAGGACTTTTGTAACTTGTGATTTCATTCCCTATCTCATTTCTATGGTAGAGTACATTCTGACTGGCTGCAGAATATTCATCTTACTCTTTTGGAAGTATGATGTTTTATGATTTCTTTCTCTTCCTTCTAGTCTGCAGATCATGAGGCAAATCATGGCAGGGAAAGGGAGTGATGAATCTTCAGTTATGGAGCTCATTGACGAAGCAGAGGAAATGAAACAGAATCTGGTAAGAATTTGGTGGTACTCAAGGAAATGATCTCCTGAACAAGTCGCACTTCCACTGTTGTCAGATGCGGAAGACAGATTATCTGTAATATCTGAAGTTCCAACACTCAGAATCTCTTGATATAGAAAGTGTGGTCTAAATGGATGAAATGTTGTGAAAAATATAGACTAGCTATCAAACTTCTGTGTCTTTAACTTTTTAAAATCTTTTCATCTAGGGCTTAGTAAATCATCCATATCAATCCTCTACATTTAAGAAGGAATGGAAAATGATGATCAACATTAGTTTGTTCTGAGAGTCTTATAAAATTATTAAAAATTAACAATGTAAAGACTCTTAAAAATGACAAATTAGTGGTCTAAGCCCCAGAGATATTGCCATCAGATGACCTTAAGTGATGCATAAGGAACTCATTTCTATTGATATTGCACAATCATTATTGTTCAAAATTGTTATTGCTTTATCATCATTGTCATTATCATCATCAAACTTATCTCTCATGTTCCCAGATTTAGGGTTAGGTCCATTCACTTCCTATCTCTATGGTTTGCTGTGTTCCTGCAACTCCCTTGCCCCTGAGACTTAGTAATTTCTTCTAACTTCATTTTAATAACTGGACAGACACATATTTCTGTTTGTTTGTTTCCCCTCCTCCAACAGGAAAGGAAAAACAAGATGCTTTGGAAGGAAATGGAGATGCTATGGAGCAAGGTGTGCCTCTAAGGATCTCTTGAAAGTATTGCTTTCTAGACCATTGCTCAAAGACGTTTTTCCATTCTCCTATTTATGTGTCCCTGCTCCCACCCATGACTTATTCCAATCCATTCCTTGCACAGTGTCAAAGTGATTTTTTTAAAACAAAGCATGCCACTTTTCCTATGAAAACCCTTTACATCTTTTCCTTATTGTGGCATAATCTGGCTCCTGCCTACTTCTCTAGTCTCCTCTCATAGACGTCTTCCTCCTGCTTTCTATGAAACTAACACACTGGCCTATTTTTGGTTTCTCAAACATGCCAAGATCTTTCCTAAGTCAAGACTTTTGCTCTTGTTTTATCTCTAGCCTGTAATGCTATTTTCTCACAGGTGGCTTATTCTCATCCTTTAGTTTTTTTCTTCAGTTCACATACTCAGGGAGGTCCTTTTGGTTCACTCCACCTAAAATAGGGCAGCTCACCTCACTTTCTGTTATACAACTCTGTTCATATCCTTCACAGCATTTTTTATAATAGACCTTATTATTTTAAAATTTTTATTACTATTTTATCATTATTATTTTATTTGTTTCATGTCTCCCTCCCTCCCCTGGGATGCAAGTTCCTCTACTATTTTGATTGCCTTTTTGGCCTCTGAATCCTTTACACCTAGTACAATCCTTAGGAAAGAGTGGACATTAGATAAATGTGAGTGGAATGAACAAATGAATACTTAATTCTAAATCCCCTGTGATTTTGCAACAACTGGCTACGTAGTTTAAATAACAATAGTAGGGTCTTTTGCTGGGAAATCACTCAGGCTTGGAAATTCCTTTGTGACTAAGTCCTTGGGGCTTGAGTGCTCTTTCACAGACCAAGGGACTGAAAGAGTAGATTGTGTCTTGTGATATAAACCGGTGTGTGGTGTGATCTCTGACTGCCTTGTCATCTCACCTTTCCATAAATAACCAGGATACCTTCAAGTCCTGTATCTTGTACTGAGATCAGCTACTAGTTCTCAGGGGCAGCTACAAATCAGTCCTATGAGTTGGCAGAAGTTGTAGTTCCTGTGCTCTTTAGTCCTTGTGATAGGAAATGTGCCAGCACAGTTTCTCCATCAAAATACAGGTTCTGTAAAGCTCCCAAAAGACTTTTTAGAAGGGATGCTCATATACCTTAGTTTGTGACTGGCTTTCCTGACCCATATTTTTAGACAGTGAGAAATGGAGGAAGAGCAGCTCGCCTAGTGATTAAGAACATAGGTTTCAGAGCTTAAGAGGTCTGTTTCAAAGTTTAGCTCTGAACTTTCCTAGCTGTGTAACTC
The DNA here is from genome assembly GCF_964194135.1 of Talpa europaea. Taxonomy (NCBI): domain Eukaryota; kingdom Metazoa; phylum Chordata; class Mammalia; order Eulipotyphla; family Talpidae; genus Talpa; species Talpa europaea. The sequence goes on from NC_140075.1 coordinate 93,983,678, forward strand.
TAAACAAATTAATTAGCTTCTCCAAATCTTAGGCATCTCATTTAAAAAGTGGAAATAAAAATAGTCCTGAGGATTAAATAAGAATACGTGTAATATTGTTAAGTAGTATAAATTAGTATATTAAATGGCTTATAGCTGTGATTGTCATATAATAATGTTATAGGACAGGGAGAGGGGCAGCCCAAAACCCTGCAAACCTGCCTATTCTAAATGGGTTCTGCCATCCGCCGCATCAACACAAAACATAGGAGACTTTAATGAAAAGGAACTTTAATAAAACTAGGAAACAATACAGGTAAGGCAAAGAATCTAGTTTCTAAATCAAGCACCCAAAGTTACCCATCCCCTCGTGGGTAAAAGTCCATCCAAATGGGATTGGCCCAGAGCAAGGCCCCAAGGCCTGCCACAAGTCTAAGGCATCTTCCAGTGGGGACCCACAGAAAAGGGCCAGAAACAACCGGACAAGCCCGGAAGGAAAAGAGCAAAATCAACATCAAGATAAAAGCTGCCATTGTCACCTCCCCATGGGTCTCACCCACATCTGTGTCACCCAGTCTACAACCAAAAGACAAGCGCAGTTTCTTCATGTGTCTCTAGGCTCCATGTGCCTCCTCCAGGTCTCCTGGCTCCATCCTGCTTCCTTCCTCAGTCTCTTCTTCAGCTTCTCCTCTTCCTGCTCAGCTCCACCCTCCCTTGGGTGGGGCGGGAAACCTCCCCCTTTCCTGGGGACCACCCTGTTACAATGCCCCCTTTTAATTTTTATTCCACCATATCTACTCCAGATTTTTTTTTTTTTTTTTGGCTTGAACTGATGAACTTTTTTTTCCTGGAGTAGAGAACTTTTGCTTTCCACAATGGACAAATACCTGGAGAGACTGGTTTTCTTTCACATTGGAACCTGAAAAAAATGTTCATCTAAGACTGCATCCCAACCTCCATATATTCGATCTTCATCACCATGGAAATGGTGGCAAAAAGTGAAAGGGGGGAATTGTTAGGGGGAAAAGGATGTCCCAAAGCAAATTCCATATAGGCTTTGTGGACTCCATCCCCACCCCAGGTCAAAGCCAAAGACACTGGGAACTCCAAATCCCATCACCACCAAAGGGTAGGTGGCTGGGACCTGAGGGTGGGGTTAAGCAGCCAGGTGGATACAAAAGGCAGACACGTGGGCTTTGGGGATCTCCCATTTTGGCTCTCCACCAGCTCGCAGCGTCCGGCCAGCTCTGAGAGTGACTTTGGGTTTCCAGGTCGTCGGATCGGGTAGGACGCATTAAAGACTTTATTTCCCTATTTTCTCCCTGAGTTGTACATTTTCCTTATTTCTTTTTCTCTTGTAAATAAACCCTTTATTAACCCTTTTGTGTGTGTCTGTAGTAGAGTATTCATAAGTCCCTTTAAAGCGCGCGGGTGAGGACCCACAGGCAGGAACCCGTTTAATATCGGGGTTGCTCTGTAACAATAACGGTCCAGTTCATAGTTATAAGGCATGCTCAGGAACCAAATAGAGGGGCTCATTTCATTCTGTAACCCCTTTGCTAGAATAATTTTTATGTCAGGCCCTGAGAAGTTGCTGACTGGTTTGAACAGAAAGCCTGACCTGTGTTGGCTTTCCACTTCCTCCACTAATGCCACTGCAGTTGTTCCCCTTACCCTCAGGGGATATGTTCCAAGATCCCCAGTGGATGCCTGAAACATAGGTTTGAATGTACCAAACCCTACATATTCATGTTTTCTCTATACATAACTATGATAAATTTTAATTTATTAATTAGATGTAAAAGAACAATAATAGCTAATAATAAGATAGAACAACTATAATAAATTATGTGAATGTGGTCTCTCTCTTTCTCAAAATCATTTTGTATGTAATATTTTCTAACTATGATTGACTTCAGGTAACTGAAACCATAAAAGTGAAACCAAGAACGGTAGGGAGTATTACCATATTTTAAAGCTATGCCAAAATGTCTCTTTACAGACATTTGACACAGATGAATACAGAGATCAACCAAAAACACCACAGATAAAAAATAAGGCAGACTCACAAGATGCAAAGGCAAGTGTACTATGTGGTACTTAGAATTTAAAAGTTGTTGATGCTACACAGATAGGAACAGCTTATTTACACTCAAATCTAATTTGGGTAGGCAGATAGTAGTATCTAGCTCTTTAGCATATATTGGATTCACTGCCACAACATTGCATTTCTTTCTTGGGACCACCAATTCTTCTAGCTTTCTTTTTTTATCCCAGGTTCCCCAAACCCTCTTGTCATCTAGGAAAATCAAGAATGAACTGGACACATCATGTGAACTGAAGGAGATGAAGAAGGTAGTATGACCTTTCTGAACCATAGTGGCATGTAGAACTGATAGATTCATATAGCAGTAATCTGCCTGAAAACTATGGTATGCTCTTGACCTGAAACAAATTTTTATAAGCAATCTGGTTTTCTTGAAGACTATATATGAGTCAGAGTGACATTGCAAGTTTCTGGGAAAACATATTAGCTTGACAAAATGGAAGAAGCTATAACAACAATACAACTTTGCAATAGTTATTTGACGTAAAAAACACTCGTTAATACAGTATTTAAAGATTTATTCAGAAGGTGTTGTGCATGGATCTAGTCTTCCTACAACCAACTCATTCATAGGGAATAATTCTATTCTAGCTTCTAACTATTGGGAGAATGTGTTATAAAGGTAATGCCATTTACTAGTTTTTGAAGTTGAAACCAATTTATTAGTGACTATGATGCGATGATTTTGCTATAAAATATTTACAGCATATTGAGAAAACTGATTTCTGGTCTCGATTTACTTTGGCACCCAGAGGGTCTTTCTTCCACCAGGAAAAGCAACAGAGGAAAATGGAATGGATCATGTACCAGAATCCAGTCAACATCCATCAGGTACCAAGGTCTTGCAAGATAATTCAGTTTTATTCATACAAAACAAAGACCTAGATTCGCACTGTTAAGGACATTTCCCTCATCTGGACTACCAATTGTCCCCCTAAAAGAAATCTATCATGGAGAAATGACTGGAGAGACCTATCTCCAGCTTCTCCTTGGGTAACCTTGGATAAGTAGTGTTGTTTCTTATGTTCTTGATTTGAAATGGGAAAACCATCACAAATAATTTTTGCCCAGCTTTCAAGGACTGAATGTGATGACATCAGTTTTTAACTCTTAATAAAAAAGCATTATAATATCAGTGGATTTAGAGAAGCCAAGACCATATGAGTAGTTCTGAAAAATGTTCTCTTATAGAATGACTTTCATGGCAAGGTGATAGAGCTGAGAATTGGCGCCTTGAAGAACTACCGGAAGGCCAATGACCTGAAATTATCACTGTACTTACAGCTGAATTCTGAGCCAAAGCAAACAACTTTTAATCTCCCTGGGACCTAAGGTAGGTAGAGTATCACAGGCACAGAGTTTGAGCAATACAATGCATAGCAGATAGTTAAATTATATCACTATCATCATATTATTATTACTCAGAAGTTTTTGTACCAGGGTAAGAATTCCTTGGGAGGAAATTAAAATTTCCTTTGTAAAGACTAAGTATTATATTATGTATTTAGCATATGTAGCCAGTAGGCAGTTAAGACCCCACAAAATATTAGCTTTTATCCCACCTCCGTCCTTTTTCTAGGATTTAGAGCAGTGGCAGGAAGAATGGGTTCTTAAATTTTCAGGAATCTATCAATCCAAACTCTGTACTTTATTTTTTTATATAATTTTTTTTATTTTTATATTCCCCATACAATTGAGACCCCCTTATTTTGACCCCAATCCCTCCCCTCCCCGCCCCCCACCCCCCATAGAGTGTCTCTGGTTCATAGTTGTTTGTTGATTTTGATTTTCACTTTCTTATAGTTACTCATTTTCCTGGTCCCTTATTTAAGTTTTCTAGATTCCTGCTATGAGTGAGACCATCCGGTATTTTTCTTTTTCTTTCTGGCTTATTTCGCTGAGCATGATCCCTTCCAGCGCCATCCGTGTTGCTGCAAATTGCATGTGTTTATCTTTTTTGAATGCTGAGTAATATTCCATGGTGTATATGTACCACATCTTCTTGATCCAGTCATCTATTTTGGGGCATTTGGGTTGTTTCCAAAGCTTAGCTATTGTAAATAGTGCTGCTATAAATATAGGGGTGTAGGTGCTCTTTGGAATTGATGTTTCTGTGTCCTTTGGGTAAATACCTAGGAGTGGAATTGCTGGATCATATGGAAGCTCTATGTTTAGTAGGTCCAGAAATCTCCACACAGCTCTCCATAGTGGATGGACCAGTTTGCACTCCCACCAACAGTGCAGGAGAGTTCCTTTTTCTCCACAACCTCACCAACATTTGTTGTTGCTAGTTTTTTTAATATATGCCATTCTCACTGGTGTAAGATGGTATTTCATGGTAGTTTTGATTTGCATTTCCCTGATTACAAGTGATGTTGAACATTTTTTCATATACCTGTTGGCCATTTGCATTTCCTCTCAAACTCTGTACTTTAAAAATAAAACTACAGTGAGAAATTATGCCTAAGGAATGATAATGTTTTACTAGTATCAGTATACATCTCTCTAATTCGTTCTCAATCTTATTCCATAAAGGTCTTGAAAAACTTATAAAATCCACATAATACATTGGATTAAAAAACAGATGAGTTAAATGAAGGCAAAGGAAAAATAAGATGAAGCCAGGTAAATGTATAAAAATGAGTAATAGAAGTACTATGTAATTGACAGAGGTAGGCTTCATGTGTGGTTCTGAAAAAATCCCAGAAAAAAAAAAACAAAACAAAACATGGATTCACAGTATCCACAAAATGGCAATAAACCAATTGCTCAGAAGGAACATAGTTTTATTTATTTTTTTTTTACTAGTGCTAAGACCAGAGATAATTGCTCTTCCAGATCTTTACTTTGAGGACTGGACTGTAACTATGTATGTTATAGTAGTCAATATCCTCAATAATATTTCTAAAATAAATTCAGAACCCACATTTCCTAGACTGTTTCTTATATGTTCTTTGGCACAATCTGATAAGCTATCAGTAATTTGAAAATTTTAAATGATGCATCAGCTCAAGATGATTTAGTCCAGGTACATAGCACTCTATTGATCTGACTTGATCCATATAAAAATTTAGAAAATCTAGAAGACTGGATGAATTATCCTTCATCCAATGTTCCATTCATATTTTTTTAACTGAAATTTTGATAAAAAATGGAAGTAGAGGGCCTCCCAGGTGGCGCAGCGGTTGAGTGCTGGGTTGCGAAGCTGCCCGCGGCCTCTGAGGCGCCGGTTCGATCCCCGGCTGCTCCCCGGCCACCGGAGGAGGGTCCCACATGGCACGCAGACCTCTCCTGCCGCCCGCTGCTCCCCTCAGCAGTGTACTTCGGTCCTTCTGCCTGCTCTGCTCCCCGCTCTGGCTCTGGTGGATTCTCTCACCCTCCCGCGCTTCTGACTGTACCCAGTGCTAGTATAAATAAATAAAATAAATAAATAAAAATAAAAAATAAAAAAAAAATGGAAGTAGAAAGCTTAAGACTATCTTCTTCAATAAGAACCTGAAGTGTAATTGGAAGGAATATAAAGTCATTAAGATATGAATTAAAAAGATACAGGAAAAGATACAGGAGAGGAAAATTATGAGGACAGATCTTTGTTTTTATTTCATTCAAAACTTAGCTTAAGGTCATCTCAAGGGAACCCTAGAGTAAGGAACCAAAAATCTTTTAGCTCAGGATTCAAATCAAACCAAGAATAGTAAACAGTGAAGGGTTCCAGTCAACTTGATCTCCTCAGGAGGTTAATTTGCCCCTTGCTTGCAGAAAATTGAATCAGCTTTGAACTAGGACAAACCCACAGATCGACACCTCTTCTCCCTTCCCTCCTTTTATGCTTCTGGAAGCATAAAAGTGGGGCAATACACTCTTCAGTTACCATAAATGAATGTAGCCACAGGCATGAGTGACATGTTGGTCCTATATTTTATTGATTTCACAGTCACTGAGCACTGATTATAGGCCATCTTCATTTTATAACACATCCATCTACAAAATCTTTCTTTGGGTTTGTTTGAACCCAAGTGGATCTGAAATCTAGCAGAGTCCTAGATTTTTGTTAGGTTGACCTATTTATAACCTAGTGTCTATTGAAACAAACAAAATAATTATTAATGTTCTTCATGAAAGGATTTTTAAAATATTTTTATTGAGGTAATATTGGCTTTCAATAATGTATACTATTTAGAGTCATAGGGTCACACCCTTCAGATGTTACCACACCACATCCACCATCAATTCTCCACCATAATCCATTGTATACCTATCTACTTCACTACCCCTCCTACCCCAGTAACCTCAATTCTACAGTCAGATTGTTATTTAGTTTTATCTAACCCTTTTTTGTTTACGTATAATTTATATATAGTGAAACCATATGGAATTTATCTATTTTGTTCTCAATTATTTAACTTGACATATTCCCCTCATTCCATCCTTGTTTTTTTTTTTTTTTTAAGATTTATTTATTTATTTATACAAGAACCAGGGTATAGGCCAGATGCCCGGGAGGGTGAGAGGATTCACCAGAGACAGAGCAGGGAACAGAACAGGCAGACTGATGGAAATACATTGCTGAGGGGAGCAGCAGGCGAGACAGGAGAGGTCTGCTGCGCCATGGGACCCTCGGCGGCAGACTGGGATCAAACCGGCGCTGCAGAGGCTGCGGACAGCTTCACAGCGTGGAGCTCAGCTGCCTGCCTCGTCAGGGGAGGACCAGTTCCATTCTTGTTATTGCAAATGGCAAAGAGTTTCTTTAGTTGTGTTGTATCCAACTGTACACACACACACACACACATGCAGATAGATAGATAGATAGATAGATAGATAGATAGATAGATAGATAGATAGATAGATAGTCTCACATATTCCTGATCCAGTCATCTGTCCTTGGGCCCTTGGATTGTTTTCATAATGTGGCTACTGTAAATAGGGTTGCAATGAACATAGGAGTGCATATATCCCTTCAGATTAGTGTTTTTGCATCCTTTGGGTAGACACCTAGGAGTGGAATTGCTGAATAATATGGTAGATCTATTTTTATTATTTTGAGAAACCATGGAGAGATTTTTAGAACAATTATGGTAAGAGATTACCAACAGAGATATGATAGGGAAGAGGTTTGGTGGTGCTCCCCATTTCCCAACTTCTGTATCATTTTGACTACTGTTTATTCAATATTTTATTTAGATTAGCTTTTAATTTCTTGAGTTATTCCTTGAAAATAAAATTTATATTGCTCTTTTAAATGAAAAGCCAATAGTTTTTCATAATAGAAAGTAAACAATAAGTATACAAAAACCAAAATTTTTAATGTTCTAACAAGATGTTAAAGCCGACAGCTTGTTTTATCTTTATTAGGAATTGAGATTAGCAAGATGTATGCAGAATTCTAAAGAAAACTCTCAAGTTGAAATTTTCTCCATGATGTCATTATGCTTGAAAGAACTGAATATCTTCAATTCTTTATCACTGTGATTTATAGTATTTAATGCTATTGTATTTAAAGCATCTCCTAAATTTATGTCAGTTGCCACCTAAATGATCTCATCATCAAATTTTTGTAAATAGTGATTTCATGGGAAAAAACTCTGAATTAAGTTCATATATCTGAGTTGCAGGCCTCACTTTGAGGCTAACCCGTTAAATGACCCATTTATTTTCTTTTTCCATAATATCTATGACATACAGCATGTTGAAAACATGGTTTTGTTTAACCTCACAATTATCATCTGGAGTAGGTATGATAGAGCAAGAAATAAGTTCAGAGAAGTCAGTTTTATGACTAAATACCAAATCTTATCTCTACAGGAGCCATAATGTAATAAGCAGATATGTATGTGATTTTTTCATGACCTTTATACCTCTAAAAGCTTTGAACCAAAATTTATCACTGTCTAATATATAATTCTCCCAGTGAAGAATCATACCGCCTAACATTAATTTGTTCAGAGATAAGTTTCAAAACCTGTTGACAGATTTGTATTTCTGCATTTAGCCCGGTAGGTGGCACCAATCACATCCAGTCTTCCAATCCACAAATAGTTATTCAGGAAATGTGAAATGCTGTGGAAGCGATTGGCCTTCTATTACCCTTAGGATAAAATGTGCTACATTTTTATATCAAATGAAAAAAGAAAAAAACTATTGATATTTTCTGCCATGGTCTGTGGTACTAAGGTGTATTACTGGCAGCCCTGATTAGAACATGTTAAAGTCAGTATTCTACTGCGCAATCCTTACCTATTTTTCTTCATTCTACTTCCTTCCACTCCAAAAGCAGCAACTGCCCACTGCACAATCCTCATCTCATACTATTTTTTTCTACCACAGGTAAATCAGGTGTTAGAATAGTGAATTTAAAAATGGATTAAGCAATTGTTTAAAATGGTGATATTTTGAAGATTATAGTGTTCCTTTTCTTGTTTCAAAAGAATTAAATTTCACATACCTGTTTTAGACAAAGGGTGGAATGTAATTTTGGATACACCTCCCAGAAAATCAGGATACATGTTCTTCTGTTCTAGACATTTCCAAGTAAAGGGAGGGTTTTTCCCACCACTCTTAGCCAAGAATCCCTCCTCCCACATCAACTGCCCTGTGAGTTGGTTGGTTGCAGTGGTGTGATTTATTTGGTTGACAAAATATAATCCTATGCTAATATTACTGAATTTGTTACACTTTAAGCAATCCCTGGTTACAAATTCCCTCTGGGCCCAGGTCGAAGCATTATCACTGTCAATTTTATCTGTTTAGCATACTGCATTACCTCGTCTTATAGAAGAGAAAAACATTTTAGACGTCAGGTAGAGTCTTTGCTTTTGGTCTTTCCAGAGATAGGTCACATTGGAAGGGATTTACTTTCCAACTACTGTAGAATTATAATTTAACACTGAAATGTTTTGACCCCTCCCTGGCTTCTGGAGATCCAAGAAAGCAGATCATGGCCTTGGCAATCACCTATCTCAGACAGTAGAGACAGGAAGCAATCTTTAAATTCAGTTGAATTTCCCATCACCCCCGCTGGTGTTTAATAAAAGGTTTATCTTCAGTAATACAGTACTAGTGATAAGACATTTGGTTCTGGCTGCCTTGCTTTCCTCTCCTCCCCTGCCTACCTCACTCCACTCCCCTGGGGAAAAAAAAAATCTGAACATTTCCTTGAGCTCTTTTGAGAAGAAGCTGAAAGTTGGTCATGAATATTTTGCTACACTTATAAATTCAGATGAGAGCCCAGTGAGGTGGGAAATGAATTCTCTTGGGACCTTATTTATTCTGTAATTCCTTCTGTACTGAAAGCAAATCATTCTTCCCAGATTTAACCTTTACTTCACTCTTTAGCATTACTATTCCTGAAGGCTGAAATACACTCCAGCAGATGCTGCTGAAAGGAAAATAGTAGTATTGAGATAAAATGCTGGAAAGACAGGGATGGAATCCCATAGCTAGCTCAAATCTGGGTCTTTGATAAATAACATTGCCCTCAAATGCAGGCTTTTCAAGCTTTGAGGCAACTTGAACTTTTTGAGTGTCATTTAGGTTTATGGTATTAATAGGTTATGAAGGTAATTTCTAAACTAGGTCATTCTTTCATTCCCTACAAAACCCCACAGAAGGCCAGGGGAGAATAAAATTCTTTATTCCTAAATATAAATTTTGAAGGTTGAAAAAAAAAAAGTAAAAGTAAACTGTTCCTGACATAATACTAAGACTATTTCAGTGGGTCACAATAGATTCCAAACCTGCTTTCATTACACACTCAAAAAAGCAGCAAGATATCTAGGAAAGGGTTGTAATACTTAGCAAATAGGAAAAGGTTGCTCAGTTAAATCTGAAGAGCAGATAAACAACTTTTTCATTTCCATGCATATTTGGGGCAGAAAAATTGTTGAGTGTTTGTTGAAGTCCGAGTTTAGCTGGATGTCCAATATTTTAGTCTGGCAATCCTACCCTAGGACACACTCATTACAGAACTCATTTAGTACCCTCTCCCTCTTTCCTTTTTTTATTAGCTCCCTTCTCTCAGCTAGTGCCTATCATTCTCACTGCCTCCTCTTCTTTCTTCCCCAACCCACCTTTATCTTTTATTCATTCTCCACTACCCAGTTTTTTGGGGGAATATATATCTGGCTTGTCTAGGTTGTATTTATATGTATAATATTTATCATCTTTTTTAAAAAAAAAGTTGCATTAGAAGTTACATTTTGTAGGCTCTCAAAATTATTCCTATTTGAAAGCAAATCCTCAAGAGATTTGCCCCTCCACCATGGGACATGGGCTCTCAACAGAAAAAAAGTTTTACCACCTCAACTTTATAAAAATACCATTCCATGTAATACTTTCTAAAACAACTAGAAAATTCACATCAGTGCTAAAACTGGAATCAGTCCTGCCATGATACATTATATGATGTTGTGATGAATGTTAATAGCATTCCAACTAAAAATAAAACTAGTTTTTAATCTCAAAGGAAGCCCTCTTTTTCCTAATGTTTCCCAATAGGTACTATGGCAACTACAACTATTGGCAGAGCAGCTACCAGCAGAAATGACTCTAATATGAGTGAGTACTACTTTGACTTCTGAAATCATCTTAAAGGCATAAATAGAGTACGAGAGCACTTGATGTTTTAGCTGTCCTTTTTTCTGTCTCTTCCCCATCCCCTCATACCTTGTCTTAGAGATTTCTGGGATCACAGACTACAGGGCACAACAAGGAGCTAAAGGAAGTATGTTTGATGAGGTAGGAAAGGCTCCTTTTTCTGAGGCCCCACTATCAGCTGAAACACTGAAAGATTAGAAGACTTCCCTCCATTTGCTTTGGACAGAAAGGCACTGTTATTTGTGCTAATTAAACTCTCAAACTTTTGTTTTAGTGCTGTTTCCCAACTCTGTTCCCACCAAACTGAATGGAAATACTAGTTAGAAGGTTGGCCTTAAAACTGTTAAGAATTTATTCATTGTAAACAGTCTCTGTTTATTTATTTGGTAGCTTTCGATTTTGAGATGATGGAATTCAAAGCATGTTGTATGCAACAAGACCATAAAAAGTTGCTCCTCCCTAACTGTGAAGTGTTTAATTCTGGGCAGATCCATTTCTGGCAAATGAGCAAAAATGGATACAAAATAAGAAAAATCATGTGCCATATGCTCCTCCACAACATCCAACTGCCCTGTTGACTCTGCCTTCTAAGAAGCTATTCCTTGAATATCTTCTATCATCGTGGTTTAGTTCAGGTCCTTCTTCCTGCTTAATTACCATAGGTTTAATTGGTTTCCCTGTTTCCAGTCTCTCTAATCCATCACAGCGCCACTGAAGCTATCTTTTCTAAAAGAGAAATGAGATCATGTCACTCCCCTACTGGTTTCCTGTTGACTTTAGTATACAGTACTAGATCATCTCATGATCTGCCTCCTGCCTGTGTCCCCAGTCTCATCTTTCACTATGTCCCTGTTCCCTCATACATCCTGCGTTGAGCATTACATAACTATTTGCAGTTCCCATGCACCGCAGGTACATGTCAACATGGTGGGGTAAGTGATTTGTTACAAAACACTTCATAATCTGTAAGACTCCTTTTTATGTTCTGGTAATGAACAAAATAAAGCAAGAATTAAAAATATTTCTCCCAAGGTCAATTTAAATTTTTAAAGGTATTTTTTAAAAAATATAACTTTGGACTGGAAAAGGTTTTCACAAAATCAGATTTGGGGATTAAAAGGGATTTTTAAACAAAGTTCCTTTGGTTTATAGAAGAGGCAATTGGAGTTCAGTTATATTAAAAGTATGTCCAAAGTCCCACGTTTAATTTGGGCTGTTGACAGGCTGGTTACCAGGGCCTGGTTATTATTACTGCCACTTCATATTCCATCTAACTTATACCTTTTCTCTCTTGACCACAAAAAGGAATAGGCTCTGCAACACTGAGATGATGAGTTTCATGTTTTACCAACTGAGTGTGTAATCCACATTCTGTTTCAAGAAAGTCACTTCTTTTTATTTAGTCCATACATGCTTTAGCTGTCCTGAGAGATTGTTCAAGTAAATTTGATTAAAGAGAACAAAAGTCAAGAGTATAATCTGACTGGACCACTGTTTTTTACAAGTCATTTAACCTAAGGGCCTTAGATTCTCAATTTTAAAATTGGATTAAAAGAGCACTATCTAAATATTTTATAACTAAAATCAGAGAACTTTTTTTTCCCCAATCACTTTTAGATGTGTACATGATCTTTCCCCAATCCTCTGATCTCACTTTACCTTGACTTTCTAAGTATTAAAGAATATTTGCTAACATTTCACCCCCCAAAGTTGTCTTTTCAGGCAATGGCCACAAAATAATTAGTAACATTCATCACAGTTCTTTACTAGATGACATAAGACCAACAACAGTCTGATACTATCCTTAGTCCCCAATTGCAATCATCAAAGAGGGCAATGACAGTAGGTAAAGTTTTGCCTTAAAGATCCAGGCAGGAACTGTGCCCAGTGCTTGTATAAATAAATAGATAAATCTTAAAAAAAAAAAAACAAAAAAACTCCAGGCAGGAAACCCAGTGTCAGTAATGTTTGTATGAACTATGGCAACCTTTTATAGACAGAAGCTTTATGCAAGCCTCTGTTACAAGCCAAGGCAAATTTCTACATCTCCAGTGGCACTTTGGGAGAAGCCTGCATTGCTGACAGTTCAAAGTCCTATTGCGTCATATGTTTGGTATTTAGTCATCAAATATTAGGAAATGTGAAGACAAAAAGGTCCCATGGTAGAAAGGGACACTTGCTCTTCAGCCAATTAATACCACAGCAGGAGACACATGAGCAGATAAAAATGGAATGTAATTATTACATGGTATGTTGCGTTGACAATACCGTACTGACAAACGGGAGTCATGGAGACCCATAATGGTAAAATAAGGTTTTTGAGGCCAACTTGAAAATCCATCATCTCTGATTTCTTCACAGATTCGTTTATGCTTCCTAACTTCAAACTTTTCCTTAAGGTTCATTTTAAGCTAAAACACTATAAATATTTCTATAAATCATAGATCCTCCATTACTAGTCAACCTAAATGAGATCACTTAGGGAAATATAATTTCCTGTTTCTATGTTGCTTCATAGAGATAAAAGTATTTTCTGGGGCAACTCGATTTTAAGCCAAATTTGATTGCATGGAAACCAACTCACAATTGTTTAAGAAAAGCACAATGTTTTTGATTTTTTAAAGTGTCAACTAAACTCAAATTTCTGTCATTTAAGCTTGGGACTATCTTTTCTTGACTTTTATATACTGACAGCCTTGTAGAGCTCTTTAAGAAATTTGTTTCTGGCCACATAATATTATTTTTCAATTTAACAAATCTCATTCTCCTTTCCCTTCTAACAATTCCTACCTCCTCTAGCAAATACTATCTTCTTCCTCTATAATTTACTTCTTTGAATTTAGATTCTTTATTAGAAGTCAACTTTTTCTGTTCCTAATTTTCTTTTACCAGATAAGCAGTCATATAAATAAGTGACTTTGTATATCATCAGGACACACCTGGGAAGAACTTCCCTACTTTCTGAAAATTAACATGCAACTATGCAGGTCTTTACTTAATGAAGTAAAGCCCTCTGAGAAGAATAAAATCCAGATGAGAGGTAGGACTCTGTAAAAAGAACTGAAGTAACTGCTAAGCTATCAGGGTATAGCATTTCAATGGTATTCAAATTCATCCTCTCAGATCTTAGGCCATCTGGAAGGGGTACAGCTGATCCCCATCTTCTGAGTGAGTACATGATTCAGATCTACCAATCAGAAAATGCTGTTCCCCTTGCCTTACTTAGTGCTTTGGGGATAGGCATGTGATTTAAATCTACGATCCTAAAGAATCTGACCTCCAGACTTTACAATCTTAAAAAGAGCTTTTGTTTACATAGCTTATATGTATTATATTTACTGTATTAATTTTTAACATAAAAATATACATACATTCCATTAGCTATTGAAATGATGGTACATCATATAGTTCCACTGTCTCTAATGAGAAAATAGTAGAAAGTAGACAAATAATGCCTTTAGTATAACAATATATTTCACTTTGCAAACCCTCTGAAAGTGTCTTTGAGTCTCCAGGTTTCCCTAGACAGATGCAAAAACTACTAATTTAGATTATATACTAGAGAGACCAATACTATCTTTGCCACTATGTACAAAGCGCATGTGAGAAGTAAGTTAACAAGGAAGAAAGCATAGCTGAAAGATGGCATCTTGGTGGCATGGCTTCAGATTCTGAATCTAGTCAATTCTGAAACTATACACGTCTGAACTTCCTAACAGCATTAGCCAATGAATTCCTTTTGATTTAAACTAGGATCAGTCATTTACAACTAAAATATCTTCATACATCTGGATTTCCAGTTGAGGACTTCAAAAGGAAGAGTAAGGGTGAGGAAATACAAAGGACTAGGGCACAGAGTAATTATTCAAGCAGCAATCTGGGCAGCAAAAATAGAAAATCAAAGGTCCAAGGAAAATTTCAAATTTATTTTAATAAACATGGCAGACCCTGGAAAACACTGTCCTAAGTGTTCCCAAATTAGTGCCACCAGACTCCAAGGGCAATTGAGGTGACTCAGCTTCATTTTACTAAAAGATAACAAGGGCATTAGAATAAAAGCGAAATGTCAGTATTATTAGGTGGTATGAATAAATTCATTTGACCAGACTGGAAAATTCTAATTTAGAAAACTACTTCTGGGGGTAAAGCATTAGGATACTTTGGCCAAATATTAGAAGTTTCCCCAGTATTTTTTATTCTATGGACCTATATTGTGTTTAATTTCTAAGTCCTAGTTTTTAAAGAAATCATGAATCTTTTCTCATTTTGATTTTTTAATTTGTTTTTATAGATAATTTCAATCTATCAGTTGCCTATAATGGCCTGAATAGTGCCCTTCTAAATTTTACATCTACTTAGAAACTCAGAATGTGACTTCTTTGGAAACTGATCTTTTTAGGGTAATTAGTTAAATCCAATGACTGATATCCTTATAGAAAGGCAAGTGAAAATACACACAGGCAAGAACCGGTAAAGATGGAAAAGATTAGAGTGGTACAGCTAAACGCTAGGGAATGCTGAGGATTCCCAGCAACCACTAGAAGCCAATAAGAGGCACAGAGAATTCTTTGCTAAAGGGGAAGCTTCTTCCCTCAGAGGGAGGGTAGCTTTGTTGATACCTTGATTTCAGACTTTCAGTCTTTAGAACCATGAATATAAATTGATTTTGTTTTAAGCCAGCCAGTCTGGCACTTAGTCATAGCAGCCTGAGGACCTAAAACATGGCCTAATTTAGCCAATGTAAAGTTCATTTTGACTATAATCTAGCTGCTTCTGGGGAAAAATAATAGGTTAAAATCATCCCAAGCTTTGCTTTGTATCCATTAAAAACTTGCTAAACACACATAACAAAACTTACCATTTTAAAGTGCACAGTTCAGAGGCATTAATTATATTCAAAATGTGGCTTTCACCCCTTAGAGTAAGTTTTTTCCTTCTTTATATTGAAACTGATTAACCATAGGAAAGCTTAAGTATGAGGAGGGTAAAGTGTACACTATTACTAGGCAAAATTCAGCCTTTACTCATTCAGTAATTCATTTCTACTGATAAAGTTTCATCTTCAAATGAAAGTCATTATGAAAGCCTCTTTGTTGTTTAGCTTTCTTTTGGTTAAATCCCAGTTGGAGGAAAGGCCTGTTGCCATTGTTAAAACCTTAAGAATGGATAGAGATAATAAATTTCTAATTCTTTACATAGAAACTCAACTTTTTCATTTGTGGTTCTCTTCCTCTCCCACATGTTTCTCGAGATATTTGCCAATATTTGAAAATGCTATTCTGTCTTCCTACCTTCTATTTTTTTTTTTTTTTTTGGGGGGGGGGGACCCTCACCGGTGGCCGGGGATCAAACTGAGGCTGCAAAGGCTGCGGG
The DNA here is from genome assembly GCF_964194135.1 of Talpa europaea. Lineage (NCBI taxonomy): Eukaryota > Metazoa > Chordata > Mammalia > Eulipotyphla > Talpidae > Talpa > Talpa europaea. The sequence continues at coordinate 93,999,729 of NC_140075.1, forward strand.
CAGCCTCGCAACCCAGCGTTCAACCGCTGCGCCACCAGGGGAGGCCCTGTCTTCCTACCTTCTAGAAAATTTTGTTACATTCTAGCTTCCAGGATGAATTTTGATGAAATGTTGTACTGTATCAGGAGTAAAAGAACATGTGCATACTGCAATATTCATTTAATAATTACCGGCTAAAGGCCACACTAGATAGTAAGGTCACTAGGTTTTTCCTGTGTAAATTTTGTTAGTTTGTTAAATTCAGCAGAGATAAATATACTTGAGGAATATTGTTGGAAGACAAGTATATATTATTACCTATTATAATTGTTTAGTCCTATTAATACTTTTTACCTAGCAATGTTAGTAGCTTAGCAAACCTCCATACACTTTAAAAAGATTCTGTCACCATTCCCAATTAAATTTTAATGAATTTCACCATTGCTATTTTTATAGATGCAGAAAGTTAGCCCCTTGTCTTCCATTATTTACTTGTGAAACAAACGTGCTAGTTTCTTTCCACAAATAATTATGGAATGTCTAAGTTGAAAGGGTGCTTATTTAGTTTACACTTTACTTAAAAGGGTGTTTAATTAGTCTACCACCTTATTTAAAGGGTGAAGAAAAAGGACCATTTTTTTTTGTTTTTAAGGTCACGAATGTATTAGTTGGCACGTTTAAAAATTATCTCTGTAAAAATTCAAGGACCTTTCTAATAATTTTAAATTTGAGGGTACCCTAGGGAATAAAGATTAGCTAGCAAGATAACAATGTAACCAACCTTTGCTTGTCCTCTTCAAACTGACAGAAGGGTAACGATTGTCTTAGTCATGCTTTCACATGCTGTCTCTTATTGAAACTAGTGAGAATCTGGTAGCTACCACGCTCTATGGTAATAATTTAGGGCTAGGGATCATGCATGATCTGGCTTTAATTTTTAACCCACTGTCCAAAATACTAGCAATACACAGTCATAATTTTTTCACTCATTTACCCCACTTCATCATCATCTTTATAATCCACTATTTAAAATGAAATACATAACAACGTACCTCTTCAGTTTCAGGATAAATAAGTTCATGTTCAACTTGGACCAATTAAAAAACCAAACTAGCTCTGAAGGTTTTAGTTGTGCACAAACTTGTGCTTATACATTTTTTTTTTAAATTTCACCTTTTCATTTTACCATGACTTAGTACAGGAATATATGCTCTATACATACACACAGCGATGTATACATATATGTTAATATACACACCCATCTGTGCCTATAATTTTTAAATTCAGAAGTTGAATGCACTAGAAGGGAACTATGAAACCAATGTGAAAAAGCCACAGGTGATCAACAACATTTCATGAAACACACAAAACAAGTGGCAACAGCAGCTATTTTCATGATCATCTCTTATCCCACAACTAATGAAATTAACTCAACTGCAGGGCCTGGCTTCTACTTCCAGCTTCCTGGGGGTTGTCATTCTGGAGGGAAGAGCATGTTCTTCCTCCCGAAGCGTCGAGTTTCCACCCCGAAGCAGTGGTCCAGGTGAGGCAGCTGAAGGCCACGAAACCGTGGGGCAGTGGCGAGCAGAGCCGTCCGCAAGCTCCACTCAGAGGCTGTGCCGCAGATTCCGAACTTCCGCGAGTGCAGACCGTCCCTTTGGGCCGGACTTGGAGACGGGGTTCAGAAGCCTAGGAGCAGCGGGAACCCCGGGAGGGCGAGCAGAAAAAGGAAGCAAACCGCCCAGACCGGGCGGGACGAGCAACACCTTCACAGCCCGCGGCGGGCCCGGTTACCTGAGCGCCCCACCCCCGCCCAACGCAGCTTTCTGAACCACCTCCTGGTTCCTTGGCTCCTTGGGGGGGCGGGGAGGGGCCGACGGCCGCTCCCAAGGGCTGCGAGGGGAGGCCCCACGCGCGCACCCCTCCCCTAGCGCCCCCGAGAGAGCAGCCCTCAGCCCCTGACGAGCGGCGGCCCGGGGCGCCGACGGGCAGCGCCCGGCTCGGCGGGGGATTGCTTCTGTCTGGGGCTCCGCCGGGGCGGCGTTCAGGCCTCGCGCGCACCCGCTCCGCGTCTTCCAGCCAATCGGGCGCTACTCGCGCGCCCAGGAGCGTCCCCCGGCCCCTCTCCGGCTGGGCCGCTCCTTCCCGCTCCCGGCGCGCGGCGGCCGGGCTCACTCCTCCCCTTTCTCTCCACGAGTTACACGCCTCGCGGGGTGGCTCCGCCCCGACCCCGAGTCCACCCCCGCAGCCTCCCGAGCGTGTGCGCTCCTTTCCCCTCAGTCTCCCGCCGGCCGCGTCTCCGGCGCCGTCGCTCCCGGCCGCGCTCCGACGCCTCCGCGCGCTCTCCAGGTGCCGCCGCCGCGTCCGCCGCCCGCGGCTCGTCGCCTCCGGCCGGGCTCGGGGTCGCGCGCCCTGACTCCGCCCCTCCCGCGGCCTCGCGCGCTCCCGGCGCGGCCTCTTCCCGGCGCAGGCCGCCCGGCGCCCGGCCGCCCCCCCACCGGCCGCGCTCGCCCCGCGCTCCCCGGGCGCTCTCGCTCTCGCGCTCTCCCCAGCGAGCGCGCTCCCGGCCCGCGCGCTCCGGGCTCCGGTTTCTCCCGGCTCCTGTCAGTGCGGTGACTGCGCTGGGAAACATGGCGACCGAGGGAATGATTCTCACGAACCACGACCATCAAATCCGCGTCGGAGTCCTGACAGGTAACCGGGCGCAAGGCGGGGACCACCGCGGCCGTGGGGCGCCGCCGGCCGCGGCTTCCCGCTCGTGGTGACCCTTCTCTGCGGCCTCGGGGGCCGGCCAGGCAGAGGAGGGGGCTCGGGGGTGGGGGGGCGTTTTACAACCGCTGAAAGCTGCGGGAGGTTGGGGTGTTTCCGCGGGGTCCCTCGGGAACCGGCGCCGGCCCCTTGGGGTGTCGGGCCCGGGTGCCTTCGCAGCCGGAGTCCTTGGCCCCCGGGGACCCAGGGGCCGGTGCGGCGGGCGCTGCGGGGCTCCTCGCTGCCGGCGCGGGCGGCGGGATCCCGGCTCCGCAGTCCCCGGCACGCCGCTGGCCACGGGCTGGGGCGCTCCCGCCGCTAACGCCGGCCGCCGAGAGGGGGGAATCCCGTCGCCACCCCCTCCCCCGCCCCTCCAGCCCCCGGCGGCCCCGCGGTGCTCGGGCTGTGCTTGCCCCGGCGCCGGCCGGGCACGACACCCGTGCCCGCCAGGCGAAACTCTGCTCCCCGGCAGGCTGCCTGCCGCTCCCGAGCCGGGCACCTCCTCTGACACCCCTGGGAGACCCCTGTCTCCCCCGGGAGCTGGGGATCAGCTTGCATCGGACCTCGGAAAGTGCCTGCACGCTGCCTCCTGAGCACAGGGCCCTCTGCCCGCTGCTCGGTGTCCTCGGGGGGATCGAGCTCTTTCTACTTGGGAGGGAAGGATTTCCCCGCGCCGGCTGCTCTGCCCCCCTCCCTCCTGGGAACCCCTCCTCGGGATCGTCCCGGAGCTCGCGAGGAGCGCACTTTTCCCGGGTCGCCTTTCCCTCTCTGCTGAAGCGGTGTGTGCTCTGCATGTCTGATTCCGTGGCGTTGTGTTTGGGTAGAATCCCTCAGTTCGGCGACAGGCAGTCGCTGCAGGGCATGACTTCCGAGAGGCATCGCGAGCCGGTTGTGGGGTTTCTGCTGTGGTTCTGTTGTACTCGGCTAGGGGTATGTGTAGTTGAGTGGCGGGGTGGGGTGGGGTGGGGGTTAAAAAACTGTATTTGGAACCTGAGGGCTTAGTTCCGAGTGAAGGAAATCCTAGACTTACTGATGAAGCGAGGTACATGGGAAATCCCAGGCTCCCCCCCCCCACCCCCGCCTCTTAATTTTTTCCCCCTTGTCAAAATCTGACAGGTTGAGACGGTGCTCGAGGAGGGACTAAATTGAATGAGACTTGCTTTTATTATTAGGTAGAAAAAAATCTCTGTCGGTAGATTCTGAGGGCAAAGCTTAATTTGGCTGCTGGGTTAATGAAAAGGAGCTCTCCATGGCACCTCTTCCTCTCTTTTAAGTAAACAGGTTGCCTTTCCTGGTATTCTTTCCAGTTGTTAATTGTGATTTATTGAACTTTCTTGATCGATAGCCCCTGGGATAGAGAAGCTAGACTAAACCAGTTACAGGGAAGGGAACCCCCCCAAAGCGGAGGATGCGCTGTTCCTTCTTGCGGTGCTGAAACGACTGCCTTGTATGAAGAATCAATTGTATGTCAGAATTCTAGAGTTGACTGCTGATTTTCAAAGAATCTAATAATGGGATGTAAAAATGTATACCCTATATCAGCTCTCAACTTGCACTTTAAATTCCAGTCATGGTTTGTAAATTATTAGAGTAATGAAAGCAAGACTTAATAGAAGCCACAGTATAAAAGCTGTTCGTGGAGATGAAAGGCCATAGATGTTTTAAAGTTAAGCTATAGAGATTTTTAAACATCTTTTGTTTATTTATGCTTTTCCTAATACTTTTATTTAGTGAATCATCGTACATGAGCCAAGTGATGTAGTAGACAGGTGTTGTGTGCTTTGGAAGATACAGCCCTTGTCTGGTATCTCTACAGTCCAATAGGGATAACATCAGTATTTCAAACAGCTAAAGAAACAGTGTATGTAATTATTGTGCTTTAATTTAACACATTAATTTAATATGTCTAAGGGTTAAATGTAAAAGGAATTCCACATTCCAGTGGATTAGAAGCATATGTGCTATCTGAAGGAATAATTTAGTGCATTTACAAGAGGTAAGAAGAAACAGGCATTTTAAAGGGGTTTCAGAATCAATGACAGCCTTATAAATGAATGTAATGTTGAGGATGAGATTCTTCAACAAAATAAAAATGTAAGGAAAGACTCTGAAAAGTTCAGGTGGGATAGGTGGGTAGCACAGGAAAATATCAAGGATGTAAGGTTGCTTTGGCCCTGAGATTAAAGGTAATCTGGAGAAGCTATCTCATGAGAATTAAGTACAATAGTTTAAAGGAGAAAGTTTAGGGTGAAGAATAAAGTAACTGAAGGACTGAAAAGGAAATTGCAGATTTGGGACAAGTGGTAACAGAGGACAATAGGATTTAATTATAACGGGATATTTGAAATCACAAATGACTGAAGTTTTTACCTGAAATTGTTGATACAACTATTGTCTACTATGATGGAGCTCTGAAACATGGAAAAGAATCGGAAAGGAGATTAGCTGTCATCCTGTGAACAGTGGGTTTTATTGCAAAAGCTTGATATATCTGGTTAAATACTATGACTTCATACTTAAGGGAACTGAGTTGAGCTTACATTTAAAACTCATGAGTTATAATCTGTGACTTTCTTAAAGGTGGATCACTTGTATCCTCAAGCTTGTTTCATAGTAGTGATTCTAAATATTTTATCTAAATCTATTTTATAGAGGTAGTGGAAAGTATCATCTACACATGCACATAGTTTATAATGTGTTAGTATTTTGGTGAAATTGTATTATTTATAAAGTCTTTAATTGACTTCCTTGTGGCATTTTTGATTATCTGTTGAAAAAATTATATTTTGAAGCTTTTCACCTTCTAGATGTTTTTGTAATCTTCATCTCAGCTATGAATTTGGCAAATATAGTATGTGTACTATTAGAACTTCTCATCAAATGAATTATGTATTAGAATTTTGAAAGAATAATGGATGAAAGGAAAATATTTCACAGAAGCATTTATTTGTTGGTTTGCTTTACTATCTTAGAAATAGAATTATGATAGTTTATGTAACATGGCCACTTTATACTATTTATTAATCAGGAAAATGGGAAAATGTATGTATAAAATAACTTATGAAACCTCTTACCTAAAAGAGCATTGTCCATCTCTAAGAATGATATCTTTGTTAGTAAACTAGCTTATGTTGATTTGCTAAAAATGAAGATCATTTGGTCTTTGGTGACCTGAGATAGCGTTTTTAATCTATCTGTTTCTGATGTTTTCTACTTCTATTGTTATTTTTAACAGAGACTAAAGATAATGTTATGGTGAATAGCATGAGGCGAATAAACAACTTTCTGCGACTTTGAACCTAGAAACAAGATGTGGGGCAGATGTAGGATTATTTTTTGACAGCTTCTGTAGTAATTATATTTATAATCAGCTTTAACAATTACATAGCAGGTTCACTGTATTTCAAATGTGCCACGTTTCACCTACTTTTTTCAATTTAGAAAGGATCTGTTTATTGATGGAACACACTTGTTCTGTCACTATAAAACTCAGTGGAAACATCTGGAAAATAATGACTACATCCATATAAATCAATATACTAAATAGTCAATGGAACAGAAAAGATTATGTTCGCTATTTGCTAGTGATTGCTAATGTTCAGTACCACAGAACTTAGTTAACAGTAACAATTTATTACCTAGATTTTCATTAACAGTGGCATAAATGAGAAAATTTCTAGGAAAGGGCATCTTAAAATCACATTTTATTCTAGTAGTATATACTTTTATTGCACTAAGCTATAGATTTAAAGTCAGTATGAGATATTCGAACAAATACACAACTAGGTAGTAGGTTAAAGATTAGTTGTAAACTAGACCAGTAAAAATATTAATTACATGTAGGCTATTACTTACATGTAGGGAGTATTTTAGTCATCTATTAATAATGTCATTCAAAATACTAAAAAAAAATAAATAAATAAACAAACCAAAAATGAGTTCTAAGCCAAGAGGATGATAACTCTCTGGAATTGTGCTAACATTTATTTTATTCTTCAACCTTTTCCTTGTACATTATTTGTTATTTTTTGAAAAGCCCATTTATTGATAAGGCTATATAAATGTATTTTTGTTTTGAGAATAAATGTTGTCACTAAGTAGGTGAGTCACTAGTGCAAATAAAACTTAAATTCTATTAAATGAAAATGTCTGTTTAGGCAAACATACCATTAGTCATATATAAATATATATACATATTGGTAAGTCTGTTTCTTAAACTAGGTCATTCTTTCATGAAGTTTTGGCTAAAAACAGGTATTAGAACATTAAATATTTATGGTAGGAATTTGTTAAATTAGTTTCTAATGAATACAATTAGTACTGTCCTTGCTAGGCAGTGATTTTATAAACTAAGTACATAAGTTTTTACAAATTAAGAGTTTTAACTGTTTTAAAAACACTCATGACTGACTTCAACTGAGGTATATAGTGGAGAATCAGCAGTATGTTATTGAGGAGGAAATGATGAATGAGCCTATTTTTACTCTTCCTGGTGATAGATTCCTCCTTAAGTTGAGTAGGGTGATTTTTTGAAGTAGTAAGTAAAATCGATAAGATCTATACTTTGCTCCCCTAAGTAGCAATGAAGAACAGTGAAGCATTTTTGGAATTTGAAATGTTAAAAAAAAAAAAAAAAAGATTCTCAAAAAGAAAGTGATGAAGCCACAAAGGATTTTTTTATAAATGTCTAATGAAGTTTTGTCATGGAGAAGTTCTGTCCAAGTTGTTTATTGCATTCATATGTGAATTTGTACTAAATTAACTTTAAGTAGAACTTCTTGAGAATTCTGTAATTAAAGTTTATTTCTCCATTAACTTTTACAGTAATTTTGCTAATAAGTACATATTTTGACAAAATGGATTTCAATGTACTATACTTAAAAGAATTTCCTAGTATGAAAAATAAAGGAGAAAAGAAATGAGAGCAAGGAATATTACACAATGTGCCCTGCTTCTGAAATTGGGATGTTTGATATTGTGTCAAGGGTTAGTCTAAGGATACTAAGCCTTAGAATTTACCTGGAAACAAACAGTAATTTTTGTTACTATATTAATGATTTATGTCAATTGCACACTTAAACTGGGTACATTGTGTAGAATTCACATGGGATTTTCAAATTAATTGAGAAACTTCAAATGATCCCATTGTAAAACTTCAGATCTCGTCATTCTTCTTTGTCACTGGTTTTTAGATTAAAAAAAAGTTAAGGAGCACTGTCACTGCACAATCCATCTTCTGATAGTATGTCAGTAAAGTTTTATAGCCTTTGGACAATATTACCAAACACTCAGCATTTCTCACCACTAGTGTAAAGTGATAATTCTTAATTGCAATATATATGTTATCCTTACAGCATCTTGACCAACTGGAATGACATATACAGGATGTAAGATTTAGTTAATATTTTTTTTGTTATAATGGGAATGATTATTGGGGAGAGGTAGGTTATACATAAAAAGGCAAGATGATAAGAACTAGAGGAAAAGATTAAAATTTCAGCAATTAGATCTTGTTAATATAAACAGAAGAAAAATGCTAAAGTTTCATTATTTAGAATTTTTGTGGCATTAATCTTTGTTATCAGTAGTTTTGGTCTTTTTTTTTAAAAAAAGATTTATTTATGTATTTATTTTTAATTTATTTTTTTTTATAGAGGCATGCTTTATTTATTTGTTTGCTGGTTTGTTTGTTTGTTTTGTTTATACATGCACTGGGTACAGTCAGAAGCGTGGGAGGGTGAGAGAATTCACCAGAGCCAGAGAGGGGAGCAGAGCAGGCAGAAGGACCGAAGTACACTGTTGAGGGGAGCAGCAGGCGGCAGGAGAGGTCTGCGCGCCATGTGGGACCCTCCTCCGGTGGCCGGGGAGCAGCCGGGGATCGAACCGGCGCCGCAGAGGCCGCGGGCAGCTTCGCAACCCAGCGCTCAACCGCTGCGCCACCGGGGAGGCTCTTTATTTATTTATTTATACAAGCACTGGGTATAGTCAGAAGCATGGGAGGGTGAGAGAATTCACCAGAGCCAGAGCAGGGAACAGAACAGGCAGACCGACGAAATACACTGCTGAGGGGAGCAGCGGGCGAGGCGGGAGAGGTCTGCATACCATGTGGGACCCTTGCAGGTGGCAGGGGCTTGAACCTGCGCTGCAGAGGCTGCGGGCAGCTTCGCAGCCCAGCGCTCAACTCCAGGGGAGGCCCAGTAGTTTTTGGTCTTATACTTAATTTCAGACTCATCTCAAGTCTCTCTTCCTCAATAAACTCTTCCTTGGAATTATTAGCTATAGTGCTGTATTTCTTTGTTTTCCTACAGTGTTAATAAATGTTGTCTACACACTCCATCATGTGCATGTGGGAGGTAGAAAGGTGTAGTTCAGAAAAAAGAACTTGGAGTCAACAGACCCTTACTTGCCCTTTATTTTGGGAAATCATTTAGCCTTTCTGAATTTCAGTTTCCTTCACCAGAATGAAGATGGCAGTATCTCACAGAGGTGTCGGAACTAACTGAAGGAACTAACTGAAATAATGTACATGAAAATGTCTACCATATAGCAATATGTTTAACTTAGAGTATGCTTAATAATCTTCACTTCCTTTTCATGTGTTGCTATGGTATAGTTTGCTAACTAATTTGTAAACATCTTATTCAAAGTAGATTTTGAAACAGATTTGTGTTCTTTACTTTGAACCCTTTTATTGTAGCACTTATTAAAGAAGTGATCATATAGAAGGTGTTTAATAAAAACAAAATGGTGATGGCAAATTTATACAGTAACTTAAAAAGCTGTTACCCAAAAACATTTAGGTAAACCAGAACTTAACTATTATTACTATAAAGACAGATTAGGGTAGATGGAGTGTGGCTTAGTATTTTTCTATATATTTATTCCTGGTAACAGAATGGTAATCATATTTGATATGTTCTATACTATCAAATTTAATATATTGCTTCATAGTTGATGGGTATAGTTTGTGTGAGGATTACTTTAGAGTAATGAAATTCAATGTCACCTTAAACATGAACATTTGAAATGGTAGGGAAAAAAATTCTGAATTTGCTGTTATTTTTGAAAATTAATTTTGCTGGTCAAAATAGCTAATTAACATTAGACAGGAATCAAAAATTCTGCCTCTTCTACCACTTTCAAGATACTCAACCACATTTTATATCAGTTTCCTTAGCTTTGAATGGGGGTAATCATGCTTATCTTATAGGCTAAATGTGATGAAAAAAGGAAATAATGAAAAGGAAATAATTCAACACCTAATTTGTTCCAGACTGCTAAAGTGAGGGTGAGTGTTGAATTAAAGGAGTGGATAGTGATGAGTAGTGAATGAGACAGACACAGATATCCTCTTGGAGTATGTGTGTTAGCACTTAACATGAATATATGAGCCAAATTAGATACTGACAAATTCATACTTCATTTATGTTGTATGTCAACAGAATCAGTGTTTCTGTATTTTATTTTTGATGTAGATAACTTAGGTATAAACACCAGAACTGTTTCACAGCATACCATTTTTGATACGAAGTTTTCAAATGTCACACATTTCCTGCTTTCTATGATGGAAGACATTGAACATAATTTAATTATTTTTTGTTTGGTCAGATCTGTGCAGATTCAAATACATGTATATATATTATATATGTATCTTTATATATAAACATATATAAATAAAACATATATAAACATATATATGTTTATATAATATATAATATAATGTTTATATATTATACATAAAACAATAAACAAATCCAAAAATCTTTAAATTGGCTAACAATAGAGAGAGACAGAAGAAGTAAATGCTAGGACTTAATTTCACACTTCATCTTTCTATAGTGTTACATTTTTTATAATGTACAAATATACTCTTGAGTTTTAATTAAAAACATGACAAGGATTTAGGAGCTAACCCACTTGCAACTTAACTCAAATGTAAACTCTATCATGTGGATATTAATTTTTCCAAAGCATAATTTTTAGAATTTGCATTGGAATCAAAATATTCAGTATGGACTCAAATGAAAGGAGAAAGGTAGTCATAGTTTTTAAATGTTTCACCTTTTTTATGTGTGAAAAGAGTATTTAGTCTGTTCAGTTTCTTTGTTTCTAAGATATCAAAAGTTCTCAGTCTAAATTAGTCTCTAAAGATTATTAACTTCAAGTGCACTTTTTTCTTAATGGTGTAAAAGGGGGGAAAAAAGAACAGTACATAATTAAAAGAAAAATGTCATTTCTACTTAGCACTCAAATTGTGCTTGCTCTCCTCTTTTCACAAGTTCATGCATTTTTAGTCACATTTTTAGTATTAGGCAGGCACAATTAGCCATGATCCTGAAATCCAAAATACAAAGAAATAAGTAAATTTCTTTAAATCTTACAGTAACACCCATCCATCCTCTACTGCCCTGAACCCAAAAATGTCTTCACTTTAAATCTAACTGAAATAGATAGAGATAAATATCCAAGCAAGGTTGTTTATTTGCTTCCTAAGGGTATAGTAGATTAAAAACTAGATGTGGAAGGACAAGTATGTAAAGTCACAACTGAAAAGAAAATATGCTATACAACTATACTGTTGCATCCCATAATAATATATCTTCAGAACAGAATACAGAAATATAATTTCTAGGATTATAGTCAGGCCTGTATTTTAATTTTGTCATTGCCACTGGTATAATCTTGAGCAAATTACTTAATTGTTCTACTGTTCAGTATAAGGGGAATAATTTAGTAACTTATAAATGTTGGAACTATATAACCTGTATAAGGTGTTTAATACACATAGAACATACTTTGTATATATAGGTATATAGATACAAGCCCAATAAATGTTAGCTATAAATACTTAACCGGATTGAACAGGGCCTCCCTGGTGGCGCAAGGGATAAGGACATAGCATCTGAGGCTATCTGCAGCCACTGCAGCATGAGTTCGATCCCTGGCCAGGGAGATACTCAAATGGCGCAGCAGACCTCTCCTGACTTGCTGGGCTGCTCCTCTCATCAGTGTGTTTCAGTCAATATGCCTATTCTGTTCCCCACTCTGTCTCTCGTGACTTCTCTCACCCCCTACCCCCACATCTGTGGCCTGTACCCCAGTTCTTGTATGCATAAATAAATAAATCTTTTTTAAAAAAAACCTGATTGAACAAAAAATAGTTAAATTATGTTTAGTATCTTCTATTGTAGAAAGCAGGAAATGTGTTGTAGTTGAAAACTTTGTATCAAAAATGGTGTGCTGCAAAACAGTTTTGGTGTTTATACATAAGTTATCTACGTCAAAAATAAAATACAGAAACACTGATTCCTTGACATGCAACATAAATGAAGTATGAATTTGTCAGTATCTAATTTGGCTCATCTATTCATGTTAAGTGCTAACACACATACTCCAAGAGGATATCTGTGTCTGTCTTCACTACACACTACTATCCACTACAAGTCTGGAACAAAATAGGTGTTGAATACTGAATACATTATTTCCTTTTTTCATCACATTTAGCCTATAAGAGAAGCATAATTACCCCCATTCAAAGCTAAGGAAGCTGATATAAAATGTGGTTGAGTATCTTGAAAGTGGTAGAAGAGGCAGAATTTTTGATTCCTATCTAATGTTAATTAGCTATTTTGACCAGCAAAATTAATTTTCAAAAATAACAGCAATTTTAGAATACATTTCATTAGATTTAGCAAATTGGCAAACCATGGGCCATAGTAACCAGTGCACATGTTTCTATAGGCCCATAATGTTTTTACTAAAAAATGTTTCTAATATTTGAAAAAAATATACATTTCATATAAACCCATATTTTTTGCCATTTTAAGTTTCAGTAACATTTTCATCTCTTTTATAACAAAGGTATATTTTCTCAGGTTTACTACAGTGCTCCTGTAACATATTTTTGTTGTCTGCTTAGTTTTGATCTTTGCTCATACGTGGTCTTCTGTACCTCACTCTTTTTCCAGTGTATCTTAGACATTTCATGTTAGTGAAGATAAAAGTTAACTTTATTGAGAGCTTACCAAGTGTAATATAATTTTCTAGAGCCCGTTATAAAGCCTACTTTAATTTAATCCTCATAATAGTATCACCACTTTATAGTTGAGGAAATTGTAGCAAAGAGAAATTAGTAATTTGTTTAAATTACTGCTAAAAGAGGACAAACTGGTAAAAAGCCAAGCTTCAAGTTGAACCCATGCAGTCTGTTTTAGAGTTTAAATTCTTAACCACTTGGCATGTAACAGTTCTTGTAGATATAAATCTTTCTTTTTAATGGCTCTATTATATTACATCATTGGTCATGCTATATTTAATCAGTCCTCAATTGATAGACATTGAGGTTTTTAATTTTCACTGTGACAAATGATAAATTATGCATTTATAATTGTGTGTATCATTTTATCACTTGTGAGCTTTTTTAAAATTGTTAATTACTATCAAGAATTTTTGGATCAATGGTATATGAATTTTAAAATTTTAATGGAAATTACAAACTTGTTTTCCATATAGGATATATTAATTATGATTAATATTCTTACCTTCATTTGGTATTATCTTTTTATCTTCGTAAGTTCTTTTGAGATAGAGCTCTTCTTCAGTTACATAGTTGTATTAGGATGTTTTTATTGCAAATGACAGATACCCAGCTTAAATTTAGGTAAAATTGATAACTTATTAATTTACATAACCACAGAGTATAGAGGAAGAAGTGAGTTAAGAACTCAAACAATGTGATCAAGGAATTAATGTCATCATGTTCTCCATTTCAGTTTGTGCTTCTGAGTATTGTTGCAGGCTGACTTCCTTCATATAACCAGAGTTGTGGGGGAGGCACACATTAGAAATTATAGTAGTTATGCATTTTCAGGCTTTCCCCTTCCTGCTAGTGAATCCAGAGCAAAGATTTTCTTATGGCATCTGTTCATAAAATTCCAGGACACTTCATCACTTTTTTATCTTTGGGTCAATCACTGTGACTACAGGAGTGACGACTTTGGCCAGGGTTCTATCATAAGTCTCTCTATCTTGGGTTCAAGACACTAAATAGGTAGCCTCATCAGAACTACATAGCAAAGGAAAGAGAGTCTTCAAAGAAGGGGACTTTCTTCCACTAGAAGGGCAAAAGTGTGCTGGATAGGCAACTCCTTTTCTAGAAGGTCCCTAAAGTGTTGATGACTTTTTGCTTTTTTCTTTCCTTAAGAATATAGTTTATTATATCTGCCCCAGTTCCTCTTTCTCTTGCTTCATTCTGGAAACAATCCTCTGGAAGATAGTTTTTAATTAGAACAAGGTAAAGTGTGAAAATTAGTGGATTAAAGCCAGAGCCTCCTAATATTGATTGGTTCACTTATATAACAGGAGCACAAATGACTAACTTTAACCTTTAATACCTTCTATAAGAATGGTTATCCAATGGCATTTTAGAACAGCAGTAGACATATACTAATAAGATTTTACTAGTTTCATGACAGCTTAATTTAAATTTATGATAAGCTGTGTCCTTCGTCTTTTTTTCCCACAAATGACCGACCCCTTCCCAATGTTTTTAAAATTGTGTCCTACCATTATACTAGGTATATTATAAAGAGGTTTTCATGTGGTGAAATAAATTTGGAAAGTGCTAAATAATACTGTACCTCTTTTGGAGAGTCTTAGTATTGTTGACCTGAAACAGAGTTAAAATGAGAGATAATCATGTGTTTATTTGGCATCAAAGAATTGCAATTTGGGATATCCGGTTTCAGATAGAAATCAAAAATGTGCACTAAGAAAGGGTATTATATAGTTAAGAGGTTTTATGCGGAATAAAAAGAAAGATGAAGTAGGTGGTTGAATAAAAATTAGCATTAACAAGCTTGTACTATTCCTGGCTAGACCTAATTGGATACTGATTCTATAGTATCAGTCCGGTGATCAGGATGTCCATCCCACTAGTTTCTGGATGGTTGGTGAAATAGTTGCCAGATCATGAAACAGTTACCATTTGACCTAGTCAAATGTCTTTGTCACAGTACAAACAAAATAAAGCTGTTTTTCTTCTTTAGTGTCCTTGATCTTGTTTTGTAGTGGTTTCACATAAAATGCGGTGGTCTCACATGCATATTAACATGCTAAGCTATGAGAAATATTACATTGGTAGATTCTGTTGAACTTCAGTGTGTCTAGAAATTTTTGAGAATAGAATACCTTTTTTCCCAGACACTTCAGAGTTCTGTTCAACAATTTCCCCTGAAAATGACATTTTGAAAGTTTATGTAAGACTTTTATATTTCTTCTTTTAACTTGTTGCTGTAGAAATAGTGGTTTCCTACAGTGAGCTCTACTGTTAAAATTAATTCTTTAAATCTGGATTTGCCTTTAAAATACATTTTTCCCAATCACCACCTTTCATTTTTATATTAAAATAATGATTGAATATATTATTATATTATTCAGAAAATCTGTGATAGTAAAGACAAGAAAGACCAGTCTTTACTGTTACTACTACATGAGGAAAGAACATTGGGTGAAGCCCTATTTTTGATTTTCCTAGTGGGAGTTTAGTATCATCTGTAAAATATAAAGTTGAATAGATGCATTCTAAAATCTCCTTCAGTTGTAATATCTCATTAATTCCAATCCCAGGAACATAGCTCATGTTTACCATTCTATCATTGCTTGTAGTCATGCTATCTACAATCTATTACTGACAGCAAAATTATTGATTTGAAATATCTTCCTTAACTTCAAACAGGAAAAATTGCTAGAAAAAGACACTGACATGCATACTAAGTGTAAATTGAAATAAATGTCTGTACTTGCTCTGCGTAGTATATGCAATTCTATTTCATTCAGTGTCACAAGTTACAGACTTCAAATTACAAAATGCTTAAGTTTAGGATAAAAATTACATAAATATGAATTTGATAACTGATTGACATAATCTAACTTAGAAAGTAATAGTGATTTAGAGGTATTTGAAGTATTACCTTTTTCCTTTTAAATTAAAATTATGATGATGTGCAAGAGATCTAGAAAGCAAAAATTAGTACTTCCCCCTCCCAAAAAAAGTTCGGATTATTTTGCAACTATATATTTCAAATAAAGATACTGTAAAAATAAGATATATACCTCCAATGAATAATATTATATTTTAGTTTTACACAGATAACCAGAATATTAGGTGAACTCAGGATTAGACCACCTGGATTTATATCTAAGTTAAATAAGGTTTTTAAAGTTATTAAATTCTTTAACCTTGAGTTTTTTCATTCATAAAATGGGAAATAATACTAATGCATGCCTTTGGTTGTGATAAGTATAATAATATATGAAAAAATTAAATGTGTTCCCACATAATAAGTACTTATTAAATGTTTCTTGTTTATTATAATAAATTTGAGTATAATTGCCTCTATAAATGTGGTAGCAGAAATGGTACTTTTAGATATATGACCCAATCTTGGTTTACCCCCATGCTATTTTCCCACTGTTTGTTTTCTTTTACTTTAGAAGCATCATTATAGATCAGTACTTTACTGGAGTTCTGCTAAATTCTTTTTTCTAATTTAAATTTTGTACAATTATAATCAGAAGATGCTATCTATAGCAATTAAGGACAAGAGTTTGATATTTTTGAGGGATAGGCTTGAAGTATAAATAGGAAACTGCTTCTGATAGTTAAGACTTATAAAGACCTGTGGAGAAAATTACCTCTACATAGTATAAGAAGTGCATATATAGTATATGTGGATGTTATAGTTATGGAGTACTATAGTTATGGGAGTATTTGAAAAAGTTTTAAATGTGATACAAATGTCACAGTAACACAAGGTGACAAAGTGATAGCAAAATAAAATTACATAATTACTTCTTAATAGAAGAAAGATTTTTAATTGGTATATGAGGAAAATAGTAAATCCAGGCACAAAAAATAAAGTCTTAGAACTTATATGTTTGGATTAAAGAAACCTTGACTTGGAGCAAAAAGCAAGGACTAGTATCAGAGGGGAGAGATATTTTATGAAATATTAGATGCCAAAAGAATATCTATAAAATTTAGAACATTTCCAAGGATTTTTTAAAAAACATTGATTTGTATTTATTTATGCATACAAGAACTGGGGTGTAGGCCAGAGGTCCAGGGGGTGAGAGGATCCATCAGAGACAGAGTGGGGAGCAGAACAGGTAGATCTATTGAAATACACTGCTGAGGGAAGCAGCGGGCAAGACAGGAAAGGTCTTCCACACCATATGGGTTAGCTCCCTGGCCAGGGATCGAACTCATGCTTGATAGTGCTGAGACTTTAACCCCTGTGCCACATAAATTTTTGATAGGAAGGTTTGAGAAACTTTAACCTAGGTTAAAACTGGATGTGTATTTTCCAATTTTCTTCTGAAGAAGGCTGTGTGAAGTAGTATTAAAAAAAGTCAATTCTGGGCCACCCTGGTGGTGCAAGGGGTTAAGACACAACCTATCAAGCTATCTGCAGCCTCTGCAGCATGAGTTCAATTCCCCTGCCGGCCAGGGAGCAACCCACATGGCGCAGTAGACCTCTCCTGACTCACCCGCTGCTCCCCTCAGCAGTGTGCTTCAGTCAGTCTGCCTGCTCTGTTCCCCACTCTGTCTCTGGTGAATCCTCTCACCCCCCACATCTCTGGCCTGTACCCCAGCTTTTGTATGCATAAATAAATCTTTAAAAAAAAAGTCAATTCTGTGTCATAATGAAATATTCATTCCTTTTGGATTCTTGATACAATTTAGAAGTGGATCATATCTAATACATGAGAAACTTGAAATGGACCCCCAATCCCATCCCCGCCTCCATAGTAGAAACTTTTAAGCAATTAGTTGTGATTCTGATTTTAGCACTTTGCTCTTTATTCCTGTCCATGATTAATATATTAATCTGACCATAGCTTGATTTTTTAACAAATAGTACAACCTAGTTAAGTATTGTCTTAGTTGTTTTGAGTTGCTATAACAAAGAACCATAGATTGGGTGATTTATAAACAATAGAAATTTATGTCTCACAGGTCTGATGATTGGGAAGTTTAAGATCAAAGTACTGGTTATTTCAGTGCCCAATGAGGGCCCACTTTCTGATTTGTAGACAGCTGTCTTTATCTCTTTACATGATGGAAGTAAGGTGGAAACTCTGGTTCTCTTTTATAAGGACACAACCCATTGATACATCTCTAGCTGCATGATCTAATCAGCTCCCAACTCTAAACACCATCACACTCAGGGAAAAGGTTTAAGCATATGAATTTTGGGACCTCCCCTGGTTGCGCAGCAGTTGAGCTCTGGGCTGCGAAGCTGTCCATAGCCTCTGCAGTGCTGGTTTGATCCCCAGTCACCAGCGAGGGTCCCACATGGCGCGCAGACCTCTCCTGCCGCGCCACTGCTCCCCTCAGCAGTGTACTTCGTCCGGTCTGCCTGTTCTGTTCCCTGCTCTGGCTCTGGTGAATTCTCTCACCCTCCCGTGCTTCTGACTATACCCAGTGCTTATATAAATGAATAAATAAATCTTTAAAAAAATCCCATTCAAAAAATAAAAAAGAACATGAATTTTGGAGGTACATAAATATTCATTCTGTGGAAAATATGTATCATGTGAATGTGCTTTGAATTGTATTAAGCTAAAATTATTAATTATTTATAGTGTTGTCCTTTAAGTATGAGGAGTTGGTTATAAAGCAGATTTATATTTTAAGTGATTTATGTAGTAAAACACTGGCCAAGTCTGTGTGACAAGGTTTATAAACATTTTTCTAAAGGGTCAATAGTAAATATTTTAGGCTTTGTGGGCTATATGATTTCTGTCACAGCTACTCATTTCTGCATCCACAGGCAATATGTAAATGAATGAGCATGACTGTGTTCCAGTAAAACTTTATTTACAAAATATAGATGGTGGACCAGAGTTTGCTAATATGTGCTCCAAGACATAGTCTATATTAGGAAAGTATAATTCCAAGCTACCTGCATATGAATTCAATTTTTTATGTTAAATTTTCATTATAAACATCATAAAACTTAAAACTACAATTTATTTTCTCATACTTTTATTAATTATCTTGGTGGTTCTGCTTTAGATACTGTTGATTGGGATTCTGGTATAGTGGCAATTAGGACTGTTGTTCAAGGGCCTCAGGTCTACTACATGTGCTTTCTGTACGTGGTTGATCTTTTAGCCTCATCCTGTGATGACTGGGTTCTGAGAAGTATTACAAAAGTAAACATTTTGAGGAAGAGGCAGAAGCTGCCTGGCCAATTTAGGGATAGTACTGAAACTGGCACAGCTTCACTTTACTATTATTCTGTTGGTCAAAATTGTCACACACCTAACCCAGACTCATTGTGAGAAGAGACCAAGAATACTGGGAAACATGGCTAGTTGAGGGTCATCAAAGCACTAGTCTATTACGATATTGTTTTGTTTGCAAGTAACAATTCAAATTGAGCTGGCTTAAGTGACCGGGCAATTTATTACAAGAATAAATGGAGTGTCTGCCTCATCCTAAATATAAGATGAGGCTCTAGGAATATTGGATCCAGGATTTGATCTTTAAGAGTGTTTGTTATCTTTGATGTATTCTGTCAGCAGCTTTATTTCCTCTTACCTCAAATCTGCCTTTTCCATATTGGAAAAACCAGGTCATGGGCAACTCCTATATTGTTTATATCTTCTCATTTCAGCCATTAAGAGAAGGACTGACTTTATTTTTGCAGTTGTGTTTCTGAAATTTTTGAAGAACTTTGTCCTGGAACAATCATCTGTGATTAAGGGATAGTGGTTATGTTGTACCAATCATGTGAACAGCAGCAGGATCAGTTCACAGAAAAGAGATGCTGAATATATAATCTCCAAGTTGTTCACTTGCC
This sequence comes from Talpa europaea, assembly GCF_964194135.1. Taxonomy (NCBI): domain Eukaryota; kingdom Metazoa; phylum Chordata; class Mammalia; order Eulipotyphla; family Talpidae; genus Talpa; species Talpa europaea. The sequence continues at coordinate 94,019,327 of NC_140075.1, forward strand.
TCCCCCCTAGCCATATATTTATTGACATAAAATAATTTGTATTTCGATTACAGATCTAATTTACTTCTTCAGTTCTCTGCCTTTGGCTATTTCATTATTCTACAAGAGAGTAAGAACTGAAATTAATTCAGTATTTCGGCTATTCATTTTAATCACCTTTTGCTCTGAGTTGAAACTTGTAGTGTCTCCTGCAGGTTTTCCCAGTTATCAGAAAGAGGAACATTCTCACTTGATACGTTATTTTTTGGATCTGGGAATGCTCAAAAAATTTTCTGGGAAACTAATGGTAGTAATGTTTCCAGACTCAAAAGTAATATACCAAATAGGAACATTTTACTTTCAGATAGCAGGGGAAGACGTATTTCACTTTGCTGCCATTAACAGAGAATCAAACATGAAGGTGGTCTTACTGTGTTGTTACTCATTGCTTTCCAGGGTTGTTTCGACTGATCTTACTGCCTGAATGAGAATATCCTTACTCTGGAGAGGGCCCACTTGCATACATGAAAGCAACTAACTATAATGCAGAATGAAATAAGAACTATAATAGAAGCAATGTACTGTGGGTGCATAGAGGAAGGAACAATTAATTTTGACTGAATGGTTGTAGGAGGGATGGCCTTTTAAGGAAAATAGTGTTTGAACAGGGACTGGAAGAATGAATAAACCCATCTTTAGAAAAGAAAGGTAATCTGGCTGTCAGGTTTCTTGGCTGCTGAAGGGGTGGTACCAGAATGTCTAGGCCAAAGCAGATGAACTTAATTATAGATATAGGAGATTCAGGATAAATAGCAGCATGCACTTATCTGATTTTAACCTTCTTTAATTAGAGCTATAAGAGTTAACTTGGCTTTTCTATATTCAGGCTTTAAGTGATGATATGTTTTAAAATTTGAGAATTTGATTTTTTTAAATAAAATTGTTTATCACAAAGACACAGATTTTTGGATATAGAAGGAACTTTAAAGATTATCTGTACTAATGCACATTAGTTATGATCTTTTTAAGGTTACACATCTAGCTGATAGAGTTGTGGTTAAAAATCAGACCAACTTACTCCTAGTTCTTGGGTATTTAAAAAAATTATACAGTGTAATTTTTCTAGTAAGATGTTTTGTCCCAAATATACACTCATTTGAATAAGCTTCTATAATGGCAGTTTTTAAACTGGAGATATAGTATTTATTCAGTAAAATGCACAAATGTTAATTGTAACCATGGTGAATTTTTCATGTATAGACCCTTATATAACTATCACCCAATTCAAGAGGTAGAACATTTTTAGCCCTGCAGTGTCTTCCTTCATGCCTTTTACTAGCAAATATCCACTTCCCTTGCCATGCCCAAGCAGTCACTGTTTTGATTTTTATCATCATAGATGAATTTTGCCTGTTCTTGAACTGTATATAAATGGAGTGACTTCTGTCATACGTCATTATGTCTGTATTTGTCCATGTTGCATATAGCAGTCATTCATTTTCTTATTACTATGTAGTAGTCCATTGAATGAATGGATCATTGTTCTTCTGTTAGTGGACATTTGAATTGTTTCTAGTTGTATACTTATTGAGAATAAAGATTTTAGGAATGTTCTCATATATGTCTTTTTTTTTTTAAGATTTATTTATTTATTTTTATTTTTTTATTTATTTATACAAGCACTGGGTACAGTCAGAAGCGCGGGAGGGTGAGAGAATTCACCAGAGCCAGAGAGGGGAGCAGAGCAGGCAGAAGGACCAAAGCACACTGCTGAGGGGAGCAGCAGGCGGCAGGAGAGGTCTGCGCGCCATGTGGGACCCTCCTCCAGTGGCCGGGGAGCAGCCAGGGATCGAACCGGCGCTGCAGAGGCTGCGGGCAGCTTCGCAACCCAGCGCTCAACCGCTGCACCACCAGGGAGGCCCTCATATATGTCTTTTTTTTTTTTTTAAGATTTTTTTTTTTTTATAGAGGCATGTTTTTTATTTATTTATTTGTTTGTTTGTTTGTTTGTTTTGTTTATACATGCACTGGGTACAGTCAGAAGCGCGGGAGGGTGAGAGAATTCACCAGAGCCAGAGCGGGGAGCAGAGCAGGCAGAAGGACCGAAGTACACTGCTGAGGGGAGCAGCGGGCGGCAGGAGAGGTCTGCGCGCCATGTGGGATCCTCCTCCGGTGGCCGGGAAGCAGCCGGGGATCGAACCGGCGCCACAGAGGCCACGGGCAGCTTCGCAACCCAGCGCTCAACCGCTGCGCCACCGGGGAGGCCCGTCATATATGTCTTTTGATGAATGTTTTTCTAGGTGCAGAATTGCTGGACTGTTGTTTTGCAAAAAGGTTGTATCATTCTTTATCCCCACCAGCAATGAAGGAAAGTTTGAGTTCTCTACATTCTTGTCAAGATTTGGTATTGTCAGTTTTTTTTAATTTTAATTTTTCTGGTTAATTTATGAGAATATGAGAATTTTGTATATATGCATGTAGAAAATATATTGTCCTAGACTGTGGCTAGTCTTTATGCTTTCTTAGTAGTGTCTTTTAATAAATAAAAAATAATTTATTTAATTTAATAAAGCCCAACTTATTAAATTTTTCTTTTTATCTTTAGTGTTCCATTGCATGTGTTGTTTGAGAAATCTTTACCTACTATAGGATGACTAAATATTCTCCCAAATTTTCTCTTGAAAACTATTGCTTTCCCTTTTTCTCGAAGTTCCATGATACATTTAAAATTAATTTGTATGAATGAGATGGGGTAGAGATCAAGATTTTTTTTTAACATATAGATATCTAGTTGATTTAGTACTATTTTTTAGAAAAGTGTCCTTTCTCTAAGTATTGTAGAATACCTTTGGTATAAATCAGATGAATCTGTCCAAGTGTCTGCCCTTGTTCCAATATTACCTTGCCTTAATTGCTATAGTTTTATTCTAAGTCTTTATCTGGTGGCATAAGTTCTCCAATTTTTTCTTCAACTCTTTTTTTTTTGAAAGGGGTTTATAGTTCAGCTTTTGTATTGTCATATGCACGCACAAGCAGATTATGATTAAAACAATTTGTTGATATTTTAATTGGGATTTCAATGAATCTGTAGAACAACTTGGAGAGAATTTGCATCTCAGTAATAAAGTCTTTCAGTCTGTGAGCAAGGATTATTATCTACTCAGTTATTTGGATCTTGAAGTTCTCTCAGTAGTGTTTTATGGTGTTCAATGTAGATGTTGTACACATGTTCTGTTAGATTTATGGCTAGGTGATGATTTAAAACTGTTGTAAATGGCATTATTTAAATTTCATCTTCTCATTGTTTCATATATTAATACATAGACATGCAATTGATTTTTGCATTTTGGTCATATAAACAGCAGCCTTGCTAAACAATGTTTAATAGAAGTAGTGACAGTTTTATTCCTGAATTTAAGGAAAAAACATTCAACATTTTGCCATTAATTATGTTAGCTGTAGGCTTTTGTAGGTACCCTTTATCAGATTGAAGAAGTTCTCATTTCCTAGATTTCTGAGTGTTCTCAATCATTGAGTGTTAAATTTTATCAAATGATTTTTTTTTTGCTGTAAATTTTTGCTGTAATTAAATCTAAAATATGGTGAATTATACCAATTGATTATAATGTTAAACTAACCTAGCATTGCTAGGATAAATCCACTTTGTCCTGATGTATTGTGTTACTAGATTCAATTCGTTATTATTTTGTCTAGTATTTTTACATCTATTCATGAAAGATAGTAGCATGTAGTTTTCCTATCTTGTAAAATTTTTTTTAGGTTTTGGTATCAAGGTTTACTGGTCTCATAAAAACAATTGGGAAATCTCTGTTTCTCTTTTTTATTTTCTGAAGGATCTGTGTTAGATAGTATATTTCATTTGTACTGGAAAAGAATGTTTATTCTGCAGTTGTATTATGTGTCAATAAGGTCAAATTGGTTAATTATGTGTTCAATTTACTTCATGATTTCTTCTGTTTTATCAGTTGTGACAGAGAATCTTAAAATCATCTGTTATGACTATAGATTTGTCTCTTTTTCCTTTTAGTTCTTTCAGAGTTTCCTTTTTATATTCTGTGCAAACATTTACAACTTTATTATTGAACCATTATGAAACATCCTTTTTTATTTCTGGGAGTGTTTCTTGCCTGGAAGTTTGCTATGAACTTCTATTAAAATAAACACTCTTTTCATCAGTATTTCCATGGTTCACTATTCCCTTCCTTTATTTTAACTTATCTGTATTCTTATATTTAAAGTATATCTGTTGGAAATAGCATATTGTTGAGTAATGTTTGTTTTATCCAGCTTGACAATCTTTGTGTTTTAATTGAAATGTTTATTCTGTTTACATTTAATATAATTACTAATATGATTGGGTGTATTTGTCATCTCACTAGTTCTTTTCTTTCTATTCCATCTGTTCTTTTTTTATTCTTCTCTTTTTGCCTAATTTTGATTTGTCAAGTTTTCTAAATTTTGTTTTTGCTTTTAGTTTTTCTAGACATAGTACTCTTCTACAATTCTATTTTTTGGTAATCCTAGAGATTTTAATAAACACCTTTGATTTACTAGCTTATCTTAAAATAATATTTTTACCATTTCTTGAACAATGCAAAACCAAAGACAGTTTGATTCTATTTACTACCTCCTACCCTTTCTGCTATTTTTCACCTATTTTACTTCAATACATTTATAGAAATTACTGTTTTTTTAAACAGTGTTCTGTTTATCTATATATAAACCCTTTCTTGTGGTTTTCATTAATTTTTGCATTTCTTTGCTACCATCTGGGATAATTTTCCATTAGCCTGAGGAAATTCTTTTAATATTTCTTATAGTGCTGATCTGCTAGATACAGATTTCCTCTGGTTTTGTTTATCTATAAATGTCTTTACTTTTGTTTTTGAAAGAAACTTACCCTGTTACAAACTTCTAGATTGGCATCTTTAATTCTTTCAATAATACAAATATGTGATTCCTTTCTTTTCTGGCAGCCATAATTTTTGGTTGAAAAATCAATCATTGACCTATTGTTTATTTAATGGTAATATGTACTTTTTTGACTGCTTTTAAGATTTTGTATTTAGCTTTGACTATGTGCTATCCATGCATGGTTTTGCTTGCATTAATCCTGTTTGGGGTTTGCTGGATTGATGTTTTTCACCAATTTTGGAAAAGTTTAGTCTTTTATATTTGTAAATATTGCTTCTAATCACTGTCTTCTCTCTTCAGACATGTTAGATATTTTGGCTGTATCCCATATGTCTCTTGTTTTTGCTCTCTCTATTCTTTCTGTGGGTCTTTTCTATTTGTTGTGTTCTTCTATTGTTGGGTATTTTTTTTTTAAGATTTATTTATTTATGCATACAAGAACTAGGGTACAGGTCAGAGGTGTGGGGGGTGAGAGGATTCACCAGAGACAGAGTGGGCAACAGAACAGGCAGATTGACTGAAATACACTGCTGAGGGGAGCAGCGGGCAAGACAGGCAAGGTCTGCTGCACCATGTAGGTAGCTCCCTGGCTGGGGATCTAACTTGTGCTTCAGTGGCTATGGATAGCTTCATATGCTGCGTCTTAACACCTTGCGTCACCAGGGAGGCCCTTGTTGGGTATTTTCTATTGACCCATTTTTTTTAAGCTTATTTCACTATATCCAGACTACTGTTAAGTTCACCCATGAATTTAATTTCAAATATATTACTTTTCAGTTCTAGCAAGTCTGTTTGATTCTTTTTAAATAGATTCTCATTTTGGTTGATATTTCTCTCTTTTCATTAATTTACTTTCCCCCTCTTTTTATGAATATAATAATATTGCTATTTTAAAATCCTTAAATGCCAGTTTCAATGTCTGCATTATCTCTGGCTCTGCTTTTGTTTTCTAGTTTTGGTCTTGATTACATGTCATTTTCTTCTCTACATTCTAAATAGACTATACGAGATTCTCTGTTCTTTGGAGTGTTTGAGATTGGCCCTTTGATGTCTTTCTTCAGAATGCTCCAAATCCAGGCAAATGTTAGAGAGCTGTTAGGTATTACTTACAACTTTTCTAGCAAGTTTTTTCCTAAGTATCATGAGAGGAAGGGAGATATCATTCTGCCATTCTATTTCAGTTCCTCAGCCTCCTGCATCACAGTAGTACTTAGCAAATGTCTCTTTCAGCCTTGCCTTTGGAGCTTTCTACGTTTTTGTGTACCACACTGAAAAGTTCTGCTGCTTTCTACTTTCACCATTCTTTCTGCATAGACTCTCAGTTCTCTATGTCCATAATCTTTAAATGCTCCTAGGAAAGAAATAGCAGGTGATACCAATTCACCTAGGGATGTCGCTTTTTCTTTCTGGAATTTCAGTTTATCTACTTTTTGTTATCTCATATGTTCTTTGCTATCTTAAACTTATGATTGCAATTCATTTTTCTCTCCCCATTTGATATTGAGGTATTATAATAATTGTTACTCTTAAAGATTGAAACAGTGAAATCTCTTTTTTTCTTATGAAAGTAATACATGCTACATTAACTTTTGCTGTTATGCTGCATAACAAATGATAGCAATATTACATTGACTTACAATAACAAAGGTTTATTTATTTGCTCTTACTGCAAGTTTAGTTGAAGACTGACAGTGACATTTACTCTCAGTATCTTCTAATTCTGACATTCAGGGAGGAGAAAAATTCCTATTTGGGCCACAGTAGTCTTACAACAGAAGGGAAAACGAAATAAATTTGGCAGAAATATACAGTGGCTTCTAAAACTTCTACTTGGATGTTTGTTTATATGCTGTGGCCAAAACCAAAGTCAGTGGTGCAGAAATATTTACTCCTTAAAGAGTACTATAAGTTACATAGGAGTAGGTAGAGATAATTATCCTTTTGAAAGTAAAATGGATTAAATAATTGCATATTGTAATAAAATTCATCAAACATGGTAACTGAAAATACAGAGATGTATAGTATTCATTGAATTCTACCGTTATCCTCCAAGGTAATCAGAGATGATGCTTTGGCCTATATTTAGGATTAGAACCTTTTTAGTGTATTAACTAGATGATTTCTTTAAAAATAATAGTCTTGACATAAATTATAAATAAGTCCTTTGTCTTTTCAACCATTTATTCATAATAACAGAGGAGCCCTCAAACTGGCTACATTTAGTTGTTGGTTTGCCAGGTAGTTCCAGGCTTACTATAATGTTCAATTTGTATTTCTAAATATAAAATATCTCTAACACAAGTTTGGGGCTGATCATTGACATGTAGTGTAATTTCTCATTCTCTGAGAGAAGTTAAAAGTCAGAACTGTGGGATATTGTAAAGGATATTTTCTTAAGGAAGGGAATGCTAGAAATAAAAGTCAAGAACAAAAACATTCTGATCCAACTTATTTTCTAGTATATATAACTTATGTATGTGAATATATGTTATCTATTAATATTAATATAGTCCACAATGGAATTTAGTGACTTAACCAGATCCCTGTTAGAATGACAGCTCCCATGAAGAGGGTCAATTTTATTTAGTCATTTATGCTGATAGACATTTTTCTATTTAGAGCAATTTAGTGCTCAGATTTTCATGAAATATGCCCATCTGTAGGGAAAATTAAAAATAATTTTGTACAAATCGGGGAGGGCAAATCTCAGTTTCATTTGTGAATTTGGACACGTAAGGGCTGAGCATTTAGAACATGAGAAGAAGGGAGGTGAAAGAAGCCTGAGAAAAACTGCATACCATGTAATTTTTGCATTAGGTCAAATCTGGTAGATTTGGCATGTCACTGAAACCCAGATTTATAAGACAGCTTTATACTGTTTGTACCATTGAAAGAGTGGCTTGACTGAGGCACATCTGGATTCAGAGTCTATTCTGGTTATGCCACTGAAAATGTGTTCAATTTGGGCAACTTAAGTACCATTTATAAAATAAAGATAATGATTGATTTATAGATCATACCATCTATTAATTGTCTTTTGAGTTATCATTTCTTCTTTTATCCTACTTAAATTTCATGATCATTATCTATCACATGCATGCTCATTTATCTGGCATATACCCTTAGCTTTCCAGTCGCATAGTCATAGTCACTTTGAACAACTATAACCCAAGGTTAAATGCAATTGTCTTTCAATTCCAAGTCAGTACCTATGGAACTATATGTACCTGGAGGAAAACACCAAATCATGCTGACTAGTTTCATTTTAAATTCATGGTTACAAACATGAAACGAGTCTTTAATATTCCCTGGCATTCATACCAAAATTTCTTAGATCATTTATTCTTCTATTCTTTTAGATGGATTATTTCATGTTTTTTCTTACTAGATCTCTCAAAAATATCTCATCCCCAATTTTGTCCTCAACTGGTTTTGCTTCCTACCACACTGAAAAACATTGAAATGAATCAGAAGAGAATTTTATGGATTCTTTTTGCCATATCTATCTGCTTACCAACATCTCCATCCCTGTATTCTGTATTTTTACCTATTACTTTATAGTTTTCTAAGGTAAAGATTTTTCTGTTATGCCAGATGTAGAACCTATTTCTTTATGCCTACTTAAGGACATTGCTCCAACAATCATTCATTCTCCTGTATTATGAAAATTTCACAGTACTGCATCACTGCCATAAGAAGACAAAACCTATTGCTATTTTTGTCTTTTAAACATTTTTTACTTGGCCCTACTTCCCTTAGCAGGTAACACTTTATTTGCTCCACATTTTAACTCCTTGAAAGAGTTATCTATGCTTACTATATCCAATTTCATTTTTTATATTTCCTCTTAAATTTAGCACAATTAAGCTTTTGCCATTATTTCATTGAAACTGCTCTTGATAAGATTACCAGTGACTTTCAGGTTGCTAAATCATGTTAATTTCTTAATACTTATCTTCCTTGACTTAGCATTAACATTTCACATAGTTGATTCTATGGCTCGGCTTCTCTTTCGGCTTCTCTTTCGGCTTCTCTCTCGGCTTCTCTTTCGGCTTCTCCTGGCATCCCCATGACACCGCCCTTAAAAAGCACAGTCTTAGTGCAGGTGTACCCACTTCAGGTGCCCGCCATCAGGCATGCATTCAGGATCACAGGGTTCCCTCATCTATCCTGATGGCAGGAGGGCAGAAAAACCTGATACCTTTTACCTCAACCCCCCCCCCCCACGCACACACACATACACACACACACAGAATGAGAAAGAAGAAAGTGAATTTTCTCCTTAATATATTATAATCAGAGATTCTCAAATTGAAAGAGACCTTTGGAGTTCATCATTTTACAGATAAAGAAATGGAGGAGGCATAGAGAAGTCAAGTAAGTTGCTCAAAGATGCATCAAATGGCAATCAGAAATTTAAACCCCAATTGTAGGGGCAGGAATGACACAGAGCAGGTTTTCTGATCCAGCAGACAGGGTAAAGGAGGAGTCCTGGAGCCCTCAGTGGCTTTTCAGGCTTTTATTGGGATTTACCGGGTACACGGCAGGCAGGGGTGCTGGGGGGCCGGGAGTCTGGCAGGCCTCCCAGCCCCCAGCAAATCCTCACTCTATCTGCGCTCTCTCTGGCTCTCTCTGCTTCTCTTCTCTCAGCTTCAGTTCGTTCTTTGCTTCTGCTGGCGTCCCGGTGACGCCACCCTTATAAACTCAGTCTCTCAGCCCATGTGTACCCACTCCAGGTGCCCACCATCAGGCATGCATTCAGGACCACAGGGTTCTCTCATCTATCCTAATGGCAGGAGGGCAGAAAAGTCTGATACTTTTTCCTTACCCTACACCAATCCAGGGCTTTTTCTAGATAACAAAAAAAAAAATTTAATAATAATAATAATACTTATATCATGCATCATATATATATACACACATGAATATCTCAGTTGTGAATACTTTACATGCATTAACTTAATTAAAATTTATCATAACCTGATCTGTTATTGCAATGTTACATGTGAAGAAGCTGAGGTACTGTAGGGTGAGGAAAAATGTCAGGCTTTTCTGCCCTCCCGCCATCAGGATAGATGATGGATCCTTGTGGTCCTGAATGCATGCCTGATGGCGGGCACCTGGAGTAGGGTGTGGCCATAGGTAGATGGGATTCACCTGGGCTGAGACTGGGCTTTAAGGGGCGGCGTCACGGGGACGCCAGTAGAAGCTGAAAGAGAAGACAAGAACGAACAGAAAAGCAGAAGCTGAAAGAGAAGCTGAGAAAGAAGTAGCAGAAGCCGAGAGAGAAGCAGAGAGCTCCGGAGAGCCCAGATAGAGTAAGGACTTGCTGGGGTCTGGGAGGCCTATCGGCCTCCTGGCCCCACAGCACCCTTGCCTGCTGTGTACCTGGTAGGTCCCAATAAAAGACCTGCAAAAACCACTGAGGACTCTGACTCCTCCTTTACCCGGTCTGCTGGATATTAGAAGACCTGCCCTGTGTCCTGTCCTGACCCTACAGGTACAGAGAATTGAAGTTATATATCTGTAGGGTAAGGTAAAGTATCAGGCTTTTCTGCCCTCCCGCCATTAAGATTAATGATGGAGCCTTTGCGGTTCTGAATGCATGCCTGATGGCGGGCACCTGGGGTAGGGTGTGGGCATGCGCAAGTGGGTACACCTGGGCTGAGAGACGGAGCTTATAAGGGCGGCGTCATAGGGACGCCAGCAGAACAGACAGAAAAAAGAACGAGAAGAACAGAACTGCCAGAAGGAGAAGTACCACGAGCAGAAGCAGAATCATGAGGAGAGCAGCAGAGGCCACAAGAAAATGCCAGAGAGTTCAGATAGAGTGAAGACTTGCTGGGGCCTGGGAGGCCTGCCAGCCTCCCAGCCCCCAAGCACTCCTGCCTGCTGTGTACCCAGTAAAATCCCAATAAAAGCCTGAAAAGCCACTGAGGGCTCCAGGACTCTCTAGGACTCCTCCTTTACCTGATCTGCTGGCTCTGAAAACCTGCGCTGTGCCCATTCCTGCCCTTAAAATATTTAAGCTCATATTGCTTTCTTGTGGAGATAGAATTTCAACCTGGGTAGTCCGGGCTGTTCATATTCTTAGCCACTGTATTATATGCTATAACTTTATATCATTGAGATAAGTGACTTAAAGATAGCATTAAGTCTTTGACTGAATTTAGTGTTTTGAGTGAGGAAACAAAAAAGATACTTTAAAATCTCATATTCAAAATTGCTCTTAGTGAATTAACGTTAGTTTGTACTTTTCCAAATAATGCTGACTTATTCAGGTATCTAGTTTTTAAGTTGCTACAATATATTTGGTTAGTATATAGTTGTTACTTTGTGATGTTTGACTCATTTTTTAACAAAGTAATATCAATTTTAAATGTTTTGGTATAACTGAAATTGAAAGTAAGATGGCATTGAATTTCTCTTCCTGAGAACATTCTAAAGTTATTCAATTGTCTTTTCTAAAACAAGTGCTATCCATTTGAATTAAGTGAAAGAAATATCATTGAAAAAGTTTTTATATGACAAATTCATATGAATTAATGGTAAGGTAAGATATTTCCAAGCTAATATTTCAATACTAATAAGTCACCTATCAACTTTGGTAGCATTTGTGACATCTTTGAATATGTTTACCTACTGTAAAGGCAGGAACTGGCCACTGAGCAGGTTTTCTAAGATCCAGCAAACCGAGTAAAGGAGGAGTCAGAGTCCTCAGTGGTTTTTTGCAGGTCTTTTATTGGGATTACCAGACAGGCAGGGGTACTGGGGGGCCAGGAGACTGGTAGGCCTCTCAGCCCCCAGCAAGTCTTCACTCTGTCTGGGCTCTCTGGCATTCTCTGCTTCTCTTTCGGCTTCCTGACTTCTACTGGCATCCCTGTGACGCCGCCCTTAAAAGCACGGTCTTAGCCCAGGTGAATCCCTTCTACCTAGGCACACACCCTATTCCAGGTGCCTGCCATCAGGCATGCATTCAGGACTGCAGGGTTCCGTCATTTATCCTAATGGCGGGAGGGCAGAAAAGCCTGATGCCTTTTACCCTACCTACACCTACCTAAAAATAACAAGGTTTTATTTTTAAAATGACAGTTTATGGAACCCCTTTTGTGCTTTTTCATGATGATTGTTTCAGTAGTAAGTATAGATATGTCATTTCCTTGATCCTTTTATTTCAAGGAACTCATCTAATCAAGTTTTATCTTCCAGATTTCTTTGGTTATTATTTGTTCCTAATTTACAGCTGTTCTCTATATCCTGTCAGCTTTGCTCTAAGTTCCCATTACCAGCAATTCTTTGGCTTCACTGTTAAAGTTGCTTCTTTTCTCTTTTGTATCTTTATTAAACATGCTGAGGTAAATTGCAAAATGACCACAATTCTTTTTGTATCTTTTTCCTGTTATGAGGGAAGATCTTTTATCCTATCCCTTGAGTCTGGGCTTGTCTTGTGACTTATTTTGGCTAATAAAATATAACTAAGGGCTGTTTTATAAATCCTGAACCTAGACCTCAAAGAGTTCTTGCAGCTCCCTCTTTTTGTTATTTTTTGGAACCTCTCCACTCCTGCTGCGTACAGAAGGTGGATTAACTTCCAGCAGATGAGAGAAACACATGGCCCAGACTCCCCTGTTGCCTCAGCTGACAACCTGCCCATTGAAGAATATGTGAGTGCAGCCATCATCCAGGTACTAACTGACAACCAGTTGGTGTATGAATGAACCTGGCTGAGTTTAGATGAGCTGGATAATTTTTTCTATAATTTCTTTAACTGTCTAGCTGATCCACAGAATTATGGGCATAATGATTATTTTTAAGACACTAAGTTTCAGAGTGATTTGTTACATAGTAAAAAATAACAGACAGACATGCTTAAGTCTTTCTTGTCAAAACTCTCCACAGCTTCCATGCTCCAGCTCTAATGAATTGCAAGGTTATCTCTTTTCCTACTTACAGAAGAATTTCCAGTTTCCTGTGGGAAGGCCAAGGAACAGTATTTTTCTTGTTCTTCTTCATGAATAGTTTAGTTTTTCCTGCTTTTGGCTTTGCCAAAAAGGCCAGGGCAGTTCTCCTCTACCACTCCATTTGGGGTAGGCTTTAAAATTGTGTTCTTTAAAGATAGAAAGGTAGATGCCTGGTACTTACACCTACAGGAGCTGCTGAGTGAGAATCCTCCCTACTTCTATGGGTTTGAACTTCGTCTTTGCTTCTTGCCCTAGAGATTTTCTTTTAGTCCTTTCACATTCATTTTATAGATGAATGTGATCTGCTGATCAATCAGTTCTTCCTTCAAATTTCTTTACCCTTTGTTTCAGTGATACTGATATTTTCTTGATGTCTGCTTCACTTCTCATCCTTTAAGATATCTTTCTTCCCTTTTATTGTCTTAAATATCTATTTATTGAAACTCTGTCTCTGGTTTTTAGCCCACCTTACCCTCAATATCATTTTTGGGTAACCTTTTGTACCCTTGTTACCTTAACTGTAACCTTTATGTTCTTGTCTCCTGTGTCTAAGTCTTATATTCTATTTCTTATTCTCTTTCCATTTGGTTTATACTCTAAAACCCTTCTGCATCTCAAAATAGAATTCATAACCTTTTTAAAAAAAGATTTATTTATTTATGCATACAAGCACTGGGGTATAGACCAGAGGTGCAGGGGGTGAGAGAATTCACCAGAGAGAGTGGGGAAAGAACAGACAGACTGACTGTAATACACTGCTGAGGGGAGCAGCAGGCGAGTAAGGAGAGGTCTGCCGCACCATGTGGGTAGCTCCCTGGCCAGCTGGGGGATCGAACTTGTGCTACTGAGGCTGCAGATAGCTTCACAGTGCTGTGCTTAACCCCTTGCACCATCAGGGAGGCCCCTAGAATTCATAACCTTTATCCTTAAAACAACTTTTTCTATGAAGTTTTTTTTTTTTTTTAAGATCTATTTATTTATGCCTACAAGAGCTGGGGTGTAGGCCAGAGGTTCAAGGAGGATGAGAGGATTCACCAGAGATAGAGTGGGGAGCAGAACAGGCTGGTCTACTGAAATACACTCCTGAGGGGAGCAGTGGGTGGGCGAGACAGGAGAAGTCTGCTGTGCCATGTGGGTCAGGTCCCTGACCAAGGATCGAACTCAGGTCTCAGTGGCTGACGATAGCTTCATATTCTGAGACTTAACCCCTTGCACTACAAGGGAGGCCCCATATCCTTAAAACATCTTTTATTGCAGCTGCCAGCATGGTTAAGGGACATTGATTACTTGATAATCCAGAAGCCTTGAAGTCATCTTAGATATCTCATTTTCGTTCTTTAGTCTGTTTATTCATTTTAATGTCTGACTCTCTAGTATGTCTGGAAATCCATTTATTTTTCTTACTCTTTCCATATAACTGCTACCACCACAAGCAAAAATTATTGCCATCTCCTCAGAAATTTATCTCATAATTCATACATTATATTTCCTATATTATGCTGTTTCTGTCTGTTTTCCACCTGACTCATCCTGCTTCCTGGTTCTAATTTTCAATGAAAGATTATACAATATTATTTTAGTTTTTGCTCCCTTTTGTGATGTATTTGTGTTATAAACCCTACCTTGCAGTGCTGTTATAATTTGCTTTAAACATTTATTTGACTTTTGGTGAATTCTGAGGATAAAGAAAATACAATATTAGTATTTACCCACTTATTTCTGATGTCTTTGTTACTTTTTATAGCTCTGGTATCCATTTGTGGTGTCATATCTACTTAACCTGATGGTTATCCTTTAGCATTCATTCCTTATAGGGCAGGTCAACTGGCAAGCATTCTCTCAGCTTTTGTTTAGCAAGAAATATCTTTTTTATCTTTATTTTATTAAGATTTATTTATTTATACATACAAGAGTTGTGGTACAGGCCAGAGATGCGGGGTATGAGAGGATTCACCAGAGACAGAGTAGGGAACAGAACAGGCAGATTGACCGAAGCACACTGCTGAGGGGAGCAGCAGTTGAGTGAGGAGAGGTCTGCTGTACCATGTGGGTTGCTCGCCGGCCAGCTGGGGATTGAACTCATGCTGCAGTGGCCGGGGACTGCCCCACAGCATGGTGCTCAACCCCTTGTGCCGCCAGGAAGGCCCTATCTTTATTTTTGAAGTATCTTTTTTGCTGAATATAAAATTCTAGCTTGCTATATTTTTTTTTTTTTTTTGCCCCCCGCATGTTAACTATCCTAAAGCATTAAATATCTAGGAGTAAACTTAATAGGATAAGGATCTATGAAATACAGCAAAAAAATCAGGGAAACGCAAATCAAAACCACAAAGAGATACCATCTCTTCTGTGAAAATGGCCTGTATCAAAAAACCAGAAACAACATGTGTTGGTGAGAATGTGGAGAAGAAGGAGCCCTTGAGGGCCTCCCCGGTGGCGCAGCGGTTGAGCGCTGGGTTGCGAAGCTGCCCGCAGCCTCTGCAGTGCCAGTTTGATCCCTGGCTGCTCCCCGGCCACCGGAGGAGGGTCCCACATGGAGCGCAGACCTCTCCTGCCGCCCGCTGCTCCCCTCAGCAGTGTACTTCCGTCCTTCTGCCTGCTCTGCTCCCAGCTCTGGCGGGTTCTCTCACCCTCCCACGCTTCTGACCGTACTCAATGCTTATGTAAATAAATAAATAAATCTTTAAAAAAAAGAAAAAGAAAAAGTTTTTAAAAAAAATTAAAAATAAAGTTGCCCTTGAACACTGTTGGTAGGAATGTAGACAGGTCTAGCCCTTATGAAAAACAGTATGGCAGTTTCTCAAAATATTAAATTTAAAAAATATATCTACCATAGATCTGCCACATCTATGCATCTACCGGAAGAATGCATAAACACTATTTGAATTGAATATATGTACTTCTATGTTCATTGTAGTTCTTTTTACAATAGCCAAGTTATGAAAACAACCTAAGTACTCAAGGACAGATGAGTAGATAAGAAAGATGTGGTTTATGTACACAATGAAACACTATTCAGGTATAAAAAAAAAAAAAAGATAAATTCTTACCTTTTGGGACAGCATGGATGGAACCTGAGGGAATATAATACTAAGTGAAATAAGTCAAAAAGAGAAAGACAAGTACCAGATAGTTTCTTTTTTATGTGAAATATAGAGAAACAAAATAAAAGAGTCAGGAAAACTAAACCAACAATAGACCTTAGAAATCTAACTGTAGAATTGAGGTTATAAGCCAGGGGAGGGAAGTGGGGAGGACAAAGTGCTGAGGGGCAGAATGTCTTGTGGATTAAGGTGGAGGACTGTGGGTGACTTTGGTGGGTGTGGTGTGGTGACAGGCCTCTGAGAGGGTGTGACCCTCTACATCTGAATCACCTACAATGTTGTAAACCAATGTTAGCTCAATGAAATTTTTAAAAAAAGCAAATTGTTATGTATGAAGTGATGGATATCATAAGCAGAGGAGTTGCAGGAACTGTAAGATCATAAACTCAGATATGCCTCTTAAGATCAAGAAATACAACATTTTTCATAATTAAATTTCAACTTAATTTTTTCTGAGGTAATGATTTTATTCAATTTGTTATTGTTTTTTCTGTAAACTTAAAAGTTATGTTATATGGTGAGAGAGAGAGAGAGAGAGAGAGAGAGAGAGAGAGAGAGAGAGAGAGAGAATAACCCATGTATTACCTGAGTTTTCTATGGATAGTACATAGTGGTTTCTTGTTTGTTTCTTTGTTTCTATTTTTCTTAACACATAGTGATCTTTTGCCATAGGTGATTTTGTAACATATTTAGATCATTGTGACATGATAGTAGAATTTTGAGTATTTTCATGTTTTAAGGACACTGAAGAGTTTATAGACATAAGTAACATCTTAAGCACTTTCATTTGGGAAAATCAGAATACGATAATATATATCATTTTCTAAGAATTTTAAATTTGGAACTTTAAATTTTACATATGTTGTAAAAAATAATGTGGATTTGTTATCAAAAGACTCATTTTCTAAGAATTAAAGTATTATAAAACATTAAAAAAAGCACTCAGTACCATAAATCCATGGAACAATATAAAGACTTCAATATTTCTTAGCTTATATGGGACAGATAATGTTTAGATTTAAAATATTGGAATAAAGATGAATTCAGAATTTGAAGGATAAACAAGTCACTAGTTTAAAATGAGAAATCCAAAACCAAAAGATGATGGCAGTAGGGTAAGTAGCTAATGTCTTTATTGTGTTACAGAATAAAATCTCTCTAATAGATCCTGAACACGTGATAGATATAGAATGACAATGATATGTGTATGTGTACAGATACTTCCCTAAATTGTATTATATAATATTACTGAGTAATAAATTTCATCTTCCCTATATTGAAAT
Organism: Talpa europaea; assembly: GCF_964194135.1. Taxonomy (NCBI): domain Eukaryota; kingdom Metazoa; phylum Chordata; class Mammalia; order Eulipotyphla; family Talpidae; genus Talpa; species Talpa europaea. The sequence continues at coordinate 94,036,589 of NC_140075.1, forward strand.
AGGATTCATAAGTGTTTAGGAGAATGAAGTAACTATTTTCAAGTGTCTACATTTTTGATTTATCTCCATAGCATCTATCTTTGTGTGTGGCATTTAACAGATGCTTAATAAATATTTGTTTAAGGATTTTATGAATGCATCTTAGTTTTTAAAAGAGCCATTTGAAAGAACCAAAGTATACACAGAGATGAATTTCATTTTTATACTGACTGTATTACCAAATACATTATCATTATAAGGATTATGCATAAGCCCACACAAAATCCTCTGAAATAGAACTGTTAATCTCAAAAAGTGGTGTTTGTGTCTTCGTATTTGAAATTTCTCCTGACTTTCTTTAGATGAACATTAAGAATAGGTAACAATTTTAGTATTTTTATGAGTAACTAAAATTGTGAGACTTTTTTTTAACCCCCATTTTCTATGGTTTCAATACATTTTTGGCATTTCATCATTATCTACTTTGTATTATTATTTAAGTGTTTTATGGATATGAATATTATTCACCTAGATTGTATACTTCTTAATTATGGTTCCCCCTGTTTATGCAATTATTTGCCACATAGCATAATATTATTTATTTAGTTAATGATCGTACTTATTGAATAATTAAAAAAGCAGTTGTGCAGCAGAAGTGTTATGTTTGGAATACTGTTGGTCATTAAGCCTACACTCTGAAGAGATATTGTTCTTTGCCTTTACACCCACATGTCTTTCTAAGGGAAATAGCTTCTGAACTATTGGCCCTTGTTGAAAAGGTATACCCAGGCAGTTGTGCATTTTGTTCTTTTCAAGCATGGTCTTTTGGACTTAGAAGGAAGCACCCAATTAAAAAGACATCCAATTCATAGATTGACCAACAATCTGTTTATCTGATTGTATATAAAAATGATTTTATGTAATCTGATTGGAATTTAGGAAAATAAATGATCTAGCAATGAAACTAAAATAGTAAGATTGCATGAGGTTGAGTTATGTTAAGTGGAATCTTGTACAAGCTGAGGTCATAGGAAGCAGGAAAGAGAAGGGGTAGAAGGTAAAGAATAGAAGGTAAAATAGCTTATTGATAGAAATTAGTTAGGTGCTATGAAACATAAAACAGCTTCACCTGAATTAATGTAGGTGACTCATCTTTTGTAATCTTGGTGAGAATTAACTTTGGTTTTGTTGGGGTGAGTCTATTTCACTTTTGCTCATATTCCGTATTGAGCCCATGAAGTCCAGGACATTCTGAAATCTCACCTTAAAGCCGTTGGTATTTCAATCAGGGTCTTTTTAACTTGATAAGACCTTGAATTATAACCTTCCTAACACTGTATGGCTACTGAAATCTTTAATTTGAAAACTCAGATCTTTAATTTCTCAACTGCCATTGTCTGCTGGCATTGTTGGGGTTTTGCCCTGTGTATTTGCAATTTAGAGTTAGTCAACAATTTGGGGGAGGATTACCCCATTACGCTAAGAGAAACTAAAGCTGCAGTTGGTATTCCATTTTTGAATCAGTACCTTTTATTATTTAAGTAGCTGCCCAAATCACTAATAAGAGGAGGATTTTACTAAGTAAGTTTAATAAAGGGAATTTGATCTAGAATCATTGTATCTAAAATTACTGGTTTATTTTTTGCTCCTTATTGTAAGAAAACTAAAATTTTGATGTCATATCACCTAAAAGAGAAAATTAAAGTATGTGTTTATGCATAAGTCATTCAGTCTAAAGGGATGATGACAGCATAAGAGTTATTATAATGTGTTACAATCTAGAAATGAGAAAAATAAGATGTTATAACTCTGAATGCAAGTAAAGTAAGATGTGTGTTTAAAAAGAATATATTGGGAATAGATATTTTGGAGGTCTTGTCAAGATGAAACTGTTTATCTTTAGAATGAAATGATATAAGAAATGGGAAAGAAGAGAGGAAAGAACAAGCAAGAGAGAGAGGAAGAAGACCTGAAGGAGGCACATGGAGCCTCAAAAAGACATGTGAAGAAGCTACACCTGTGAGACATGGAAAGAGACACTTGAAAGAGATGTGGGTGATAGACCTGTAGGGAGACCGACAATGGCAGCCTTTATCTTGACTTGGATTTTGATTTTGCTCTTTTCCTTCCAAATTTCCCTGGCCCCTTCAGCCTCTTTCCTATGATTCCCCACCAGAAGGTGCCTTAGACCTGCGGCAAGCTTTTGGACATCAGTGACCCTGTGTTGGTCCAACCCTATTTGTCTGGGCATTTACCCACAAGCGGATGGGTAACTTTGGGTGTTTCATGGAAAAACTTTTAACTATATTCTTTCTCTTCTCTGTATTGTACACTGATTGTATTAAAGTTCCTTTCTATTGATGGTCTACACATTAGAGTATATTTTGTCTTGATGCAGTGGATGGCAGAACCTACTTACAGCAGGCATGTTTGGTGGTCCCAGGTTACCCCTCATCTTGCCCTGTAATATTGGGACTAAAATTCCAAATTAATTACAGGGTTATCAGGGAATTTATCCCATACCCCTTGGAGTTCTTCTACTTGGCAAATAACTGAAAAGGCATTAAACAGACTAATATAAAAAGGAAGTTATAGACAGGTTTAATATTTTATATACCTCCTGAATGAATAGGAGAGACCGAGTAATACCAAGTAATTTGTCCATGTGACTTTAGACGCTATCTTAAATTCTTTAGTTAGAACAAGGGGAATCAAAAGTCAGTTAGGACTTTTACTGGGCGATTAAGAGTATTTTGCCTCAAGGAAAAGAGATAAATGGATTTGTTTTCCTGGAAAAGAGCTTTACTCAGATTTAGGTATAAACATCAAAAAGTAAATCTATCTTTGTTGACATAGACCAGGTCAATTTCTGTTTCTTGCTGAATACCATGAGTTCATTTTTACTTAAACACATTTAAACATAGAATAAGAGTATTAACACCTAACACTGTAACATTAAAGGCATGCATGCTTCAAACTAAACTATTACTTTGAGCTAGTTTACCAAAAGTTCTAGATCAAAATTGGATCTCAAAAATTCTAGATCTCAAAATTTGGCCTTTTTTTAAATATTAGAATTTATATAGGTGCCATTTACAATTAATCCTTTTTAGCTCATTAGTAAGTTCAAAGTTTTTTTTTTTTTAAATTTGTTTTAAAGATTTATTTATTCATATAAGAATTTGGGTATAGGCCAGAGTTGCAGGGGGTGAGAGGATTCACCAGAGACAGAGTGGGGAGCAGAACTGGCAGATCTACTGAAATACACTGCTGAGGGGAGCAGCGAGTGAGATAGGAGAGGTCTACTGTGCCATGTGGGTTAGCTCCCTGGCAGGCCTGGGATCGAGCTCATGTTGCAGTGGCTGTGGATAGCTTGATAGTGTTGTCTTTAACCCCTGCGCCATCAGGGAGCCCAAGTTCAAAGTAATTTAACAGTTTTTACCTCAAAAAAAGTCTAGACTTTTTAAAACTAGGAAGACATGGGATAAATAGAATTTTTTAATTCAAACAGATCACAATAGTATCTCAATATAGACAAAAGCAGAGTACAGTCCCCTCCTCCACAGCTAGAAGGCAACAGAGATAAACAGATGATACCAATGCTGGAGCAAAGATCCAGGCTGCTGCTTGTTGAGAAGACACCAGCCAGCTTCAGTGGTGCTCCTCACTTTAGTCCTTAGCATTTCTGTCTCTTGCCTTGACTATGGTGAAAGAGGTCTAACTGGAGAATGGTTTAAGGGTGCCAGTTATAGGTCAAATTGCTTGGTCCTCTAGTTTGTATTGGGGCAGGCAGTATTGCAAAGCACAACTAGACCCTATTTCTTTAGTCTGAGAATCAAACTTGTTTCAGTTATTAAGAATGCAGCCCAAGAGAGAGTCCTGCAGAATTGAGACAGATTGTCCCATGATCCCTGTAACAACAAGGGGAAAGTACCCACAATGAACTGGTTGCAAAGATGGAACAGGGGCATCTTGCTGCTTGGTCAGAGGCCGCAGGTGGCAGAAGCCAACTGCCTAGCGGGGATAGCCACCCGACTAGGACTATCTGCTCACGGACCATTGATCAATTTTATTGAGAGCTGAGCCTGAGTGATTCACTGATGTAAAGCACAAGTTCAGAAACTGGTGATCACTGTATACAGGTTCAGTAATTGGGGATTGCTGAGCAGAGGTCCAGGAACTGGGACTTGCCGTGCAGAGCAAGTTGACTCCATCACTGGCCACAGAGACAAAGGCAAAGTCTGCCCTCCTGGCTATGGCAGACTTCCCAGCTCACAGAGATCTTTCAGGAGCACTTGGGGGTGCCCAAACCACACCCCTTCAGTTGTGGTCTACAAGCCAAACAGGTTTCAAAGGCTGTTCTCCACCCAGTTAGGGCATGGTAGTCTATAAGGGTGCCTTAAACCTTTTAGTAGTGTTGGGGTATACCCTAGCCAGATACCTTCAGTTGTTCTGAGGTTCCTTGAAATCTACCAGAGAATGAAAAAAGAGAAGGAATTAGGGGTCCCTGTACTCTATTTCCTATATTTTATATTCGTATGGGCCACTAAATGTTGTGGGGGAGCATGGGGTATAGGGCAGAGGTACAGTGGTGAAAGAATTCACCAGAGACAGAGTGGAGAACAGAAAAGGGGAATTTATTGAAATACACTGCTGAGAGGAGCAACAGGTGAGATGGGAGAGGTCATCTGCAATTTAAGTGTATTTAAGCCAGACTATCATCAATTATCATCTTTTAAAAGGATACCCTACTTCATAATTGTATATGGAAAAAAATCTCTTAAAACCGTATGTTATTTTCTCATTATATGTTACCAATAAATCTTGGTTTGGAATTCCAAATTATGATAATCCTTTTGGCTTTGATTCTCATTTTGGTTTGAGGTTGTATCTTTGACCTGGTTGGAATTTATAACATGGCGCTAATTATTATCTGCTTGAGACAGTTGACAGCCTTAAAAAGATAATCATTATTTTAGAAGTAATATAGTAATTCATTCAAAAGTTACTAAACACCTTCATAATAAAAATAATTCACACCCCCCCTTAAACAAAATCAAACCAAAGTGGGGTAAGTTTTCCAGTTCAAGGGTTTGCTAATCTTTCCCACAGTGTGCCAGTAAGCATCACTATGTAAGAATGATGGTTTTTAGCTTCCTGGGGAACTATAGCATCATGATAGTATGCACTCCCACTCAGAATTTATTTAAAGGAAGGACATAAATATCTTGCTATAATTGATCTTTTGTACAAAAAGTACTGAAATACAGTGAGGAAAATACACAAAGCCAACAACATTCAGCCTTTAAAGATCAAGAACAATTTTTTTCTGTGAAATTCTCTATTTTAAACAATGAGGGAGATGTCAGAAATAGTGAAAAACAGTTTGATTTTACTGTCTGTGCCTTAGATCATGACACTAGATGCACATATTTTAATGTCATAGACTTACTTTTAACAGATCTTTAATGGTTTCATATCCTTGAAATGTGAGTCTTCTGTTAGGACTTTCCCATACATTTTAAGTCATTCTTATTTTAATTGCTCACATCCTTACTATAGAGTTCATTCTATAAATGGAATTATATAATGCTAGTTTCATTAATATAATCTTGAATTAATAGCTATGTTTTATATTCTGTTTAGTCCTGAGCTTTCTTAATCTAAGATATTATTGACTATAATTGCCGTTTTGATTTATTTCATAACAATGACTAACATTTATAGATGTTTTATCTCTAGACAATTTATTTCATAGCAGTTACATAACAATTATAGATTTTTATTTTGCAGGTGAGTAAACTGATGTCCAAAAGGTGAAGAAACATTAACTTAAAGTCTCTAGATATTTAGTTTTTGTCTATATTTATGTTTGTATGTGTATTATTTTTAAAATTAAACTGAGTTGAAATTAATCTCTTAATTAAAGCTAAACTTATTTATAGAATATAAACTGTACTAGTTTTTATTGTTGTTACAAATTACCACAAATTAGATAGCTTACAAATTTGATACCTTATGGTTTTATAAGTCAGAGTGTTACAGGGCAACCCCAGTATAAAACGGGTTGCCTGACTGTAGGTCCTCACCTGTGTGCCTAAAAGGGACTTATTAATACTCAACTGCAGGCACACACAAAAGATTAATAAAAGGCTTATTTACAAAGGAAGGGGAAATGAGGAAATGTACAACTCAGGGAGAAAAATGGAAGATAAAGTCTTAAATGTGTCCTACCCATTCCGCCAACCTGGAATCCCAATGGTGTGCTGAGAGCTGGCGGAGAGCCAAAAGCCATGAAGCCAAGAGAGCCTCCCAAGGCCCACATGTCTGGTTTGATACCAACCCTAGCAGCTTTACTCCACCCTCAGATCCCAGCAACCCTCCCTTTGGTGATGATGGGATTTATCATTCCCAATGTCTTGAATGGCTTTGGTCTGGGGTGGGGAAGTCCACAAAGCCTGTATGGAATTAGCTCAGGACATCCTTTCCCTCTAACAAGAGGACCAACCCATATTTCACTGGGCTAAAATCAAGGTATCAGCAGGGCTGTATTAGTATCTGAAGGCTATGGTTTATGACCTTTCCTTCTAGCTTCTAGAGACAGCCTGCATTTCTTGGCTCATAGCCTCTTTTTCTCATATTCATAGTCAATAATGATGGGTTAAGTCCTTCACACACTGCTTTCTGTTCTCTTTTTTGAAAAGAAGTGAGAAAGATTCTGTCTTTTAAGGATTTAAGTGATTAGATTGGAAAAATATCCATATCTTGTGGTCCATAATCTGGATTACATTTGCAGTCTTTTTTGCCATTTATTATAACATAAAGGTCATTAGGATATTGACAACTTCTAGTGGGGAGGCAAAATTCTGCTTACAACCTATACATATAAAATCCTTTTTTTCTCCAGATTTTATTGATTTAAATACATAATGTGTAAAAAATTTATTAAATAAAATGAAAAGCTCTAGATCTCGCTAGGGACAAAAAGTTTTAACTATAATACTTATTTTTTTGAATGTTAGAAATATAATTCTAGGAGCCTCCCCTGGTGGCTCAGTGGTTGAGCGCTGGGCTGCAAAGCTGCCTGCAGCCTCTGCAGCGCTGGTTCGATCCCCGGCTACCGGCAAGGGTCCCACATGGCATGCAGACCTCTCCTGCCGCACCCGCTGCTCCCCTCAGCAGTGTATTTCATCTGTCTGCCTGTTTTGTTCCCCACTCTGGCTCTGGTGAATTCTCTCACCCTCCCATGCTTCTGACTGTACCCAATGCTTGTATAAATAAATAAGTAAATCTTTTTTTAAAAAAAGAAATATAATTCTAAAGCATAATAGAGAGCATAATATCTACAGTGGCTAATTTTATGCATGATAAATTAAGATGTAATTAAACCTCATACTATATGCATAGGGTTTGCTATTGTCACAAAGAAAATGACAATGCCAAAATGGAGGAGCTTTTGCTAAGGCCACTGAGACTCGAGATCTAACCTATTCCCTCCCCCCCCCAGGAATGTAGTCTTAACTGGACAGTACGGAATCTCTTGGTCAGTACTATGAAGTGACATTTTCATTAGCCAAAGGAAAGTAAGTTAAACTGACATAAAATCTTTCTTCATTTCCCAATGGGAGATTACTAAGCCTGAAATAATTCCTTTGCCCTAACCTTGCTCTGTTTCTGCCTATAAAACCCATTCACTTTGCTTTTTTTTTTTTAAAGATTTATTTATTTTTATACAAGAGCTGGGGTACAGGCCAGAGGCATGGGAGGGTGAGAGGATTCACCACCAGAGACAGAGCAGGGAACAGAACAGGCAAATGACAGAAATACACTGCTGAGGGAAGCAGCGAGTGCGACTGGAGAGGTCTGCTGCGCTGTGTGGGATTCTCGCTGTCCAGCTGGGATCGAACCAGCACTGTAGAGGCTGCTGACAGCTGCACTGCAGAGGCTGCAGACAGCTTCACAGAGCGGCGCTCAACCCGCTGTGCCACCGGGGAGACCCCAAAACCCATCCACTTTGTACAGCTTTTTGGTGCTTTTTTCTACTTGATAGGATGTTGCCCAATTCATAAATCATTTTATTAAATCAATTAAATATTTTAAAAATTATGTTACATTTTTGTTATTTAACACTGCGTAGTGGGTTTATTATATACACACCTATTTCCCTTACCATAGTTCCAAAAGCAGGAATTAAGAGTTCTTTCTCTATTATTTCTACATACTAGATTTCCTTTAAATGACTTTACCTCTTTTCCTATTAATTTACTGGAGGCTGTTTCATGCTTTTTTGAAAATTCAGCCAGATCTTAAAGTAGGACCAACCTCTTTTTTTTTTTTTTTTAAAGATTGAATTATTTATGCATACAAGAGCTGGGATACAGGCCAGAGTTGTGGAGGGAGAGAGGAGTCACCAGAGACAGAGTGGGGAACAGAATAGGCAGATTGACCAAAGTACACTGCTGAGGGGAGCAGCGGGTGAGTCAGGAGAGGTTTGCTGCACCATATGGGTGGCTCCCTGCCTGGCCAGGAATCGAACTTATGCTGCAGTGGCTGCGGATTGCTTCATAGGTTGCGTCTTAACCTTTGCGCCACCAGAGAGGCCTAGAACCAACCTCTTACTAGTTAAAGGAAATATAAGCAAATCTTAATTTAGTAATTAACCTAGTTGCTATATTTTCATTTTGCATCCTGATTCTTATATTTTTATTTTTTATGACTGAACTTTGGTTTTAGTGCTAGATATCCTGTCTGATATTCATTACCATCTCTTTGTAGAGAAAGGGTATTTGCTTCAAAAACCTAAGCTCCATGGTTGGTTGTTTATTTATTTTTGCCAACTCGGTCATTTTGCTTGACTGCCTGCATTTCATTCACTGAACTCTTGTATGTCTTTTTGTAACCTCAAGTATTGTTAATTTCTTGTCTGGCTTTCCTTGCCCACTAACAAATCCTTGGCTCTGCTATTCAGAATTAAAGTGAGACTAAAGCAAGTTTTTATTATCTTAATGTTTACATTACTCTCATGATAGGTACACAGTAAGTGTTCGATGAATAAATTAACTGCATGTTCCATTTGAAGCATTTAGAGGGCATGCAAGTGTATTCTTAATGACTTCCTAATGATTTCTGAAGTTCCTATTCATCTTTGTACCTCTGGGGAAATAGATAGCTATCTCTATGTAAATGTGCTGCTTTATTGAATTACAGGAAGACTTAAATCTTTCACTTCACTCAAAATACAGCAATCCTTAACTTTTACCCTAGTGGTTCCTAAATTTTGCAATTTCATGGACTAGTAAAATGTAGTAAAAAGTTTGGAGGGTAGACAAAGAAGTGCCAACTTTTAATTTTTCTGAGAGCTTAGTAAAACCCGTTTGTTAATGACTGTCCTGGTCACATCATAAGGGAACATTTGAACATCAAATGTAGCTTATAGAAAAGCTACATACTTTATCATTAACATTCCTAAGTTTACTGAGAATGGCTAAAACTTTTAAAAATAAATTGGTCTTGGGTACCTCTAATATAGTCATCCCCCTCACCCTTTATTTTGCGTGGGACCTCAGACTCAGAAGTATATGGCTTTCTGAAATTTTAAAGCTAGCCAGTCATTGAAAGCAAGGACTAGGAGGTATTTAGAAGTTGTTTTCTTACAGTGACTCTGTTGATCACAAATCGAACATTTTGAGATGCTAAGTAACAATTCATCTTTTCTGCCTCCATTTCCTAGGAAAATAACATTTTCCCATGTAAAGGGTATGTATTGCAGTATGATATATTTTCTATGCTTTCCTTATCTGTGAGTCTCACTTTTGTTGTTAGGGAGATTGAATGCTTCTTTTTCATGGTCTCCTTGGAACTTTATTTACAACTTTCTTATATTTAAACATTAAGGAAATATAAATTTGGTAAGTTCTGTATAGTACAGAAATGTTTAATAGGAAAAATTATTTCTTGACCTTAATCTCAAATTCTTCTCTTTAAAGGTAATCACTTACTTTCTAGTATAACTCAAAATATACTGGCTATATTTAAAAAATATAGCTGGCTGTATTTAAATCTATCCTGTAATACATACATCTATTAAAACATACACAGTGGATTTATACTAACAGTAGATTTTAGTCTAACTTTTGACTGTATTTTTACCTCACCCTGTTTTAAAGAGTTCATGTGTTATCACAATTTTTTTATACTTGTATTTGAAATTTGTTGTGATATAAGCAAGGGTACAAATAAATAGTACTTTGTTATATTTTTAGAATGCTACAATTAAATCTAGATTGATAATTACTTCTTTACAAGTGCTAGTATGATTGTAAAACCAAGAATTTTTACCAATTAAAGGGATTGAAAGCATTATTTTTTGGCATGTTATGTGTGAGAAGTAAGAATTGCTGTTTCTAGTTTTTTTGTTGAATGAGTCATCTATAAAATGGTGGGGAGGGGGAGAAGAAGGGTAAATGTGTGTGTCAGATTTCGTTTAATTTAGAAAGGAATTAAAATAAATTATCACCAGGAGAGGGTGTATTATATGCCAACAACCATGCCCATTCATAAAAATTGTGGTTTATCTTTGCAGTCATGGTGTAAAAGTGTTTGGTTCTGTTTGTTGTAATGTCCTTTTCTTTTTCTGTTCTGTGGCTGAGTATTACATACTTATTTGATTGAATTTCTTTTCATACTGAGAGCTGTATAACTAGTTTGAGCAAATTACTAACCTGTGGCTGAAAGTCCTAGTGATAACAATGGACATCTTTTAGAATAGAAAGCTACTTTGAGCTTCATGGGACTGTTTTACCTGAACTTGACAGGTTTCTTAAGATAATTAATTTGGTGTCTTGACAAAGGAAATCTGCTATTCTGGTTTAGGATGTATGTGTTTTTGCCATGTTGTTTCTTGTTCTAATTTAGCTTAGATATGCCATTTACATATAATAAATGTCAGTTGTTAGAAGCAACTAATACAAGATTTCGTAAGATGAAATTTGGATGCTTGGTCTTTCAAAGTAAAATAACTTTAACTAGGTTAAAAAAAAATCTTTCCTTATTCATAACCTGGATAACCTTGAATAATTACATAAACTGGGTAAAACAAATTATTACACAATCCAGATAATCCAAATTATTACACAATCCAGATAATTCTGGATGACTATACAGCCTAAATAATCCTCAATAGATTGGTTGCATGGTATAGTTCACCAATTTGAAAAACTCACGATTAGGCCATCTATGATGCATTTTATATAAAAAAACAAATGCACCAATACAACTCTATTTGTTAAGTTTATCTGGAATACTGTGTGTCATATTTCTTTTGTTTTCTGAAATTCTAACTTGTTTCCATACCAAAATCACTGTGATTATGATATTAATGACTATTGATATGCTTAAAGTGATAGAGAGTTTGAGTTTACAAGCAGTGAAAGTAGACAGGGAATTTTGTAGGGTATGGGAAGCTAATATTAATTTATTGCTAGGCATTGGAACTTAAATTATACTGCTTTGTTGTTGTTGTTTTTTATTTTGATCCTAAACTTATTGAAGACGACTTTATTTGCGCTACTGAATTTGATTATTGTATTCATCAGCTAAGCCCTAAGTAAACTTTAGTTTCAGCCCTTGCTTTGCCATTATTTCCTTGCATTACCTTGGGGAAGACCCTATTGACTTTAGTTTCCTCACTTTTTAAATAGTAGAGTTGAATTTTTGGTTTATCTCTGAAATCAAATCCGCTTCTAAAATTTGGTGACAGGGCCTCCCTGGTGGCGCAGTGGTTGAGCGCCGGGTTGCGAAGCTGCCGCAGCTGGTTCGATCCCCGGCTGCTCCCCGACCACTGGAGGAGGGTCCCACATGGCGCGCAGACCTCTCCTGCCGCCCGCTGCTCCCCTCAGCAGTGTACTTCGGTCCTTCTGTCTGTTCTGCTCCCTGCTCTGGCTCTGATGAATTCTCTCACCCTCCCGTGCTTCTGACTGTACCCAGTGCTTGCATAAATAAATAAATAAATCTTTAAAAAATAAAAAAAATTTGGTGACAAATATCTTAGGATTCTCTCTGATTTTTTTTTCTCCCTTAGGTCAAAACTTTTAAGTTCTCTTTAAATTTCTCTTTTTTTTTATATGTAAAGATGGTTTAGGACACAGAAATCGAGAGAGTACAGTTCTAAATCAGCCAGAATCTTATTAATAATTTCTTTACTTATCACATGTACAACGTAATTAAGAAATTAAAGAATAAGGTGATCTAGGTGAGTGTCAGGTGGGAATATGATTGTGTGTGTGTGTGTTTCACAGTATGGGTATATTTATACACACATATGTATATATCCATGTCAGTGTGTGTACACACTCCTTTATGAACCCCACCCCTTTCCTCCCTCCCCCGCCAGCATTTCCCTTTCCTGACTGCAGTGACTCCACCAGGCATTGGTTTTGATGTTCTCCTTATATAGTAAGGATTTTGCCACATGGCTGTGGTCAGAGTTGCCCATCTAGGTTGGAATTGCATCAGTGCCCTCAAATGTTTGCAGAGGAAGATTTTTGTTTTGTAGGGGAGGTGGGCTAGACTACATAGTTCTGGGTGGAGTTTCAACATTCTCCTCTTTTAACCGGTGATGGAGGATGAGAACAGAAAAGTTCTTTCTACTAGTGTTCCAGGAGTAATAAGTGAGTGTGAAGAAAACACAAAAAAAATATGTTTAAAGGAAACGGCACTTTGTGTCTTCTCTACTCTCAGTATTCGACTCATACTCAGAAAACTGCACTTCACGCTTCTGACACTGTTATAGGACAGGGAGAGGGGTAGCCTAAACCCCGCAAACCTGCCTATTCTATGTAGGGTTCTGCCATCCGCCGCATCAATACAAAACATATGAGACTTTAATGGGAAGGAACTTTAATAAAACTAGGAAACAATACAGGTAAGGCAAAGAGTCTAGTTTCTAGATGAAGCACCCAAAGTTACCCGTCCCCTCGTGGGTAAAAGTCCATCCAAATGGGATTGGCCCAGAGCAAGGCCCCAAAGCCTGCCACAAGTCTACAGCATCTTCCAGTGGGGACCCACAAAAAAGGGCCAGAAACAACCAGACAAGCCCGGAAAGAAAAGCGCAAAATCAACATCAAGATAAAAGCTGCCATTGTCACCTCCCCATGGGTCTCACCCACATCTGTGTCACCCAGTCCACGACCAAAAGACAAGCCCAGTTTCTTCATGTGTCTCTAGGCTCCATGCGCCTCCTCCAGGTCTCCTGGCTCCATCCTGCTTCCTTCCTCAGTCTCTTCTCCAGCTTCTCCTCTTCCTGCTCAGCTCCACCCTCCCTTGGGTGGGGCAGGGAACCTCCCCCTTTCCTGGGGACCACCCTGTTACAACACCATTTGTGTGAATTTTCCACACATCAAGCAGTGGTGACACCAGTTGGGTGTGTTCAAATTTAACTCAATCTTGACATTCCATGGAGTTCGCATCAGATCCTACCTATTCAGAATTCAGTCCTCTAAGACTTCCCCTTCACTTCAGTTGCCAGCGTCAAGACCAGGTTATTACCTGTGCTTCTGACTATATTCTGAAATTAGAGGTTTCCACGATTCCCTACTTAGGTTTGATTAATTTGCTCAAGTGACTCACAGAACACAGGAAAAACTCTACTTAATAGATAACCAGTTTATTACAAAAGGATGTACCTCAAGAACAGCCAGATGGAAGAGTTGAAAAGGGCAAATTAAGTGGGAAGAGTCATGGACTTCCATACCCTCTGCAGCCATACCTCTCTCCCTGAATCATCATGAATTCACCAACCCAGGAAGTGCACTGAGCCTCCTCCTTTTAGGTTTTTATGGAAGCTTCCATTCCTAGAATAATTGATTAGATTGTTGGCCATAGATAATTGTACTCAATCTCCTGTACCTCTCCTCCCCTGAAGTAAGGGGAGGATGTTATTTTGGTTGGCTCCCTTAGCAACCAACCTTTTATATCTAGAGGCTCTTCCAAAGTTATTTCATTAGCATAAACTCAGGTGGTTGAAAGGGGCTTGTTGTGAATAACAAAGGCACCTTTATCCCTTGCTCAGGAGATTTTGAGAGTTTTGTCCTGGAAATGAGAGGAAAAGCAAACACACACACACACACACACACACATTCCTTAATATAACCCCCCACTAGATTTGCAGCCACCAGGGAGATTTTATTCTCCCTTGATAATTCATTGTCAGTCTTAGTGGTTCATTTAAAATTTCTAGTTGTTTTTATTTTTATTTTTTAATTTTAACTTAATTTTATCATGTCAACTGGTGTTCTCAAAATTCTGAGAACTTTCTATAGAACTTTCCATCAAAATTTTCTAGTTTAGGGCCTCCCCGGTGGCGCAGCGGTTGAGCGCTGGGTTGCGAAGATACCTGCGGCCTCTGCGGCCTCTGCGGCGCCGGTTCGATCCCCGGCTGCTCCCCGGCCACCGGAGGAGGGTCCCACATGGTGTGCAGACCTCCCCTGCCGCCCGCTGCTCCCCTCAGCAGTATACTTCGGTCCTTCTGCCTGCTCTGCTCCCTGCTCTGGCTCTGGTGAATTCTCTCACCCTCCCGCGCTTCTGACTGTACCCAGTGCATGTATAAACCAAACAAACAAACAAATAATAAACATAAATAAGACATGCCTCTAGAAAATTTAAAAAAAAAAAAATTTCTAGTTTAACTTTTCATCCTATCTAGAGGCATCTGTCCCAGATTAGTAAAAGCTCCAGCCTTATTGCATCCACTAGGTGTCTTTCTACATATGTCATACGTACAGGTTATACGTACAGTGGTTTTTGTTACCCTATGGGTTCAGAAAAGTTGTTAATTTGGAATTTTCCAGGTTTTTGTTTCTTGTATTGGTGGGAAGGACAGTTTCTGGCCCTTTACGTCTTTGACTTTAAACTGGAAATCATGCTTTTAAAAATTGCTTTCATTTCTGTGCTGCTGTTCTTCATTAACTCATTATGTTGTTGTTTTTGGAGTCTGTGGATTTGGAGTGTGGGGTCCTTGGGTTCACCCTGGGAAAGGTTTCAACAGAGCTCCAGTTTCAGTAGCATGTGGTGAGTTCCCCAGGTGAATTTTTCCAAGAGACAGAGACATTAGCTATATTTAAAGAACAGGTTTATTAGGGAAGGGATAGAGAAGTAAAGTACACTTGCATAGACACAAGTGGGCAGGAAGAGCTGCCCCAGAAGGGACAGGCTTGCTAAGAGAGGCCTGCATGCATTATTGTTACAGGGCAGGGAGAGGGGCACCCCGGACCCAGCAAACCTACTTACTCTAAAGAGATTCTGCCATTTGCCACATCAACACAAAACATATGAGACTTTAATGGGAAGGAACTTTAATACAATTGGTAAACAATACAGGAAAGGCAAAGAATATAGTTTCTAAATCAAGCACCCAGAGTTACCCGTCCCCTCGTGCGTAAAAGTCCACCCAAATGGGATTGGCCCAGAGCAAGGCTCCAAAGCCTGCCACAAGTCTAAAGCACCTTCCAGTGGGGACCCACAGGAAAAGGATCAGAAACAACCAGACAAGTCTGGGAGGAAAAGAGCAAAATCGAAATCAAGACAAAAACTGCCATTGTTATCCTCCCTACTGGTCTCTCACCCACATCTGTGTTACCTAGTCCACGACCAAAAGGCAAGTATAGTTTTGATGTCCATTTTTGGAGTTAGTACGGGGTCCTGGGTTCACTCTGGGAAAGGTTTCACCAGAGCTCCTGTTTCAGTGGCACGCTGTGAGTTTCCCAGGCAAGTTTCTCCACAGAGAAACAGACAGAGATGGTAGTTGTATTTAAAGAGCAGGTTTATTAGAAAAGGGATAGGATATAGGATAGTAAAGGACATTTGCATAGACACAAGCGGGCAGGAAGAGCTGCCCCAAAAGGGACAGGTTTGCTAAGAGGCCTGCATGGTTGCAGGTGGGCAGCCTTGAGGAGAGTTGCCTCTGCTGCGGGAGGTCAGTGAAGAGAAGCCCCAGCACGGTACAAGGTCACGGCAGGCAGTCACAGGTGGGCAGACGGAGTGCTGCCGCATTGTGAAGGCTGTGTTAGGTTTGTTTTTTTTTTTAAAGATTTATTTATTTATGCATATAAGAGCTGGGGCACAGGCCAGAGATGTGGGGGGTGAGAGGATCCACCAGAGACAGAGCAGGGAACAGAACAGGCAGATTGACTGAAATACACTGCTGAGGGGAGCAGCGGGCGAGACAGGAGAGGTCTGCCTTGCCATGTGGGTTTCTCCCTGGCCGGCCAGGGATCGAATTCATGCTGCACTGGCTGTGGATTGCTTCATAGCATGGTGCTTAATCCCTTGCGCCACCTGGGAGGCCCTGGCTGTGTTAGGTTTTATCATCTTCAGGTTGGGGCTCATCCTTGTGGGTTGATGGTTTATGCCTCTGACACTCCCTATAGCAGTCTGATAGTTTCTGGGTGTTGCGCCTCCTGATCTGGGCATTGTTGCCTAAGGGTCTTGGTTTCTATAACTGGGTTAATGGATTTCGCTAATCCCTTCTACCCCTACCTTCTTGTGGGAGTTAGGTTCTTGGCCTTGTATCTCCTTTCCTCCATCAGTTTCTTCAAGTGTCTCTGCTCCATGTACCTCCTCCAGGTCTCCTTCTGGCTTTCCATCATGCTTCCTTTCTTCCTCAGTCTCTTCTGCAGCTTCTCCCTGCTCAGCCCCACCCTCCCTTGGGTGGGGCAGAGAACCTGGAACCTCCCCTTTTCCTGGGGACCACCCTATTACAGTTGCAGGCAGGCAGCCTTGACAGATCCCAGGCAGGCAGGAAGGCTGCTGTTCTACTGAGGGAGAGAGTTGGTGAAGAGGCACCTGCATAGTCACAGGTGGGCAGTGGGATTGCTGCTCCCAGCCAGTGCAGAGACTGCACTGATATAGTAGTCTTCTGTTTGGGAGGGGCTCATTCCCTGAGAGCTGTCAATTGGTTGCTAATTTTGGATAACTATGTATAATTTGAAAGGGACTGGAGATTCTACAATGGGCTCAATCTCCATATCTTTACCTTTGGGCCTGTGCTCTAGACAACTGTCTGATACCTGCTTGGATGTTGTGCTTTGTAGGTGTCCAAGCTTAAGGATATTAGTGTAGTCTGAGCAACTGTGTTGATAGTTATGCTGATCTCTTCTGCCCCACCTCCTTGTGTGAGCCAGGTTTCTTGTCTTGTGGCGCCTCCTTTTTTTAGTTAATTTTTTTTTCTTATTCTTGTCTTCCATCATTTAGGCCTTTCCTTTAAGTCATAAACATGTTTATAATAGCTGATTTAAAGTTATTGTATGCTTCCTTCTGTATTGTTATTTTAAAAAAATTTTAGAAGTCCCATTTTCTTGCTTGTTTAAATTTATAGTAGTTTTTTGTTGTTTGATAACCATCATGATGCACTTTAGTCAGCCTGATTGTTTTGAAGCTTTGTTCGATCTAGAATAACTGTGTTAGGGAGTAGACTTTCTGAATTTCATTTGAATTTGGGGAGTACTCAGAGTTTGCACTACTCTTGCTGGCCAGGACTGAAACTGCACAGCACTATGATTTCTAAAATACTAATTTAGACCAAAGCTTGCTAGTACTGCAGTCTCCAGATCTCACAGAATCTCCCTACACATGCACAGTTCAAAATTTGCCAAAGACTTAAGCCATTTTTGCAGAGTTTGGAGCTTCTCTGTAAAGCTAACTACTTTTTGGCAAACTGCCCAGCAAATTCCATCCACACCAATTGCCTAAACTCTTATCAGTGGTGCCTCCTTAGCTCATTGAGACATTGTGCTCTGCTTGAGTTCTGTCACCCTGCAGGGTAGTTTAGATGGAATGTGTCTTCAGGTACAAAACCTTGGCTGTTGTGGATCTTTATGTGTTTTCCTTCTCTTGGAATTCTCAGTCCTGGGCTGCCTCTTATCTAATGTCTGAAAGTAGATATTGTTTTATATGTTGTTTCAGTTTTATAGCTGTATATGATGAAAGGACTGATCAGGTACTGATATTGAACACTCAGTTTCTCTCAGCCAACAAAAGGAAACAGTTTGAGGAGAAGGAAAGTGCTTTAATTTGTCGACAAATGAGGAAGGTAGCAGACTCATGTATGAATGACCACCGTCCTGGTCTTTGGCAGAGTGCGGGGTTATATATACAAAAGGAAAAAAGAGGAGATGGGAAAGGGTCTGCAAAGGGGAGGAGGGTGAGGTTCACATGGAGATGGGTGGGGGCCAGCTTGCTTTTTTTCAACAACTGCTGTTTTACTCCCTTTTCCTTGGAATGCAAGAAGATAAACCTGTCAAATAAGGGGGAAATTGCAAGAGATGGGGGAAGACAAACCTGTTAATTCTTATCTGAGAGGCCAGTCATTTGTAACTGCATCAATACCAGTTATTCCAGATATTCTGTCATGGGCAGAAGTGGAAGTTCTCTGTGTTTGTTTTTTTCTTGGTAAGTGAATTCTGTGTTCCACTCACAATGTTAACTCTTTACAGCTTACTTAATCCTTGTTTATTTTTTATGAAAACCACATTTTGTTATAATAATTTATAAGTAATTATTATTATAATCATTTTATAGATGAAGATCCTAAAGTATAGAGAGGATTTGTAACTGACAGAATAAATCCTAATAATGTAATATGTACAGGCATATTTTCATGATTTATTTTATTTATTTTTTTTGGGCATAGAAGAACTGGTTGTAAGCCTGAGGTGTAGGGTGGGTGGTGGGAGGGGAGAGGATTCACCAGAGACAGAGTGGGGAGCAGAACAAGCAGATCTACTAAAATACACTGCTAAGGGGAGTAGCAGGTGAGACAGGAGAGGTCTGCTGCACCATATGTGGGTCAGCTCCCTGGCCAGGGCTCCCCCATAGAGGTGACAGTGCTAAGACTCAATCCCAGGCCACCAGTGGGACCCATTTTTTTGTGATTTTTTTTTTTGATCTTTTATATAAGATTGTTGGATTTTTAAAATTATTTAATTTTTTAAAAAAAGATTCATTTATATAAGAACCGGGGTACAGGCCAGAGGTGTGGGGGGTGAGAGGATTCACCAGAGACAGAGTGGGGAACAGAACAGGCAGACTGACTGAAATACACTGCTGAGGGGAGCAGCGGGCGAGACAGGAGAAGTCTGCTGCACCATGTGGGTATCTCCCTGGCCGGCCAGGAATGGAACCCACACTGCAGATGCTACGACAGCTTCATAGCGCTGTGCTTAACCACCAGAGAGGCCCAAAATTATTTAATTTTTTATACAATTTTAATAATGCAAGTAGAACCCAATCAGTTACATTAGAGGCTGGCAAACTTTCTTATAGTACCATGCAGGATAGAGCTCTCCAAAAATATTCAGATAGGTTTTCCCCAAGATATCCAGAGCAAGTTTTTTCCAATACATGTCACCTTGGCATGGGAAGCTAATAAGGGAAATAGAGGCCATTCAAGTCCCAAGAGAAATTTTTATCGTACTTTAAAGAATTAAGATTATACAGATTTAGCATCCTCTTCAGAAGTGATCTTTTTATTGGAGAAACCTGTCTGACAACAGGGCTAATATTTGGAGCATTTGGTTTTAACATACGAAGTCATCTCCTCCTTATTATGGGTACTCCTCCTCTTTCATTAATGCCCCAGATCCCCGTCTCAATTCCTTAGCTCAAGTAAATCCACAGTTTTTCCTTTAGACTTTAGAATCCATAGCCTTGTAAATTCTCCATATGTATAATTACATTTGGTCTTTTCCCCTTATTGTTTGCCTAATGTAATAAGTTCACTCAGTCAGCCTCAGAAGAACAAACGGGAGAATTTTCATACGTGCCCCTAAAACCATTATGAATATTTTAGACCAACTTATAAATATTTTAGATCTACTTTTAGTAAAAGTAGACTTGTATTATCACTCAACTCTGCCTTTGTAGCTCAGAAATCCATTTATAAACAAATTGTTGAGGGCCTCCCTGGTAGCGTAGGTGGTTGAGCACAGCACTGTGAAGCTGTCCGCAGCCTCTGCAGCACTGGTTCCATCCTGGGCAGCCAGGGAGATAGCCACATGGCGCAGCAGACCTCCTGCCTTGCCCGCTGCTATCCTCAAGCGTGTCTTCGGTCTGTCTGCCTATTCTGTTCCCCGCTCTGTTCTCTGGTGAATCCTCTCACCCTCCTGCACATCTGGCCTGTACCCTGGTTCTTGTATGCATGAATAAAAATACATCTTAAAAAAAATAAACAAAGTTGAGACTGTGTTCCAGTAAAACTTTATAAAAACACATGACCAGTTTGTGGTAGTCATCATTTTCCTGAGTTAAATTAGGGTTTCCTGTACTTTTGGACCTACTATTTGCATGCATTATCTGTTTTGGGTTTTTTTTTTTTTTTTTTTAACATTGTCATTTAGAAAACGTGGCCATTTTGTAGTGATACTAATAAAGATCATCTCCAAACTTTATTTTTAAATAGGAAGCAAGAGAATTACTTAAATGATAAATTGCCTCATCCTTGTAAAAAAAGAAGTACTAGTTCTTATATATTTTCCTCTCTGAAGTAAGATATATATTTTTTGATGCTTGAACTTCTAAGTGGATGGGTTCATTGGTAGCAGTTAAATTAAAAGCAGCAGGTCATTTTCTCATCTGCTACATCTAGGATGCCTAGTATATAGTAACTTGCATGAATTTTGAATGAGTTATTGTGAAGAAATTTTTTAAAAATAATTTTTTAAATTTTATTGTAAAGAATGTCAATCGGAAAAATTTTCATAGTCATAACAACGGCATTTTACATAGGGTTTTAATTAAGCATTTAATTTATGAATTGCACAGTCTTCCAATTGTTGGACTATCTTTATTTTGAGCCAGTTGGTTTTTTTTTTTTAATTGTCTATTTTTTTTCTCAGTCTTGGTTGTATGGATTTCCAAATGATCCCTACTGTTAATTTAATGTAAGTCTTCTAAGCCCACTTGATGGAGCTCTTTGAGGAAAAGAATTTTATCTTATTCATCTATAATCATTAAGGAGGCCTTGGACTGAGAAGTAAATAGTTTTTTTTGTTTTTTTTTTTCATTTGTTTTATGAACTGGAGATACTTTGAGTTTCAGAGGCTTAAGTAAATGCAGACTTCTAAATATTTTGCAGAATAAAACAAAAGACATCACAGTTTGGAGCAAACGGCAGGTTTCTCTTGGCAACACAGGGCTGTTGCTAGCTATTAAAGGGCTTTGAATGTAACAGAAACATTCTTAAGGCATTGTAGCATAGATTTGTCTGTAGATATGAATTTTGAAAATTAAGCTGAATATGTAAGATAGTAACCAAAATATGTGGCCAACTAGGTTGTCTTTAAAAAGGTCTTGTTGGTTCTAAATTTTCAAATGGAATTAATCCCAGTCAGGTAGGCAGGATTTATCAGGAAATTCCATATAGTTGATTACCATGAAGAGAGCCAAATTTTTCCACTGTGACATGGGTTCAAACTCCCAGGCTAAGGACTAGTAAGAACAGAGAAGTAGGGAATATTTATAAAACAGAAACCAGTCCTGAAATCTTGAACACACTGGATTAGGGATATCTGAGACTCAAGAGCAACATTAGATCCTGGGGGTGGTGTCTGATTTTTAGACTTGTTTACAAATCTGAAAGATATGGGACAGTGGTGTAACTTTGGCAGTAGTGTCTCTATCTGGTATGTGAAGATGACTAGTACTAAGCCCTTACAGATAAGTGGGTAAGACTATTTGAAAAGAATTACTTTCACCTAGAATGTTCTGGGAGTCTAATTGTTCTGTTAAGATACACAACAAGAAAATGAGTTAGAGAGATAGGATGCAGAGCTGGTATATATAGTAGGATCATCTTTATTCCTGCTTATCCCCAGAGGTTTATTTGGATCTTGGACTGTGAAGTATCTCTCACTCATATACACATATGCATATGTACATGCATGCATTTATACACACATATAGTACATTGTAGGTTCTCATTAAATACTTTTTGAGTGAATAAGTAAATGAAGATGGTCATTCAGCTTTCCTAGGGCTATTAATACATCTGAGTTTATGTGAATTATTTCCTGTATGTGACTATGGGAATAAAAACTCATCACTTCAGAAGTTGGATATAGATTCTCCAGGTTAAATTACAAATTTAGATGCTAGATTTTATTGGTGTCATTTTTGTTGATTTTGTTCACTATTATATGCTGATTGAGTAAATAATTATTGAATACATTTAGTTTAGTGATTACTTTGTGTCTTTGCTAAGTAGATGTCTTTCCAGGGTCATTAAAGGATGTTCATGTACTGAGCGCTGTGGTTTCCATTAAGAAAGTATAAGATGTACTTCCTGCCATTAAGGAGCTAAAGTTAAGGTAGCTCATAGAAAGGTAGGTTAACTATGCCAGTGAGTAAATAAAGAGTGCAACGAGTGATGTTTAAGAAGAAAATGTTTACACTTGTACATTCGAAATTGGATAATGGCAACCTGGTTAGTATGTTGTAGACATTATTCTCTAATAGTCTATTTTTAATAAGCTACTATTCAAAGGAATAGAAAGTACAGGTATTTCACATTTGAATTTGAATTAGAAGAAAGACATCCAGTTTTCAGTCTAGGTGTGATTAGGTCATTTGTTAATATTTCCAAATGAAAATATTTAAAATCCTAGTTAGGCTGTAGTAGGAAAGAAATATTCTGTGAATAATCATTAACCACATTTGAGATTTGATTTGTTCAATATAATACTTTATACAAATTGTTCAGGATATTGTTCCATGTTTTTGGTAAAAAGCACATTAGTGTTCTTGGTTAAGCTTGTATGCCCTGTTTCTTGCTATGACACTTCAAGTTGAATTATTAGATCCATTTTGATTTAATGGGATCAGGGCCAGCATGATGTAACATCTATTATTATTACCAGGGGAAAAAAGAAAGGAGATTTATTTTTATTTCTTATTTTTCAGTCAAATTGTTTCTTTATTCAGTCTCAAAAGAAATTTCAACAAAAGAATATGAGTAAACAGGTGCTTTGATTCTGAAAAATAGCTTGGTTACAAATAGCAATTGTATTTGAACTTTAAATACATTCTCTTTCTAGTACATTTAACAGATTGTATAATATTAAAAACCTCCCTGAAGTACTTCTAGTACTTATTACTTTATCCATTATCATCCCATGATTTCCTACTTTTGTATTTTTATTGACACTCTTAGTCTTGAACATATATTGACAGCAGTTAGGAATAAGGGTGGGAATTGGATGGAAACCAGTGGAATCAACAAATGGTTGAGTTTCCAAGTTTAGGGCAATTCTTGTAGTGCTAAAAGAAGTTTAAAGAATTCTCAAGCAGGTTCTAACACAGCCACTTACCTGAGAATATTCTCTTCCTCTTGGAGAATCTTAGATATGTGGCTGGAACTTTGGTTGGGTATCTTTGCTTGCGTAAGATTTCTTCTTCTCTTTGGGAAATATTTTTGGGCAAGCTTCTGTATTTCAAACTATATTATAAAGCCATAGTAATAAAAACAGTTTGATACTGGCATAAAATAGGCACATGGACCAAAGGAACAGAATAGCAAGCCCAAATTAAATTCTGGCATGTATAGTAATATTCAGGAATCAAGAATACCTAGAGAGAAAAGGATTGTTTCCTAAACAAATGGTGCTGGTAAAACTGGATAACTATATGCAGACCAATGAAATCGAACCCATAGTTCATACCATTTACAAAAATTAACTCAATATGGAACAAAAACTTAAATGTGTGACTTGATACTGTAAAACTCCTTTGAAGAAAATGTACAGAAGAAACTCATTGGTGTTGGTCTTGGCAATGATTTTTTGGATTTGACACCAAAAGAGAAATGAGTATTTGGTGACTGTATCAAAAGTTTCTACACTAAAAAAGCTTTTGCACAGCAAAATGGAAAACCAGCATACTGAATATGTGAAAATATCTGCATCATATAATTTAATAAATTCAATAAATTTAATCCAAAATATGTAAAGAACTCATTTAACTCAACAGCAAAAAACCTAAACAATCTGATAAAAAAATGACAAGAAAATTTGAATAGATTTTTTTTTTTAACAAAGAAGATATATAGATAACCATCAGTAGGCACATGAAAAGATACTCAACATCACTAGTCATCAGGGAAATGAAAATCAAAATCACAATTAGAATATCATACAAATCAGAATGACTTATCAAGAAGACAACAGGCAACAAGTTCTGGCAAAGATACAGTTAAAATGGAATCCATCTGATGTTGGAAATGTTAATTGTTCCAACCATTATGGGAAATGATATGGTGATTCCCCCCAAAGTTAAAAATGGATCTACCATATATGATTCAACAGCTCATCTTCTGGATATATACTCAAGGGAATCTAAAACAGGATTTTAATGAGCTGCACTCACTCCCACATATATCGCAACATTATTCACAGTAGCCAGTGTATAGAAATGACCCAGGTGACGGGCCCCCCTGGTGGTCCAAGGGTTTAAGTTTCAGCACTATGAAGCTATTGGCAGCCACTGCAGCATGAGTTCAATCCCAGGCCAGGGAGCTAACCCACGTGGAGCAGCAGACCTCTCCTGTCTTGCCTGCTGCTCCCCTCAGCAGTGTATTGTAGTAGATCTGCCTGTTCTGCTCCCCACTCTGTCTCTGGTGAATCCTCTCACCTTCTGCACCTCTGGCCTACACCCCAGCTCTTGCATGCATAAATAAATAAATCTTTTTTTAAAAAAAAGAAAGAACCCATGTTCCATCAATGAATGAATGAATGAAAATGATGTGATATATAAACACAATGGAGTATTTTTCAGCCATGAGAAAGAAGGATGTTCTTTCACTGGCCACAACATGGATGAACATTGAGTATATTATTTATTTTAACAAGAAAAGGGGCATTTTATTTTTTTAAAGATTTATTTATTTATACAAGCACTGGGTACAGTCAGAAGCGCAGGAGGGTGAGAGAATTCACCAGAGCCAGAGCGGGGAACAGAACAGGCCGACTGAGAAATACACTGCTGAGGGGAGTAGCGGGCAGCAGGAGAGGTCTATGCATCATGTGGGACCCTCGCCCGCACCTGGGAATCTAACCGGTGCTGCAGAGGCTTCGGGAAGCTTTGCAGCCCAGTGCTCAACCGCTGCGAGACCAGGGAAGGCCCAAATGGGGCATTTTATAATAGTTCATCTCTTTAATACAAAAGAGATGGGAGCAAGAATGTATTGAGAATATACTAGTTTTAATTAGATGAGTATATTGTTCTGTTGTCAGTACTGAGGGAATAATATGAAGGTATTTTAGCTTTTCTTGTTATTTACATCAAAAATCCCTAGCCCTACCATATTTCCCAAATAAACTACATTTTATATAGAAGGTATGCTTGCCATGAAAATTGAAGAC
Source organism: Talpa europaea (assembly GCF_964194135.1). Taxonomy (NCBI): domain Eukaryota; kingdom Metazoa; phylum Chordata; class Mammalia; order Eulipotyphla; family Talpidae; genus Talpa; species Talpa europaea. Next base: position 94,061,974 of record NC_140075.1, read on the forward strand.
AAGTCTTTTAGCCATCTGCTCTTCCAGACATATCCCTGACTTGAAGTCTCTGTTACATAGAAATCATCTGCATTAATGTACACATTTTGAAGATAAGTAAACAGGGTGCAGAGATATTTAGTAAATCAACTAACATAAGTGGTAGAGTTGTGATTCATACCTAAGGCTGAATTCAGTTCTCCTTCAATTATACCATACTGTGTCTCTTGTGAAAAATGAAAAATTCAAATTTATTGTAAAATAGCTAAAAGCCAAACATTTTCTTTATAAAAGAATTACGATTCCTTTAAAAGTCATCATGAGCATTTCACAATTTTTGTAAAATAAAAATAACTTGCAAAATTAAATTTGTTTAACTTTGGGACATAAGTGAATTATGCCTGTGTAATCTGTCATAGTTCTGTCAGGGAAACTAAACCACTATGAATGTTATGAAATTAAAGATTTTAGATATTTAAGCTTAGACAAATAAGGGAAAAACTTGGAACTAAGAATCTGAAATGGGTAATCAAATGTCTAGAACAGATTACTAATCACCCCTTTGAGACACTAATCTGGGTAGATAAATTAGAGTTTACAAGGAAATATGGGAAGCCAGGAATTTGAAACTGTTGGAGTGGGATCACACACAAAGAATAACTAGTGCATGAGTTTATAGAAGGCTGTTACCCTTGATTCTTTCTTATTTATTTATTTATTTATTTATTTTAAAGACACTATTTTTTTTTTTAAACTTTCCCTCTACTCTTTTTTTTTTTAATTATTATTTATACAAGCACTGGGTACAGTCAGAAGCGTGGGAGGGTGAGAGAATTCACCAGAGCCAGAGCAGGGAGCAGAGCAGGCAGAAGGACCGAAGTACACTGCTGAGGGGAACAGAAGTCTGTGCGCCATGTGGGATCCTCCTCCTGTGGCCGGGGAGCAGCGGGGGATCGAACCGGCACTGCAGAGGCTGCGGGCAGCGTCGCAACCCAGGGCTCAACCGCTGCGCCACCGGGGAGGCCCGCCTTGATTCTTTCTTACCACATCGAATTGCGATGATCTTCAGAAACTGAGTTGTTTCACTTGTGCTATCAAAAGTGTCATGTACATTTCTTTGGATTATCCTAAAACTAATCAGGAAAGGGGTTTCTGGGAAGTGTTCTGACTTATCCACATGGACATTATAAAACCATCACAATATGGTTAGGACCTCAGACTATAAAAATTATGCTAAGCAATTGGTTGATGTACTTAAATAATATTAGCAAGAAATATACTGACAGATACCTTTCATGAGTAATTCAGCGTGAGATTTTTGGGTGAAGCAATAGTATTTTGGAGACTGCATCCTAAACATATGTTGACTTTATGACCAAGTTGATTAATTGTAGTCATTTTCTCTTCTATAAAAATACAGATACAGTTTCATGTGGTAAATATTAGGAAAATTAAAAAATGGAAACGGGCCTTCCTGATGGCGCTGTGGTTGAGCGCTGGGCTACGACGCTGCTTGCAGCCTCTGTAGCACCGGTTCGATCCCCGGCCACCAGCGAGGGCCCCACATTGTGTGCAGACCTCTCCTGCGACCCGCTGCTCCCCTCAGCAGTGTATTTCGTCAGTCTGCCTGTTCTGCTCCCCGCTCTGGCTCTGGTAAATTCTCTCACCCTCCCGCGCTTCTGACTATACCCAGTGCTTTTATAAATAAATAAATAAATCTTTAAAAAAAAATTAAAAAAAATAAAAGGAAAGCCTTCTACTTTCCCCCAGCATTTTACTATGAAAATGTGTTCTAACATACAGCAAAAGTGGGACAATTTTGCATTGAATATCCCTATAGCTACCACGTAGATTGCTATTAATATTTTATTATTTTTGTTTCATCTTTCATATCTAGCCGTCTGTCTATTCCTCATTTTACTGTTAATCCATTTTATTTTTGTTCCCTTCTTAGTAAATTGCAAGCATCTGTACTTTTCTCCCTAAATGTCTGTCTCAAGATGTTATTAATTAGAATTCACAATTGATGTATAGCTCTTTTTTCTTCTGATGTAAAATTTACAAACTGTGAAATAAACAAATACCAAGTTTATGATCCCTGAGTTTTGACAAATTACAATCCAAATAATTTTACTATAAATTGAAATTTTTTTGTCCCTACCAATTTCTTCTATAGATTAATCCATAGTGGGATGTTATTTGGAGTTGGGGCATATTGGATGAGGTTAGATCATCAAGGTGGAACCCTCATGAGTAGAATCAGTACTTTACAAAAGAGACTCCAGATTACTCCCTTGTGGTTCCTTCTGTGATTTGAAGATGCAGCCATGAGAGAATACAGCAAGAAGATCTTAGTCTGTGAAATGGGAAGCAGGTCTTTGCCAGGCCTATATCTTGCACTTCTTAGCTTCCAGAACTGTGAGAAATAACTTTCTTTGTTTAGAAATCATCCTGTCTGATATTTTTGTTATACCAGCACATAGACCAGCAGAACAAAATAGACCCCAGAAATAAACTCCCTGCTTATCTGGTCAAGTATTATTTGCCATGGTGCCAAAACCATTCAATGAGGAAAGGATAGTGTCTTCAACAAATTGTCTTGGGAAACCTAAATAGCTTCATGCAGAAAAATGAAATTAAACCCAATCACACCAATCACAAAAATTATCTTGAAATGGATTAAGCACATAGGACCTGATGACCAAAAGAAAGAAAACATAGGGAAAGTCTTTGACATTGGCAGTTGTTTTTTGGATTTCACACTAAAAGCTCAGGGAACAAAAGGCAAACTATAGAATGGGAAAAACATTTTGTGAACTATTGTTATGTAACAGATATGTAGTTTATATCTGAAATAATATAAAGAACCCTTACAACAAAACGACAAAAATAAAAACAATCTGATTAAAAAATAAGCAGAAAAACTAAAAAGATATTTACCCAAGAAGTCATGGAAATTGTTAGCTAGTATATGAAAAGATGTTCACTATAACTAATCATGAGAGAAATGCAAATCAAAACCACATTGAGATCTCACCTAATAGGGATCAAGAAGAGACAAGTTTTGGTGAGGATGAGGAGGATATTTACTGTTGATGGAAATATAAAGTGATTCAACTACTATGTGTAATATTATAGATCTTTCTCAGAAAAATATTAGTACTACAATACTATATTACTCAGTAATCCCACTCCTGGGCTTATATCCAAAAAAAATGAAAACAGGATATCAAAAAAAATCTGCACTCCCATGTTTATTACAGCATTATTTACAATAACCAAGAGAGGAAAACAGCCTAAATATATATCAACAGGTGAATGACTAAAGAAGTGGTACAAATTATTTTTTGTGTGTGATGTGCAGTAGAGGAATCCCCTATACTTTCCTTGAATCAGTGAATGGAAATGACCATGTGTTATATTTTATATTAGATTATGTTTTACTCAAAATATGATTGAGTGGATACTATATATATTATTTCTTTAATGTGTTTCTGGGTTAAAAACAAAGATTTGAGAATAGAAGTAATCACAAACCATATGGTAGGGTCTTAACAGCTCTCTGAAAGGTAACATTAGGAAATCACCACCCTGGAACAACTATGTGCATGTGATAAATGATTTTGTGGGAGAAAGGAATTGATTGTGATGGATGATCTAATGCAGTGCTAGTATTAAAAAAAAAATTGCTTCGAAATGTTCCATTCTAATTTAGAGTCATGTAGAGATGTAATGCCTACTATTAAAGCTATAAAGTATTTGTTGATATATACTTTCTTATACACTATTATCTTTGCAACAATAAGAAAGCTTACCTGGGCTTTTACAAAATAAAAGTTATCTGTTCAGTTTGTTACCTTTGGTGATGTGGTGGTGAATCTCATAGCCAGCAGCAGTATGGACTATAAAATCTATTATTGAAGATTTTGAGTCATGTTGTGGAATTTTCTTTATTTTTTAAATTTGATTTACCGAGCTATATCAATTTTACAGATGAATTTTCACCTCTATATGTATAAGCCTTACCTTACCCAATGGTTCTAGAACTATTCCCCCTATCTCTAGCCTTCCCTCCAACTTCTTTCCTCCTCCCTCTCAGGTAATCTCTATTATTTTACACAGTCTACGGCTTATTTTTGTTTTGATTTGTTAGTTCATTTTCCTTAGTTATTTATATTCCACATACATGAGAAACCATTTAGTAATTGTCTTTTTTACTTTCTAGCATCTTAGCATAATCCTCCCCAAATTCCATCCATGTTGTCACAAATCAGACTGTCTTCCATAGAAAATTAACTTCTAATTTTACATTGTCATATAATTTTCTTAATCTGACTCTGATGTGTATTTTATCTTTCTTATACCAGACATAATAATCTTAATTTTAGCAATCTTTGTATTACCTTGTTATTTATTCATGTGTGATAGAACAAAAAAGTAAATGTAAATGAGTGAAAATGGCAATAAAATCATTCACGTAAGTATAATATCTTAACTTTTCTATGTGGATTATAGTACATCTCATGTTTGTACGTGTAAAATCTTTTATTATATGTATAAAAATAAAAATTTATGGTAAAACATTCTTGGGCACATAGTAAATGCAACTATCACATAAACAAAATAATGACTTAAATTTTCCGTTTTTGGAATACTGATGTGATTTCTTTGATTTTTTTGGTCAGTTTTTATGATCTGTAAATTTTCTTCTTTTGACATAATGAATTACATTTATTTTTGAATTTTGAAGAGTGAGTTTTCTTTTCTCATCTTTGTCTGTCTTCAGGGTAATATTGGCTTCATAAAATGAGTTATAAAGTGTTCTGTTTCCTGGTAGAGATTGTGTAAAGTTTTTCTTTAGTTTGTGGACTTCACTGAAAACATGGGCCTGGAGATTTCATTTTTTTTGAACTTTAAATTTTATTAATTTCTTTAATATAGAGCTATTCAGATATTCAGGAAAATTTCACCTTGATTGAGTTTTGGTAGTTTATAGTTTTTGAGGAATTGATTAATTTCTTCTAATTTGTTGAATTTATGAGTGTAAAGTTGTAGTACTCCTTTATTATCTTTTTAATGGCTGCATAACACCAGTTTTGGACAATTGTGAATAAAACTGCTTTTGTGTACAGGTTTTTAGTGTGGATGGACGTTTCAGCTCATATAGGTAAATACCAAGGAATGCAATTCCTGGATTGTATGGTAAGAGTACCACCTTCCAAAGTACTTCCATTTTGCATTTCCAACAGTAATAAGTGGGTCCTTTGTTTGCTCCACACCCTTGTCAGCATTTGATAGTGTCACTATTTTAGATTTTGGTCATTCTAATAGGTATGAAGTGGTGATTTTTGTTGTTTCAATTTACAATTCCCTAGTGACATATGATGTTGTGCATCTTCTCATAAACTTATTTGCCATCTGTTGGTCTCCTTTGGTGAGATAGCCTTTAAGGTTTTTAATCAGATTGTTTGCTTCCTTATTTTGGGGTTTTATGAGTTCTTTTTATATTTTGGATAAAAGTCCTTTATCAGATATGCCTTTTGCAAATATTTTCTCCCAGTCTCTGGTTTGTCTTCTCTTTCTCTTAACAGTGTCTTATGCAGACTGGACATTTTTAATTTTATGAACTCTAGCTAATTAACTTTTCTTTTCATGTATTCTGTCTACAGTGTTAAATGTGAAAAGTCATTGCCATATCCAAGATTACCTAGATTTTCTCCTTTGTTATTTTCTAGGATTTTCATAGTTTTGTGTTTTACATTTAGATCTAGGATTTATTTTGAATTAATCCTTTACCTGTTTTTAAATTTGTTTGCCTTTTTTGTTATTGAATTATAAGAGTTCATGTCTTTTTTTACACATGATTTGCAAAAATTTTCTCATTCTGTAGGTTGATTTCAGTTTCTTGATGTTTTTTGATACACACAGTTTTCAAATTTTAATGACGTCTATTTTACCTTTTTGTTTGTACTTGTGATGTCCTTTTAAATAATATTACCCAATACAAGGTCAAGAAGATTTACTCCTGTTTTCTGGCTAGCACTGTTTTATAACTTTATCTTATATATTTTCAAATATGATTCATTTGGAGTTAATTTTTGTTTATAATGTGCGTTTGGGGTTCAACTTTTTCCTTTTGCATGTTGATACCATTTTTCTCAGTACCATCTTTGAAAACACTTTTTCCCACATTAAATTGTCTTGACACCCTTCTTGAAAACTGATTGATCTAAGTGTAAGTTACTTCTGGACTCTTTTATTGATGTATGTCTCTCTTTATATCAGTATGATGTTGTCTTCTTTAACTGTAACTTAGTTATAAGTTTTGAAGTTGAGAAGTATGAATCTGCTAACTGTTTTATTCTTTTGCAAGTTTGTTTTGGCTATTGTTCACCCCATAATTATTAATTTCTGGAAAAAAACAGCTGGGATATTTTAATGCTTGCATTGGATCTTTAAATCACTTTGGGTGTATTGCCATTTTAACAACATCAACTCTTCCAGTCAATGAACATGGGATGTCTTTCCATTTTTTAATAATTTATTTCAGCAGTGTTCTTAGTTTTCAGTATAGCAGTCTTTTACTTTGATTTTAAAATTGCTTTAAAAAATAGTTTATTCTTTTTATTATTAATGGGATTTTTATTTAATTTCATTATTTTTATATTGAGATAGCATTGGTTTACAATACTGTTGAATATCATTTTTGATTATTCATTCCCTGTATATAGAATAACATTGATTTTGTATATTGATCTTATCTCCTCCAATCTTATTGAACTCATGTTAGTTCTAATAGTTTTACATGCATAGCTTCAGATTTTTTATGCACAAGATCTTCTTGAAAAGAAATATTTTTTTTATATATAATAAATTTTATTTTTATATTCCCCCATACAACTGCACATGCCCCATTCTGACCCCAATCCCTCCCCTCCCGGCCCCCACCCCCCAAAAAGTGTCTCTGGTTCATAGTTTTTTGTTGATTTTGATTTTCACTTTCTTATAGTTATTCATTTTCCTGATCCCTTATTTAAGTTTTCTAGATTTCTGCTATGAGTGAGACCATCCGGTATTTTTCTTTTTCTTTTTGGCTTATTTTGCTGAGCATGATCCCTTCCAGCGCCATCCATGTTGCTGCAAATTGCATGTGTTTATCTTTTTTGAATGCTGAGTAATATTCCATGGTATATATGTACCACATTTTTAAAAGAAATATTATTACTTCTATCTTTCCAATATGGATGCTATTTCTTTTTCTTGTCTAGTTGGCTGTGGTTAAAAATTCCAGTACAGTGTTGAATAAAGTGGTAAAAGTGGACATCCTTTTTTATAAAAAATCAATTTTTAAATTTTCTTACATCATTGCTCATTTTTGTACAATATTTGGCTTCTCCCCTCAGGTGTAGTCCCTGTCAATCTCTCACCACCATATTACCTGTGAACTGTCAGTATGGTCTCTTGTATTCTTCCCACCCCTGTTTTGATCACTCTCCCTCTCCTTTCCCTGCGTAAACCTCAGATCTATAGTTGCCTACAAGTTTTGTCTTTTTCTTTTTTGACCCTTTGTTCTGTTTCCCTGTATTCCTTCTGTAAGTGATATAATCCATATTTTTCTTTTTCATTCTCACTTATTTCTCTGAGCATAATCCCTTCTAGCTCCATCCATGCTGTTGTGAATAGTATGAGTTTTTCTTTTTTGATTTTTGAGTATTATTCCATTGTGTAAACATACCACATCTTCTTGGACATCCTTTTTCTTATTCCTTATGTTACAGGGAAAAGTTTCACACTTTCACTGTTAGTATGACATGAATTGCTTTTTTAATTATAAATACAATTTATCATTTTGTGAAGTTACTTTTTTATTCCTTGATGGTTCAGTGTTCTTATCATAAACTGGTATTGAAGTTCGTCAAATACTTTTATGTGCCTATTGAAATGATCATGTGTTTTTTGGTCTCTTCTTACAGTGGTATATTACACTGATAGGTTTTCAAATATTTATGCAACCCTGTATTCATTGGATTAATTCCAGCTGATCATGATATATAATTTTGTGTGTACGTTGCTGTTTTGTATATCGGATTTGGTTTGCTGGTACTTTGTTGGGGATTTTTCTGTCTATTAAGAGAAACTGATCTGTCATTGTCTTATAATTTCTGATTTTTGTGTCAGTGTAATACTGGCCTTATAGACTGTGTTGGGAAGTGCTCCCAATTCTTCTAATTTTTGAAAGAGATGTTAATGGTTTTAGTTCTTTAAACATTTGGTAGAATTTGTCATTGATACAATCCTGATCTCTTTTCTTTAAGTAGTTTTAAATTTACTAATTCAGTCTCTTATGTATTCAGATTTTCTATTTTTCTTGAATCAGTGTGGTAACTTGTATCTTTCTAGGAGTTTATTTCATATAGGTTATCTAATATGTTGGCATGCAGTTGTTTATAGTATTCCCAGTGTTTCTTTAAAACCCTTTCTAAAAAAAAATTGTTAACACTTCCTTCTCTCTGATGTCACCTTAACTCCTCTATTTATTCTCATCTTATACATATATTTATGGAACCTCTTCTGCTGTAGTCTATTTGTGTAACATTTCTTGCTGTATTTTTTTATAAGCTGCTTTATTTAAGCCAAATTTAATGTCTTGAAAGGAGCTTGATTTTCTTTGTAGTAAAATGTGCTTCCTTGTTCTTTTCTGAGCAAATATTTCTTCTAGAGATGTTTGTGTTTTTAGGGACTGTAGCTTCCTCAGCTAAAAAGAAGTTGCCCTAGACTGAAGTAATATGTGCTGTTATGTTTTCCCTGTATAGATTTCACTCATGAGTTTCCAAATGTTGAACATAACAATGTTATTATGACAAAAGGGAAGAAAAGAAACTCTGCACTTAAAAACTAACCTTTGTTTGGAGTTATAATCAGAAAGATCATTAACCACTGTACAGTTGAGTGCAAAAGCCAGTGATAAAAGGAAGAGAGTTCTCATATAACTTTGATTTAGAAATAACTAACAAATAATAAAAAAGTGGTTTTTACCATTTAATTTTTCAACCCAAATTAAATACTGTTTTAAATTGAAATGCTTTAAATTGAGGTAGTAGTTAGTATCTTGTTTATAATAATTCATTTGTTATTTTTCATATATTTTTTAAAGATTTATTTATTTATACGTACAAGAAGTAGGGTACAGGCCAGAGGTGTGGGGGGGGGGTGAGAGGATTCACCAGAGACAGAGTTGGGAGCAGAACAGGCAGATCTACTGAAATACACTGCTGAGGGGAGCAGCAGGCGAAGCAGGAGAGGTCTGTTGCTCCCGTGTGGGTTGCTCCCTGGCCTGCAGGGGATCGAACTTTTGCTACAGTGGCTGCAGATAGCTTTAACCCCTGTGCCACCAGGGAGGCTCCTGAGATGAGGTTTAAAGTAGTTATTTTAAAAGGAGACTTTGGGATAAGATACAATTTTTTTCTATATATATAGCAAAATTTAATAAATTGCATTTTAATGCCCAAAGTGCTAAACATTAATTTCTAATGTAACTGTTTGATTTAGATAACAGGGAAAATTAAAGGACAAAAGAATAAATTGCTACCAAAATAAAGAAGCAGAACATTTTAATATGATTTTTAAGCTTCTTGGAATCCCATATTTTCGAGAGAAGGGAAGACAAAGTTTAAATATCAGATAGACATCAATCAGAAACCAATAAAATTGAGCAATTTGAAATAAGAGTAAGAGATTGCTTGGTATTTATTCTTGGTTAAATTTTTTTTTTATTTTTTTTTTTTTATAGAGGCATGCTTTTATTTATTTGTTTGTTTGTTTTGTTTATACATACACTGGGTACAGTCAGAAGCACGGGAGGGTGAGAGAATTCACCAGAGCCAGAGCGGGGAGCAGAACAGGCAGAAGGACCGAAGTACACTGCTGAGGGGAGCAGCGGGCGGCAGGAGAGGTCTGCGCCATGTGGGACCCTCCTCCGGTGGCCGGGGAGCAGCCGGGGATCGAACCGGCGCCGCAAAGGCCGCGGGCAGCTTCGCAACCCAGCGCTCAACCGCTGCGCCACTGGGGAGGCCCTCTTGGTCAAATTTTTTTGTCTTGAAGAAAATTATATTTTTTACTGTGTGGTCTGTTTTGGTTCATTTATGCATGGCAGGCTTATGAGACTGTAGTAGGAATTATTTAACATTTATTTCATGAAAGAAAATTGAAAAATTTTTTTAGCATGGGACCATTGTGAATCTCAAAGTCCTTAAAATTCTGGTGGTAGAAATTTATATGTGGGTAAAAATGAAAAGAATAGGATTTCTAAAAATTCTAACTTTAATTATAAAAATAAAATTTGGGAAATGCAAAAACACACAAAGATGAAAATGAAAAATTTCTTGACTCCTGTATCCAGAACTTATCATAACATTTTGATATATATCCTTCTAATTTTGTTTTCTTCTATCTCTGTATGTATACACATATAGTTTATAAATGTTGAATCATACTGTAAAAACTCTTGTTTCTTGCTTTCTGCAACTTTATGAACATTTTCCAATGCTATTGAAAATTAAGTACAAAATCACTTAATAAAGTTATATGACTTAATATAGTTATATATATCAAACATGTGATTACATACAACTATAAATAGTTATATATAACTTATCTCCAATGATTGGGCATTAGTTGTATCCAGTTTTTAGTGTTATGATCAGTGCTTTGCTAAGAATCATTATATGTTTTTTATACAAGGTTACTAACTTTTAGGATAAAGGGTTGGAATTTTAAATAATGTGTTGATAGTGCCTTGCGGCTACACTTTTAAATATTATCAACATATATCTTTAAATAAATATTTACCTTGGTGATATTTAGTAGATGAATTAGGTCACTTTTTTTTTTTAAGTATTGCTCATTTTCATAATTATTCTAATTCCACAGGTTAATTATAGATGTAATCAAAGAATCTTGTGTTTCCCCAAATGTGAAATTTTAAGTGTAAAGAGTCAAGCTTATATTTCTTCACATCTAATAGTTTGATTATATATCCTATTATGAATGTTATTATTCCCTGAGAAGAATATTCCAACCTTTTATGTATAATCAATTCTACATTATCTACTATAATAAACTATGCTTCTGTGCTACCCCGAGTATACTAGTTGTCATGGCCTTAGGGAATGAGCACTTAGTTTTTGTAACAGCCTGCATATCAGACTATGCTCCTTAATTGGATTATGTCTTTTCATCCTCATTTCATTACAGTAGGTATACATAGCATTTTATCCTATCTTATTGATGAGATATTCTGGTTTTTAGAGATTTTGCCAGTGTTCTTACAAATAAAAGTGGTAGAGTTACCACTAAAGTGTAGGAATGCTGACTTCATTCTGCATTTATAAACAAGTACAACAGGAATGAATGACTTTTAATACTGCTGTTCCTGGCTTCCTACACTCATTTGTTTACCGGTTTATCTTCTCTTGTAAATTATCTTCATTAAGAGCAAAAACTGAAAAATTTTCCATGCATAATATGCATCCATATATTTGTGTTTATATGTATCTGTGTAATAAGAGGAGTATATATTCATAAGCACAATTTAATGTTAATAAAATAGCAATAGTTAACATATTTAACAAATATTAAAACTGCTAATGCTTTGTAATCACTAAGTTATAGAATGATATCTATTAAATCTGGTTTCTGGCTATTATTTAAGTATAAATTTGGATTTCTCTTTAAAATATTTCAGATTTTATCCTTTTCTTTAGAAAATTATTCTAACATGTAGCTATTTATACTTATAAATGTTTGTTTAATTCAAAATTATTCTTTAGTTTTAAATTGATATTTTTATTGTTACTAACATGCACATTAGTTGTTGGCCCTTTTAAAGTCCTAGTCCTTTGAATAATGAAAAGTAACTCAATAATTGTGAATGTTAACTTTGGATAGAAAATTTCCAGATAAGAAACCAATGTAGTTCAGGGATTGCAAGGTGGATTTTTGCTAATAACTTTGTTGTGATGTTTTTCCTTTTATAATCCTTAGAATTTACTTGAGGTAATTAGTGACTTATGTTAACTAAGATTTATTCCCATATAATTATAGCATTATTTTCAGGGCCAAAGTCTTTGGTGGTGATAGTGTTGGCTGGAATAAAGATATTTATTTCATAGTATGCCCTTCACAACAGTATAAATCCCTTTTGAAATTTTGACAGCATTTCTGTAAAGGATAAAAAGTATAGAACATGTACACATTGCTATTTGGAGTACTTTGCATCAAATTTGGAGTTCTTGCTTGGGTTTTTATAGTCATTCCATAACAAGGTTATTTTTAAAACAATATATAAAATTGAACTTCCAGTACTAATTGGACCAACACTTCTCGCTGTAAATTAACACTTCCAGTTGTAAATCTTGAGGAAATTGGCATTAGATTTCAACAAATTCTATATTCAGTAAGTTAATGTTCTCAGTACGATCTATATTGTGCTGAGAAGAATATCAGTGCTTAAATTTCTTCAAAGCTATGTAATTTGGTATTTTCTCTTTGGAAAAATTTTAGCCATCAATTACTAATTCAAATGTCTCTGTCCTTGTCTCTCTAATCTCCCTGTCAATGCCCTGTTAGTATCTTTTTCAGGGATATTGTAATACTCCTATTACTTGACATTATGGCTGGATTAAACTTTCTAAAGTTCATCTCTGATCCTGTCATTCATAAACAAATGTGTGGAAAGATTTCCCATTGCCTAATGTGCTTTCTTACACCTAATATTTCAGGACTTGGGGGTGAATTCATCTTCTTTCCACTTTTTCAGGTGTATCTCTTATTATTTTTGAGATTATGCTTAAGTGAAATAATTCTCTAAGTAGGCAAATACCCAATAGTACTTTTGTGATTTCCTTGATGCTGTTTTCCTTTTCTGAAGTGGCCTTTCCTTGACTTTGCAAATCTGAAATCTACTGAATGTGTCCATTTTCAGTGACTTTTCCACAAAGGCTTTCAAACTGTGATTTAACTGTTTGTCTTTTTAAAGTTCATTTTCTCCTGAAGTTTCCTACATACTTACTACTCCCTTGATTTTTTATTTTGCAAAATTTAAGGAATATGCAAAGTAAACAGAATAGTATGATAGTCTCTTTTACCAGTCACCCAGATACAGCAGTTATCAGTCTGACATTCTTGTTTTATTTGTATCTCCTACTTGCCACCTGCCACTCTATTATTATTGATAACTCATTGAGATATTTATATACTTTAAAATTCACAAACCTCACCTTTAAAATGTTGACCATTAACTTATTATTTGTCTAACTTATTTTCAATTATGTTTGTTTTAACTGTATTATTTTGTAATGTAAGTGGAATTATACTCTTTGTCTAAGCCATCTCATGCTGAGCGTGCTTCTGAGATCTCTACTGTTATTGCTTATTCTTCCATTTTTTTGAAGTACTATTTATTGAGTACTGTTCCTTCATATGGCTAGCGCACAATTTATCCTTTTGACAAATGTACATTTGGCATATTTTTAGTTTTGCCTTGTGAATAAAATGCTATGAATAATTTGCAAATGACTTTTTTATGTAAACAGTTGGTACTTATTTTTTTAATTAATTTTTATTGAGCTAATATTGATTTATAACTTCATATGTTTCAGGTATATAACATTATTATTGGACATCTTTGTATTCTATATCCATGATCATTACCAGAAGTCTAGTTTCCATCTGTCATCATATGGTTGACCCCATTTACCTATTTCACCCACTCACCCAAGCCCCTTCCCTCTGGTAACAACCAGTCTGTTCTTTGTTTATGAGTTAGTTCTGCTTTGTTCTGTTCATTTGCTTTGTTTCTTTATATTCCACTATGAGTAAAATCAAATGGTGTTTGTTTCAGTTTTGTAACAATGAATATTGAATAATGTCACAGTGACTATTGAATAATGAATATTGTCACGATGAATATTGAATTCTAGGGAGAATACAGGGTTAGGTTCCTGCAAGTCTCTGGTCAAATTTCATCATTCAATAAATATGTAATCTTTTCTGTGTGTTTCTGTTTAAAGACACCTATTTAATATATATTATTGATTCATTAACATTGGATTTATGTTTATCAGTGCTGTAACTCATACCTGAATAAAGCTTGACAAATACACGTATTTTCTCCATAGGCATATTATGATCTTCTTGCAAATTTTGTTGTTTTGCCACCCAGTCTGTGTCATTTTAGTATGACATTCCTACCAAACTAATACACAGTTTAAGCATAGATGGGCAAAAGAGATAAGCAGACATTTTATCAAAAAGGAGAAATGGATGGCAAATAGGCACATAAAAAGTATGTTCTAGTGGCAAGGGCTTGTAAAAACTTGATTTTCCACACATCGCTGATGAGAAAATCAAAATCTAAAATCAAATATAGAAAAGTACTCTGGAAGCTTCTTATAAAATGAAATATGTATGTCCCATAGAACGCAATTGTACTCTTGGGAATTTATCCTTGAGAAATAAAAGGTTATATTGACTCCAAAACCTGTGAATGGATGGCCTCCCCTGGTGGCGCAGCGGTTGAGCGCTGGGCTGCAAAGCTGCCGGTGGCCTCTGCAGCGCTGGTTCAATCTGAGGGTCGCACATGGACCTCTCCTGCCGCTTCTCCCTCCCCTCAACAGTGTGCTTAGGTCCTTCTGCCTGCTCTGCTGCCTGCTCTGCTCCCCGCTCTGGTTCTGGTGAATTCTCTTACCCTCCCGCGCTTCTGACTGTACCCAGTGTTTGTATAAATAAATAAAATCTTTAAAAAAAAAAAAAACCTGCGTATGGATAAAAGTTGTTTTTGCAATAACTAATTGCTGGAAACAGTCCCAAAGTTCTTCATTGGTGGATGGTTGAACAAAGTGTGGTACTTCCAAAGCATGGGGATTACTCAGAAAAGAAAAAGAATGAACTAATGATAAATGCAGCAACCTGTATGAACATTAAGGAATTTAGGGTTAGTAAAAAAAGTCATATCAAGAGGTTTCATACTATATGATTCCATTTATATAACACTCTCAAACAAATAAGCAAAGAGATAAAATGACAACTACAATAATGAAGAACAGATTAGTGGTTGTCATAGGAACAAGGGTAGTTATCAGTGTGGGATGTAGGTGTTATTATGAAGAAGTAATATAAGGGAGTTTGCAGTTTATTGTATGTTCTGTGTGTTTATTGTAGTAGTTAAATATATCTAAACATGGCATAAAATTACACATTACTATATCACACATATACACAAATAAATACATGTAAAAATTGGTAAAAATTGAATAAAGTTTGTAGACTAGTTAATAGTAAATATCAGTTTTCTGGATTTTGATAATGTTCTATAAAATTGGGGGAAATTGGTTGAGGGGCACATAGGAACTCTAGTGTTTTTTTCAAATTCCTTATGAGTCTATGGTTTTTTAAAGTTACATTGTGATAAAATTCTATTCATCAGTTGATTATCTACTGGATTGTGCTTTTTAGTGTTTTTCTAAGAAATCTTTGTCTAGCCAACAGTCACAAAGATTTTCTTCTATGTTTATTTGTAGAATTTATACAATTTTAAGTTTTAGGTTTATGATTCACCTTCAGTTAAATTTTTTATAGTATGAAGTTTGAATTGAAATTCATTTTCCTCACATGCCTATCCAAATTTTCCAGTACCATTTGATGAAAAAAAAAACAAAAACCTTTTTCTACTTAATTTGTTTTCCACCTTTGTCTAAAAACAAATTTCCATATGTCTATTTCTGCACTCACTGCTTTCTTCTTCCTCTCGCCCTCCTTTTCTTTCTTTCTTTTTTTTTTTTTTTGATCTGTTTGTATGTTTAGACACCAATACCACTGCACTTTTATTGCTACATTTTAAAATACGTAGGGTTAACCTTTCAATTTTTTTCAAGTGTTTTTCTTTGGGTTTTTGTTTGTTTGTTTGTTTGCTCTTTTTTTTTGTAGCTCTTACATTTCCTTATTAATTTTAAAAGTAAATAATTTTCTACAATAAAATCTGCTTGGATTTTTTTACTGTAATTGTAATTTTAAAACAATTGACTTGCTAACAATATTGAGTCATTTTACCCACAAATAAGATGTACTTATTTATCTAGATCTTACTTTTTCTGGCAATGTTTTATAGTTTCAGTGTATATATCTTTCACATTTATTGTCACACTTATTTCTAAACATTACTATGTTTTGGATGTTCTGTAACTGACACTTTAAATTCTTTATTGAACTTTATTTTCTAATTATTCATTGACAATATATAGAAATCCAATAGATTTTTTATAGATTGACCTTGAGTATTAACTTATTATTAGTTTTAATAATTTATATGTAATTTTGATAACAGCTCAGCATGCTGGTTGAGACATAATTTATAAAAGAAGGACAAAAGCCCTGTGGGCCAAATTAAGAAATGGGAGGAGATTCTCAAGGACCTGATAGCCAATGCTTTTGTCCAAGTATTGAGCATGAAGGGTGACTAGACTGAGAATTCCTCTACTTACCTGCCTTTTGAACATTGAAAGTAATTGCAAAGCCAGTTGGGGGTATGTACCACTTTCTTTTCTTTTTTAAATTTTCTATTTATTGTTACTGAAGTATCATTGTTTTGAATTCTTGCTAATGTTTTGACAGAATAGGATTTCTCCCCTCAGATGTAGCACTACCACCACTGAAGCACACATACATACCTAGTCCTCCACCATAGCCCACTGTGCTCTCTTCCCTCATTACCCTCCTCCCCCTGAAAGCTGAAGATTTCTGGTCACCTTTCAAGGATTGATTTTAAAGTTTGTCTTTGACCCTTTGTTTGGCTTTTCTATATTCCACCTGTAAGTGACACCATCCTGTCTTTATCTTTTTCCGTCTGGCTTATTTCTCTTAGTATGACTCCCTTCCGGCTCCATCCATATTGCTGCAAATGTGTGCCACTTTCTTTATCTACAACCTTTCATCCATCTACTTCATATACCTTGACTTCAGTTGCTTCTAGGAAAAAAAAAATCAATTTTTTCTTTGAAGAAGAACTCAATTTTTTTTTATTTTTTTATTTAAAATTTTTTAAAAAGATTTATTTATTTATTTATTTATTTATTTATACAAGCACTGGGTACAGTCAGAAGTGAGGGAGGGTGAGAGAATTCACCAGAGCCAGAGCGGGGAGCACAACAGGCAGACTGACGAAGTACACTTCTGAGAGGAGCAGCAGGCGCGGCAGGAGAGGTCTGCGCGCGCCACGTGGGACCCTTGCCCGTGGCCGGGGATCAATCCGGTGCTACAGAGGCTGCCAGCAGCTTCACAGTCCATCTCTCAACCACTGTGCCACTGGGGAGGCCCAAGAACTCAAATTTTTATGACTCTGGTAGACACAGGTGCTGAGTCATCTTTTCTGGTTCCATATGAAGAGGGAAATTTGGGAGTGGGAGTTGCTGGAGTATTGAAGACTGACAGAAAGAGCAGCAATGACATGTTGGTCCCTTGAACTGGGGTACTTTGTGAGGGGGGGGAAGCAACCCTGAGGCTTGAGCACCAACCCTAGAGTGAGCAAAGGAGAGAAAATGCCTGCATATTCTCCTGGTGTCTTCACAGTCCATTTCCTCTCGTGTTACAGTCTCTTCTCTGCATTCCCACCTCGGGACTTTCATAATCATTTATGGTTGTTATTGTGGCCCCAGATATGTGCCTAATAAATACCTTGCTCATGTTCTGGAAAAGCACCTCTATTCAACTGATAGATTTGAACAGTTTTCAGTGGCGAAATGGTTAATTGACTTTGTGGGAATAGCTCTTAGACTAATTTCATGTGCAGAGTTTACCTTAAATGCCTGGCTCTGATTCATGGATGTTTCAACTAAGTGAAAAGCTGATGGTGTCCACTGGGTGGCAGCCACTTTCCAGCTCCATGACAACTCTGGAAAACCAAGTATACTAAAAAGCTAATTATCTATGATTGACTGAATTGAAATCTCTTTGCCTTAGATCAGGGATTGGCAAAATTCAGCTTCATACCAAATCTGACTGTAGTCTGTGTTTGTACTGTTCTCGAGCTGGGAATAGTTTTTTAATTTAAAAAACACTTAGAATAAAAATGCATACTAGTGACTGATTTGAAAAGCCTAAAATGTTTGCTATTTGCCCTTTTCAGAAAAAAGTTTGCTAACACCCTGATACTCCAAAAGAATCAAGTATTTTATATTTTTTCCTTAGCACTGGATTGACTTTCTCAAATGGCAAGTCAAAGATTCCTAATCTAAGTCTCTCCTCTCTTCCTGGTGCACATACCTTGGTAAGATAGTTTGTCAGTAATTGTGGCCTTTTCAGAGTGATTCAGGAAGGAATCATCTTTTGACTGCTTCTGTGCTAATTATGGTCTAAAAAGCTAAGGGGGTAGGAGATTGTATAGATTTATTTTGGGATTCTGCCCTGACCAGACCTGGACATGATCCTTCTTTTCCCTTAATAGAATTTCCAGAAAAACTTCATTGGTGTTTCCTTTGGATGTCAGTTTAGTGAAAATTCGGGAAAGTTGACCAGCAAGTATAAACTTTCTTTGTGGCTGGGCTTCTAGAGATTCATGTCATGTTATGATATCTAAAGATATGTCATGTTAGCCCTCACTCAGTCTTTAATATTCATTAAAATTGTGTCTGGTTTCCTCTCATCTATGGTGACTACTTCTTATTACCACTGCTCCAAGAAGGAGGAAAGCACTTCCCCCTTTTCTGACTTTTGGTTCATTTAGATTTCTTTGCCTCCTGGCTTTATGATAGTTTTAAAAATGATTTTTTTTAAATTGATTCAACATGTTTCTTTGTAAAATGAGGATGACATTTTCTTAAGTTATGCAATAAAAGAAGTCACTAGGGAATATTATAAAGCATAGAAAGCACTTTAGAGTGACGCATATAGGAAGAACACAATATTATTTTTATCAGTGCTATTGTTATTACTATTCTTATTCTTATCTTAATTGAATGTTTATACAATCAAACTTCTTTTATTATGATTCCCTCTGTAATTCAAACATTGTAACTAAGCAGAATCAGGGAAATAAATGTAGATAAGCAAATATTTTATAAACAGGTAAAATAAATATCAATTGAAAAAGCTTTTTTCTTGTGTTTTACCTTTAAAATCAAGGACCTGCATTGATAGTGTATATTAAATGGGAAGTTTTATCATAAAGATTGAAAGTAAAAGCAAGCATACATTTGTTACTTTAAAATGCATTGCTGTCATTACTGGTAAGATATGACACCGTTTTAATAAAGTAGCAGGTATATGACATGATATATAATAGAGTGGAGATATTACCAAGTTGTTTGATACTACACGAGGAAATTCAGAGGCAGAAAAATACAACTTTATATGTAATGTCAGCATATTAGCATAAATTCTTTGGGTAATACATCTAATCAGAGCTTTGATAATTATTTTTATATGAGTTATTTCCTCATTTTTTTTCTTAATTTATGCTAACCTATTTGGTTATTACCAATGTGGATATCAAACATTATATGTAACACATTTTGGATCCTAGATGAACCTAGGATTGCTCTAGGAAAATAGTCCATTAATTAAAAAAAACTATCTTCACACCAAAACCTGTATACAAATGTTTATAGCAGATTTATTCATAATCTTCTCTCCTTGTTTCTGAGAAGTCTTGCTAGGTTCATAGAAAAATTGAGCAGACAGTTTCTATATGCACCCTTTCTCAACTCACATTTTCTATTTTTAATATCTTGCATCAGTGGGGTACATTAAAATGTACATTTATTAAAATTTACCTTTTCCAGACTGTTGTATAGTTGGAATCATAGAGTTGATAGTCCTTTCAACCCACCTTCTTTCACTTAACAATATACACTTAATGGTTCCTTCATGTTTTCTCATGGTTTTATAGCTCATTTCTTATCATTGAAAAAATTCACTGTATAGATATATCATACTCTGTCCAGTAACCCTTTCTTTAAAAAGGTTTATTTATTTATTTATTTTAAAGATTTATTTATTTTTATACAAGAACCAGGGTTAGTCCAGATGTGCTGGAAGGTGAGAGGATTCACAGGAGACAGAGCAGGGAACAGAACAGGCAGACGACCAAAATACATTGCTGAGGGAAGCAGTGGGCGACAGGAGAGGTCTGCCACGCCATTTGGGTTTCTCCCTGGCTGGGCCAGCAATTGAACCCGCGCTGCAGAGGCTGCGGACAGCTTCACAGTGCAACGCTCAACCCGCTGTGACACCGGGGAGGCCCAGGTCCAATAACCTTTTAAGGAACACTTTGGTTACTTTTGGTTTTTGATATTTAAGAAAAAAGTTTCTGTTCAGATTTTTGTGTTTACATAAATTTTTAATTATTTCCTTTTCTTGTTTGAGACATACAGCATCTCTTTGATAAAATTATAGTTTTTAGAATATTCTATTTCTTCCATTGCTTGTGTTGGATATTTATATTAAGATTTTGACCCTTAGAGGATGATGAAATGTTGTATGATTTGTGATTAATAGATTAGACATGGCCTTGCTTCAGACTCTGATATCCATTACATTTAGAATAAAGTAAAAACAAAACTTTGCCATTATATAACTCAGTTTTTAAATTGCAAATTATTATTTTTCCACCTCAAAATAACAAACATGAAACATTAGTAGATTTTGGGAATTACGTTTTTTTCTTAAGATGATTAGTTCATAGTTTTATTAGGAAATATAATTTTAGGGTAATACTAAACAGTAAGATATAGATAAACAATGAATTAGACTATAAATTTTATTTGCTACATTTAACTCAATACTTAGTAGAGACTTTTACATCATTTTTTGACTTTAAGAAAGGTGAATTAATTCCTCTATCCAGTGTTAGTTTTATTTTTTATTTTTATTTATTTTTTTATAGAGGCATGTTTTATTTATTTATTTGTTTGCTTGTTTGTTTATACATGCACTGGGTACAGTCAGAAGCACAGGAGGGTGAGAGAATTCACCAGAGCCAGAGCGGGGAGCAGAGCAGGCAGAAGGACCGAGGTACACTGCTGAGGGGAGCAGCGGGCGGCAGGAGAGATCTGCGCGCCATGTGGGACCCTCCTCCGGTGGCCGGGGAGCAGCCGGGGATTGAACCGGCGCTGCAGAGGCTGCGGGCAGCTTCGCAGCCCAGCGCTCAACCGCCGCGCCACCTGGGAGGCCCCAGTGTTAGTTTTAAAGGGCTACTATGTTTAAGCCATTTTCCTAAGTTCTAGAAGTAAGTATAACTAGTGATCAAATGTGAATATGTATAATAGTGTAATGTGTGAAATAATGGAGACATGGATAAAATACTATGAGAACATTCATAAAAGTTGGGTTAATTTTGTTCATGGCTTTCTGTGGAAATCACAGGAAGATAGTAGCCTTTAACCCTTAGTATACAATCAGAATTTGTTGGACTCTATTTTAGTAGTAATATATTTTTTTGGCAATTCTAAACATTTCTAAGCATTGATATTTTATCCCCTTTCTTTCTTTCTGAAATGTTTTCCAAAGAGAAAAAAGAAAGTATAGTCTTTTTTTTTAAATAGAACATCATACCAATTTTGTGATTATTATATAGATCTGTAGGGCCTCTTAATAAATCTAGGACATACTTTGGTGTCATAATATTCTTTTTTTTTAATTTTCTTGGAATTATTTTATTGTTACTTATAAATTATCTCTGGCTGTCTTTAAAAGAGTGAATAATAATAAAATAAAAGACGAATGGAATCAGAGAGAGAGAAACAATAGTTAGCTTTTAGTTTTCTTACCAGTTACCCAAAGTATTTTGTCAATTTCAGGAAGATATAAAAGAGGACCAGAAATTGTGATTTGCTTTTAGCTTTTATTAAACGCAGTAGAGAATTCAGAATATTTTATTTTCTGTGAAAATTGGCAAAGATATGAAAATAGGCAAAGGAAGATTTCATAATTACTAGCCAGGTTAGTAGATGAATACATAGAAACTAGCTGTACTCTGGACAAATGTTGATGGTAAAATTAATCTTATAAACAAATTTTGACTGAATCTTCAGGTGACTTGATCCTGGATAAATGTTCTCAAACAAGAATCACTGAGTGAACAGTGATTTTTCTGAGAACAAAACGGAAACAATATTTCCTTCTAGTTTATCATTCAACTGGAAGGTTGAATTTCATCACACAATATTTTGTAACAAGAACTGGGTACTTTTCATTTCACTTGGGAGGACTTGTGGTATTTCTTTCATCTTTTATGATTTTGTGCTGAGGTTTATTTTATGTTTTTCATAATGGACAAATACTGAAGATTAGTATATCTATAAAGGTGATTGGGAGAAAATTGATGGTACAGAAATTAGAGAAATCATTAATTATTATAAGTGGTGTTATAAATATAAAAATGAAAATGTTTTGCAGTTATGGAATGAAAAAGATGGCCACTTTCTTTTCAATAAAACTATGAGCAGTGTAAGATTTTAAATTCTTCATGTGTTCTATTTTGATGATCCAAGTGCAAAATCAGTGATATGTTACATCCAATTTGTGATATATTTGACATCAGGAACCTATGTGACAAAATGGATATATTTCAAGCTTATACATGACAGTTGATGAGCAGTTAGTTGCATTTCCAAAACTTAAAATATTTCAGATTTCATTACCTTCACTATCTTTGATTTATTTTCATGTCTGTAAATTCATAAATTGAGGTTGAATATAAAATGAATATGAAATGTCTAGGGGTTGAAATTTATCTAAACCAGTATTAAGATCATTGAAGGTATTTTATATATAGAAATAAGTTATGTTCTTCATGTTTGTGTTTAGAAAAGTAACTGTAGGAATCTAATGAACCGGGAATGGTATGGTAGAGTAAGACATTGGTGATAAAGAAGATGAAATGTCTAGGTGAAATGGGTTATATTATTTCATCTATTCTGTGTTGATATGTATACATGATAATTTTTTTGGCACAGAGATGGTTTTTGAAGTCATTTGTCGTATTTATTTTCCTAGGTCACATTAAAAACAAATATAAAGTGGTGGATTTACTTACAAAATTTTTATCCTTTGAAATTTTTAAAGTATACCACACAACCTTATTGTTATAGTATTAATGTCAAAGGTACTGCTCGAACTTGTGTATAAAACAAAGATTATTAAAGAACCACATTTTAAATATAAAGGCCAAAGGAGGTTGAAGTCAAAATGATAAAAACAGGATGTATCATGCAAATACTTAAGGGAAATCAGGTCTAACTGTACTAACCTCAGATAAAGTAGACTCTAAGAGGGACTCTCTGGTGGCCTAGAGGTTAAATCTCAGAGGCGTTACCACTATGATTGGCCTGAGTTTGATCCTGGCTATAAGGTGCAGCAGACCTCTCCTGTCTCTCCCACTGCTCCCCTTAGCAGTAGATTTCAGTAGATCTGCTTGGACTGCTCCCCACTATGTCTCTGGTGAATTCTCTCATCCCCGTACCTCTGGACTACACCCCAGTTCTTCTATATAAAAATAAATAAAATTTAAAAAATAAAAAAGTGGACTCTAAGAGCAGGATTAGATATAAAGGATGGGTGTCTTATAATGATGAAAAGGAAGTTTTATAATGATGATGTCAGGATGTTATCATAATCCTAAATCTGCATGTGCAATAGTGAGAAGGTTTTTTAAATATATAAGGCAAACGTTGGTAGAAACAGATTACTGTCCTACTATCATAAAGGGAGAAATTATGCTATCAATAGTTGATAGAAGTAGGTGACCACCAATTAATGATACAGAAGAGTAAGTGGTAACCTAATTAGTAGCTCTATACCATTTCACTGAAAAATGATAGGATACACATTCTTTTGAAGTTCATATAGAATATTAACCATAATTGATCATATAGCTCATATAGATTAATAGCTATAAAGATTAGTGCAATTCTAATAATATCCAATAGATTTTGTTTCTCTTTTTTTTTTTTGATTATCTAGTTAAAATTTGTTTGCAAATTTGAAGGATCAAAGTTAGTCAAGGGAATCTTAAGGAGTAGCAAAGTAATTGGTGAATTACTTATTTTTTAAAGCTGTAATTATTATTATTTTAAAGATTTATTTATTTATACAAGCACTGGGTACAGTCAGAACCAGGTGAGGGCGAGAGAATTCACCAGAGCCAGAGTGGGGAGCAGAACAGGCAGACTGACGAAATACACTGCTGAAGGGAGCAGCGGGTGCCACTGGAGAGGTCTGCGCTCCATATGGGACCCTTACCGGTGGCCGGGGATGGAACCGGTGCTGCAGAGGCTGCGGACAGCTTCGCAGCCCAGCGCTTAACCGCTGCGCCACCAGGGGAGGCCCAATTGGTGAATTACTTTGACACTGTAACACTAGAGTTATTAAGACAGTTGTATTGGTGCAATGTTGGTAGAATAGATTGTCCATTATGGTACTAAGAATGATTGCTTCCAAAGATGTCCAACCCTAATCCTTGGAAGCTATGAATGCCTAACATTACATGACAAAAGGAACTTTGCAAATATAATTGATGTTAGGGATGTGCCCAGTCTAATCACATGAGCTCTTTAAAGCGAAGAATTTTTCTCTGACTGGAAGCAGAAGAGACATTTCAAGTGTCTGAAGAATTCCAAACACTGTTATTGATGACTTTGATATTTAGGCATCATGTACAAGGACTAGAGTGAAGCCTCTATAGCAGTCCCCAGCTGACATCCCGCAAGAAACTGGGATGTCAGTCCTGAAATTAAAGGAATTGGTTTCTGTGAACCTGCATGAGTTTGAAAATGGATTCTTACCAAAGCCTCCTAATCAGAGTCAAGCTGACAGACACTTTATTTTGGTTTTGTGGAACCTGCAACAAAAAGTCCAGCCAAGCTAACCTTGATGTTTGACTTATGCAACTGTGAGATGATAAATTTGTGTGTTTCAAGTAGATAATTTTAAGATTTATTTATGTATACAAGAACTGGGATACAGACCAGAGGTGCAGGAAGGTGAAAGAATCCACCAGAGACAGAGCAGGGAGCAGAACAGGCAGAAGGACCGAAATACACTGCTGAGGGGAGCAGCAGGCAAGACATGAGAGGTCTGTCATGCCATGTGGGAATCTCTCCGACTGGGCGGGAATGGAACCGGTGCCCCGGAGTCTGTGGACAGCTTCACAGCGCTGCGCTCAACCCGCTGCATCACCTGGGGGAGGCCCCTCAAGTAGCGAAGTTTAAATTGTGCTAGTTGGTTATAGCAGCACCAGAAAATTACATAAATGAAAAGATTTATACATGTACTATCACCTGATTTATAACAAAGATAACATTGCAATACAGTGGGGAAAATAATGTTTTTATTCCATTAGGGAAAATTTCCCATTAGGGTTAATTATTATTAACCCCAACTTTGCATCATACACACAAATCCATTTTAGTTACATTATAAATCCAAGTATAAAAGACAAAATATAAAGCTAATAGTAGAGAACATGGGAGAATGTCTTCATGATCTTGGGATAGGCATGGATTTCTTAAAACAGCATACAGGAAGAATTGATAAGTTGGGTAACATTAAAATAAAGAACTTTAGAAAAAATAATTTAAAAGACTAAAAGGCAAGTCAAGTCACATACACAAGAATTGTGCTACCATTTGTAGAAGCTCTTAGTGTTTACTAAACATGAAGATATACATTTACTATGCTATAGGAATTTCACCAACAGGTATGTATCTAACAGAAATGTATGCTTATGTTCATCAAAAGACACATGCAGGAATGTTCCTAACAGTACTCCTTGTAATAGCTTTAATTGGAAATAACTCAAATGTCTACCTATAATAGAATGGAAAATTAAATTATTGTATTTTCATATTATGGAATACTGTAGGAATAATGTGAAGGAACAAAATGCAACTAAAATTAAAAACATAGTCTTGTAGTGGTCAGCAAAAAATACCAGATGCTAAAAGAATGCCTATGGTGTGATTTCATTTATATAAATTTCAGAAGTAGGCAAAATTAATGTGTAGTAATAGAAGTCCAATAGTAATTTCTGTTGTGAGTGGAATAATGACTGGAAGAAAGCATGAGGGGTATTATTTTTCTAAAAAAAAAAAAATGTTTATATACTGTTGCCAATCCCTACCCTAGCTATATTTATATTAGAGAAATTGATCTTTTTACTATTTTTTCTTATGTATATAATAAATATAGTTTATTTCCTGTTGTTATTTGTGTAATGGTACTGATTATTTACACCTTTATTTGAGCCTAGCAAGTAGATGGGATGGATATATGTGTAGTCAAAGTTAACCAACTAAGATTTATTTGTAAGTAATGACTTAATTCTATGGGATTTTTAAATTGCTTCTCTTAATCTTTAAATCAGGGTTTTGTTTTGAATATTTTGTTTTGTTTTTTGCCACCTTGCTCAGTGGAGTGCATCTGCTTCAAAAATGCCTGTATTTTTTCAAATTTGGATTTTTCTACTTAATTATGTAGGTTTGTGATTAGTTCTCTAAAATTCACAGTAAGCCTTCGGTTAAATTTGTGAGCTTGAGAAGACACAATTACAAGTATATATTAAGGTTCTAAAAATTGTGTACTGCAGAAACTATCCCTTTTAAATTTGTCTATCAAATTACAGTGTAATCTAATGGTTTGCTATACCTTTTTAGATACTCATGATGCTTTCTAAGACTAATTTTGTGTGCTGCCCACATTAGAATCTTTTCTGATTGCCTTGAAAATTAGATAAATCTTTAATTGTGCTACACAAAAGTAAAAATGTTTCACTTTTGATTTCATCCTTTAAGGAAATGTATCACAAGGCCAAAATAGAAATATTAGTAATAATTATAGTAATAGAAATGATAGCAAACATTTATAATGTACAGACAGTATTGTAACCACTTTACCTGTATTGACTTATTAATGCTTGCAGTACTCTGGGAGAGGTGCTGTTGTTAGCCTCACCTGAAGGATTAAAAAATATCAAGGAACAGAGAGGTTAATTGACTTGCTGAATGCCATACATCTATTAAATGGATGCACTAGTATCAAATCCAGATTGTCTAACCTCAGAGTCTGTGTTCTTAACCACTATGCTAATAAATACAGATAAGGAGATATAAAGAATTAAAATCTAGTCCGTAAACAAGTGAAAGGTTTTTAATTTTTTTTTAGTTTTGAAGAGGCTAATGATTATATTTGAATAGTAGTGACTAATTTACATAGATGTTATCTTGAGGATAAGTGAAACAGGCTAATGAAAAAATACAAACACTATATGATTCCGCTATTTTGAGATTCTCAGAGTAGTCAGAATCATAGATACAGAAAGTAGAACAGTGATTATCAGAGGCAGGAGTAGAGAGAAATGGGAGTTGTTAATGGGTATGGATTTCAGTTTTGCAAAATGAAAATGTTCTTGTGATTGGTTACATAGCAATATGAATATATGTGTTTTATTTTTTAATAATATAAATGGTATTATTTGAGTAGTGAAGATCTGAATTTTGTTATGTGTATTTAAGTACAATTTTTTAAATTAAAAAAAATCAGTTGTGGGCCTCCTCGGTGGCACAGCGGTTGAGCGCTGGGTTGCAAAGCTGCCCGCAGCTTCTGCAGCGCCAGTTTGATCCCCGGCCACGGGGCGAGGGTCCCACATGGTGTGCAGACCTCTCCTGCCGCCCACTGCTCCCCTCAGCAGTGTACTTTGTCAGTCTGCCTGCTCTGTTCACCCCTCTGGCTCTGGTGAATTCTCTCACCCTCCCACACTTCTGAGTGTACCCAGTGCTTGTATAAATAAATAAATAAATCTTTAAAAAAAAAATCAGTTGTGTAAAGTTAAAAAATGTGAATCAGATCATGCCGACCCTCCAAACCCTTACAAAATGTGCTTAAAATAAAATTACTGATTAGTGAATAATCTTATGTATCTCTTTTTCTGCATTATTAAAAGTATATATTCTGGGTAATTTTCCAAGCACCAATATGATTGGGTCAGATGACAAACTCTTATATACTTTTGTTAATTTTAGTTAAATCCTCCACCATAATAGTTGTAACATTTTGTACTCCTACTAACAATGTCTGAGAATGATTCTTTCCCCAAGTCTATGAAGCAAAGTAACATTGTCAAATATTAGAAGTTTTGCAAATTTGGTAGATAAATAATGGTGTCACAATTGAGTTTTAATTTACATTTATCTTTTGTAAGTGCACTTGAACATCCTTTTATATGTTAAGATTTGACCTGAATATATATTATTCTGAACACTAGTTGTTTTTTAACTTTTTTGTCTCTTTTTACATTTGTCTCTTTTAAATATTTTCTCCTTTTTTCGCAATTTATCTTTTCACTTTCCTAACAGTTTTTCATATAGCAAATGTTTTTAATTTTGATGAAATATAGTTTGTTTCCTTTTATAGATGATACTTTTTGTGTTAAATCTATACCTGAAGATTTTCTCCCCAAATTTTCAGTTTTACATTTCACATTTAAATGCATAATCTATTTTGAGTTAATTTTTGTATAAAGCAATTTTTGTATAAAGGTGAAGGTTAAATGTGTCTGCCTATGCACCTCTACTTGCTCTAGCATCGTTTGTTGAAAAGACTGTTTCCTTCATTGAGTTGCATTTTTATTAGAAATGAGTAGGGTGTGTTTGTGTGTGTCTATTTCTAGATACTCTATTCTGATTCATAGATGTATTTGTTTATCTTTCTGCTGATACTGCCCAGTTATGATGATTATGTCTTTGTAAGTGTTGAACTGTAGAAGAGTGATTTATCACACTTAGTTCTTTTTCCAAATTGCTTTAGCTTTTCTTGTTCCTTTCCCTTTCCATGTAAATTTTGGAATGATATTGTCTATATTGACAAAAAGCTCATTGAAATTTTGACAGGAACCCTGCTTAGACCTATGTATCAATTTGGGGAGAATTAGTGTATTTACAGTGTTGAGTTCCCCAATCCATAAACACCATATGTCTCTCCATATTCGGCCTTTGATTTCTTTCACCAGCATTTTGTAATTTTCAGTACAGGGGTACCTGATTTTATTGGGTTTTGTAAATATTGTATTTTTTTCTACAAATTGAAAATTTGTGGCAATATTCTACAAATAGAGCAAGTTTGTTGGCATTATTTTTCTACCTGCATGTGCACACTTCATGTTTATTACATTTTTGGTAATTTTCACACTATTTCAGAGCTTTTATTATTATTATATCTGTTAGGGTAATCTCTGACCAGTGATCTTTTAATGTTACTATTATTATTTTGGGGTCCCACAAACAATAGCCATGTAAACAGTGAACTTAATAAATATTGTGTGTATTCAGACTGATCTACCATTCAACTCCTCCCCATCTCTCTCCCTCCAACTTCCCTATTAACTCCAGACACAACAATATTGAAGATAGGCCAATTGTAACCCTACAATAGTCTCTAACTGTTCTAGTGAAAGACACTAATGCATGTGCCAGGAATTATAACACTAACTGGCTTTCCAATAGTGCCTGGTAATCCAACTGTGTTTCTGTAAACAAGGGTCAATAAATTTTTTCTTCAGAGTGTTAGTTAATTAATATTCTAGGTTTTGCAGACTGAAGCCAAATTGATATTATGGTATATTAATAGAACAAGAAAGAAAGCATTTCTTTAATTTTTTTTGAATTTATAAAACCAAAAATATCCATGTTTACCGGTTTAAAAACTGGAATTGGGAAATGGTATAAGAGTTTATAATTACAATTTTCTGT
Organism: Talpa europaea; assembly: GCF_964194135.1. Lineage (NCBI taxonomy): Eukaryota > Metazoa > Chordata > Mammalia > Eulipotyphla > Talpidae > Talpa > Talpa europaea. Next base: position 94,091,745 of record NC_140075.1, read on the forward strand.
CATCAAAATCTACTGCAAGTGTTCATTTATTAATGTTCATTTACATCGAGTATTTTATCTTTCCAAATGTCTTTTCACACAGACAATTTTTGGCAAACACTGACATCAATCCATGAACATGTTTTCAGTTGAGACTATTAGTTATTAAGAATATGTTTTTTGGGCCTCCCTGGTGGCGCAGGCGGTTGAACGCAGCGCTGTGAAAAGCTGTCTGCAGCCCCTGTAGCGCTGGTTCCATCCCAGCCAGCAGACGAGGGTCCCACATGGTGAAGCAGACCTGTCCTTTCTCACCTGCTGCTCCCCTCAGCAGTGTATTTTGTCAGTCTGCCTATTCTGTTCCCCACTCTGTGTCTGGTGGATCCTCTCATCCTCCTGCACATCTGGCCTGTACCCCGGTTCTTGTATAAAAATAAATAAATCTTTAACAAAAAAAATATATATATATGTTTTTTGGGATTCTGTTAGATTTTCTCACCTTTCATTAGGTCACTAAATTATATGGTAATTACTACCAATTGAAGAGAAAGTAGAAAATTCAATAGTTGTAGGGTTAAATGGATTTTGCAATATAAAAAGTTTCTTCGCACATGCTAAGAATTTTTTTTCTGCAAATTTTTTTTCTCTGAAATCAGAAAATATACCTGTGCAAATCTTTCAAGAAAGGAGATTTTGCTTCTTGTTTTAACTTTTATCAGAATGGGAATGTTTTACCTTTTGACAACATACAAAGTACATAAAACAGCATGGAGTTACTTAAAATAACAAAACAATAACATTGGTGATTGTGAAATGACTCTATAGTACAAGTTTTGCACGTAGGCTCTGTTTTGGCTTATAGTTTTAGGTTGAATACATTAAGAAAATTACCAAATTTCCATCACAACGATTTATCTTCTGTTATTCTTATGTACTTCATTCAGTTTGATCAGTAATGGATCTTCATACTCAATTTAATCATTTTAGACAAATTCTTGGAATTTTTCTCCAAGCAGATAAAAAAAGGGTAGGACTTAGGCTTGGAAAAAGATACAAAGTGATATCTGAAGGCACATAATTGGTAATAACAAAATGCATCTTAAAATGAATTTGCTTTGGGGGTGGGGTAAGGGGAAAAATCAGTCTTTTAAATGGGAACTAACAATTGGTGTAAAAAGTGGATTAAAATGTTAAAAATTATGTGTAATTGCATGGGATGCTGAGTAATCCAAAACATCTTGAAAAAGAAAAATAAATTTGGAAGACTCACAGTTCCCAGTTAAAAAACTGGCTTCACAGCTATAGTAATCAAAACAGCATAATATTGGCATAGGGGTGGTCATATAGCTCAATAGAGCTGAATTCAGAAATAAGCCCATATATCTACAGTTATTTGATTGTTCAAAAGAGTACCAAAGACTTTCAATGAAAGGGACATTTTTAGAAAAGTAAATAATGTTCTCAAGAACCAGCTCCTAGTTTTTTTGATATTCAAATATTTGTCTTTTGAAATACTTTTATCAATATCCTATCCTTTCCCTTATAAGTTATTATGTCATTTGTCCAGTCTAACTTTGAGTATTATTTTTATATTTCAATCAAATTTTTATATTTCAATCAAATTTTATGAATTTACCATTCATTTATAAAACTAATTTCAAGAGTACAGTTTCACACCTTCACGTAGGGTGAATTTTTGATGAATAGGCATTTTCCTGTAACAGGAAAGTCCTTCCTGACCAAAATAAGGTAGAATATGAATATCGTATTAGAAGAAAAAATGGATATGCCTTTCAAAAATATTCCAATCATCAGATTGAATAATTCATTACAATAAAATTTAGAAAATACATTATAAAGGCTTCTTTAACCAAAGATCATATTGATTATATATAATACTATGGTATAGTTATAAGTGAGAAAATGACCACAAAGTGCTTAGCACATAATGTTAACTATTACTTTCAGTATAGAACAGAAAGATGAATAAACACAGAAAAAGGTGGTTATCATTATTAGCTAAGAACTCTGTGTTCATTTTACAAATATTTATAAGTATATACTCAGTTTGAATGCTCACTCTTGGTGGTGATAGGTAAGCCATGATTCTCATCTATAAAATAATGGAGAGTACAACTGATACTATTTTGAGGTGTTTTGTATGTATATGTATGTGTGTTTCTGCTCCTATAAAGATACCTTTACTAGGCAAATAAATAAAATCTGAGAGAAAAATTTAAAAAATGAAGATATCTTTACAAAAATTTTTTCAAATATAATCTTCAAAGCAATCTAATATATAAAACACCAATGGAGTTCTTTAGCTGAAAGGGGAAAAGGAGTATCCTTGATTCTGAGACATCGCCATAGGACCCATGAGATGTGAAACAGTTAATGAACCATACAACTAGAAGACTTCTAATGTTTCATTCAGCTTTAAAAAAATGTAATTGTTTAATGATACATTGAGTTGATATTTACTCTTTTAAGAAGTTTGAACTGTGTAACTTTTATTTTAAATATAGGAAATGCATGAGAATGCGTAACAAAATGAGAAATCAATGAAAGCTATCTTCTGAATAGCACTGGTGGTTAAGAGCGCAGGTTCTGGAGTTACAGAGTCTGGATTTTCCCAGTACTGCTATTTATTAGCTAGGTTTTCCCAGTACTGCTATTTATTACATATCCTCTAGCAGGATGTTTAATACCCCCATGCTTTAGTTTCCTTATCTTTAAAATGGAGATACTAATATCATTGGATGATTCAGAATATTAAATATGGTAATGAATAATGAAATGCTTAGCATATAACGAGTGCCAATCATTTTGATTATGGATCTAAAACATGAACATTTACAGGGGAAAAAATGGATGTGATTGGATGAAAATTCTAAGGAGTCAATTTTGCAAAGTATTTCTAATTTTTCTTTGTTCCTCTTTAATTATTATGGAAATATAAACCAGATGGAAGTCAAGTTTATAATTTTCATGTTTGTCCTATAGCTTGACTGTATATATTATAATTTTTCTTGTTTTATCTGGCTTTTGTAATGAAGTGTTGAAGAACTTTTATGAACCAGTGAGACAAAGAGCATAGTAATTCCTTTAGTTAGTATGTTTGTTAAAATATTCAAAACCTTGGGCCTCCCCGGTGGTGCAGTGGTTGAGCGCTGGGTTGCAAAGCTGCCCGCAGCCTCTGCAGCACTGGTTCAATCCCCGGCCGCCGGGTGAGGGTCCCACATGACGCGCAGACCTCTCCAGCGGCCCGCTGCTCCCCTCAGCAGTGTACTTCATCACTCTGCCTGTTCTACTCTCCGCTCTGGCTCTGGTGAATTCTCTCACCCTCCAGTGCCTCTGACTGTACCCAGTGCTTGTATAAATAAATAAATAAATCTTTAAAAAAAAAAAATTCAAAACCAAAGTTTGTTGCATTTCTGAAAAAATATCCTAAATGAAAACAATCAATATATTTTATTAGTGAAAGTTTAAAAATTTTTGTTGAAGCTTTTTTTTCTTTAAGATTTCTTGATCATTTATCAACTTAAAATTTGGATGGGACATGAGTTTTAGAAAAATGCTGTCTTTAGCAAAACTCATTTCACAGATAGCTGACTAGTAAGACTTTAAGGGAGCAAAGGTTTATTCCATTTTAATTAAGCCTACAGAACTTTTAGCTTCTTGAAGTTTATAACGAAGCTCTCATATTTGCCAAATTGGGCACGAAACTTTATGAGAACAAATTTTATGATACAGTATATTATTCCTTCAATTTTAGTTCAGCTCAGCTGGAAACCAACTTTTCTTATAGTGTGCCAACATTTAATTTTTTCCCTTTTTGGCTCTACTCAGAAAATGGTAGGGAAAAAGGGCATATGTGTTACATTTATGAAAGCAGAAGATTTGTCTTATATTAACAGGTTTAGATAAGTACCAAGCTATATTAAGTCCTCACTAAGACCATCAATAGGTATAATAAAAACAATTTTACCACAGACTGCTTTATATAAATAAGAGGTTCAGAGTTCATGGTCTGGTCACAAAAACATTACCAGAATTCTAAATAAGATCCAAACCAATTCTAATATTAAACTCTGAAATAAATATGAGAAAAATTAATAAGAACAAGATTAATAAGAAAGATTAATTAAAACAAGTAAGAAAATTACAGTTTTTGGTGAATCTGGTAGTGATGACATCTGAGTAAGGTGGTGTGTATATATAGAGAGAAGGTTAATCCTCTACTTTTCCCGTAGAGAGACTTGGTTAATAAGTGTCCTATTGATAAAGGAGGAAGTTAACAAAATGTATGCCTAAGGGTAGAAAAGCATAATAGAAGTAATTTCTTGAGTTTCCCTGAAACTGAAATGTTGTGTAGGGTTTGAAATTGTCTTCAACCCCTCCTCTAACCCCTTCCCACCCTCCCCTCTCTCTTGCCCTCCACCCTGACATTTTAAATACACATCATTCCATTGTCTTCTGGATTCCATGGTTTGTCAAATACTCAGTTGTTAAGTTTTATGTTTTTCTTTTCAAGGTGTTACATTCTTTTTCTCTTCCTGGCTCTTTTAAAGATTTCTACATTTTTAAAAAAGATTTATTTATGTACGTATACAAGAACTGGGTTATAGATTGGAGGTGGGCAGCAGGAGTGGGGGGAGGGTGGGATGGTGGGATGATTCACCACAGACAAAGAGGGGAACAGAACAGGCAGATTGACTGAAATACACTGCTGAGGGGAGCAGTGGGTGGGACAGGAGAGTCTGCTCTGCCATGTGGGTTAGCTCCCTATCCTGGGATCTAACTTGTGCTCCAGTGGCTGCAGATTGCTCATAGTGCTGAGACTTAATCCCTTGCCACCAGGGAGGCCCAAAAGATTTCTTCTCGTCTTGGACTTTCAGCTGTTTGCTTGGTGCATGTGGTTTTCTTTCACTCCAGTGTGGGGTTGGCTGTACTGCCTGATTCAGTGGGTCAATGTATCATACAAGTTTTGGAGTATTCTCAGCTGTTTTTGCTGAAGTTATTACTCTTCCCCATTCTCTTCTGAACTGCAGTTCCATTAAATTGTTTGATTTCTACATATCTCATATGGTCTTTTTATCTTTTCTTTTTTATCTTTTTATCTTTTCTTTTTTTATCTTTTTTTTTTTTTTTTAAAGATTTATTTATTTATTTATACAAGCACTGGGTACAGTCAGGAGCCTGGGAGGGTGAGAGAATTCACCAGAGCCAGAGCGGGGAGCAGAGCAGGCAGAAGGACCGAAGGACACTGCTGAGGGGAGCAGCGGGCGGCAGGAGAGGTCTGCGCGCCATGTGGGACCCTCCTCCGGTGGCCGGGGAGCAGCCGGGGATTGAACCGGCGTCGCAGAGGCCGCGGGCAGCTTCGCAACCCAGCGCTCAACCGCTGCGCCACCGGGGAGGCCCTTTTTTTATCTTTTTTTATCTTTTCTTCAGTTTGGATTTATTTTTGCTTATGTCTTAATGTTCACACTAATCCTGTGTTTTATGTGTTGAGTCAGCTATAAAACTTCCTGATTATTTAATTTCAGATCTTTTTAATAGATTTTAATTTTTGTTGATGAACGGATTGGTGCAGTAAAGAAAAGGAGAGCCAGGCCAAGTTTCTCGCAGGCGGGAAAACTTTATTGTGTCCCTGGGCGAGATTCACAGACCCAAGGTGGGGGTCAGTGAAGTTGTGCATATTGGGGGGGGGGAGGGCAGGCTTTTATAGGGTGAGGAGAGGTCAGGTGGGAAACTGGGTTTGCACGGTGGGAAAAGGTTTGTAGGGTGGGGAAAAGATTTGTAGGGCAGGAAGAGGTTTATTGGCTGATTTTTCCTAGGTGAGCTTCCGCATTCCTGCCCCCCTGGTAGGCTTCCTGCCCCTGGTGGGCTTTTGCATTCTGGCCCCCTGCATTGACCTTTCAGTTGAAATTTCCTCTTTTTATCTATTGTGAACTTTTTTTCTATATATAACTTATATTAAATGGTTTTCTTCAAGTCTTTTGCTTTCTCATTCTGTATCATCCTTGTGCAGTCTGGAGTCTTCGTTGTTGATCACATTTTGTGCTTCTTTCTATACTTTGTAATTTCTGCTGTATATAATGTACTGTTTATTACAGGATAATGGAAGTTGATGGTTTTTTTTTTTTAATCCTGTGGCAAATGATCAAGTGGTAATCTCCTCGGTTCAACACAAATTGAGCTAGGTGGTTTGACTCATAGCTTTGGATATGTTTAGTCTATCTTTGAATTTAAAGGCAAGACCTGTAGTGTTACAGGTATATCAGTGTTGCAGGTAAACATATATATATATATATATATATATATCAGTGTTACTTGTATACAGGTATACAAGTTCTACTTTTTGGGCCCTGTGAGTCATCCTTCCTCTCAGGATGCAAGGCTTTTGGCTGAGAACAAATGCTTGAGGAGAAGCCTGTTGAAATTCTACATTGAAACTGGTAGGCTTTACCTGTCTTAGTATGTTTTGATTACTAATCACCACAACACTATAGAATACAGTATTTGCCCTCTGACCCCTTCTCTGCTCTTCTCCCTGAATCCTCTTTTGCAAAATTAGTACTCATCAAATCTCCCAGGGAAGGACTGTCTGTGTTTTGAGAGTTCCATTGGACTTCAGTCTCTCATCCCAACACATAAATTATCAGGAGCTATGTTGGTTTCTCCTTTATCTAGTGGAGTCCCTCTTTGTGATTCTTAGCTTGCATTCTAAATGGCAAATCCTATCAAAAATGAAAAAAAGCTTAGCTTATCCTTAGAAAAGACATCAGGTTTCTCTGAGTTTATCCTTTTTGCTTTCCTTGTGCTCCATTATATTTAAATATGTGATTTGGGGGGATAACTTACCTTTTTGTTTCTAGTTATTGTGAGGGCAGTGACTTGCCACTATCTGCTGGTAAATTAGTCTTGTATAAGTAAGAACAAAATTTGGAATCATATATTTACTCTTTTATACAATGTATTTCTATAAAGTCTGATTGCTTAGATTATTTGTTATTTACTGAATATTAATTACATAGCTAAATCTACCAGGCCCAGAAATTAATCAATATTGATGTTTGGAAAAACTCTATCCAAAGAGCCCATTTTAATTTCAAAATTTCTTTTGGTCAGCAAATGTAAACTAATGTAAACTAAAATCAATTTTCTTTTTCCTCCCTCCTTTCCTGTTCAGTGAGTGATAGTTGCTTCAGGAATCTTGCGGAAGATCGCAGTGGGATAAACCTGAAAGATCTCGTACAAGATCCTTCTTTGTGAGTATTTGGTTTTCAGTACTAAGTTTAATTTAAAACATGATGGTTGGTGTGGCATTTTTCAATAATTGTAACTGGACTAATTTAAAGTTGAGCATTGTTTTCATTTTTAACAATTTGTTTTAATGTCATCTTTATGGGAAAAATATGTTCATATGGACTTGAATCATATAAACTATGGACAGTTGTAATTGAATAATGGGTAATAGTGTAGTGTTTTGAGAAAATCTAGTACTTCTTCCCAGAATGTAGAGTAGTGTTTATCAAGCAATATTACCATTAAATCTCAAATTTGATCTTAGTATCCTAATAAAAATTCATCTCTGGTTGTTATTGCATTGGATAGACAATACAGTTTTATGTCTCGGTTTTAAAGTAGCCATATATCATAATTTAGCATCATTCTCTTAACTGCCAAAAGCGTCAGTTTCTTGGCATTGGGCTAGAATAAGAGTCCAGGAAGAAAGAATTTGTTTTTGTTCTTACCAGTTGGCTTTGAAAAGAACTTTTCTTTATTAAGAGTTGTCAAACTGTACTATTAATGACTAATTCATATTTTGAAGTTGCATTTTTTACTTGGTAAAGGTTTAGGGAAAGAAATGCTTAGCATGCAGAAAATAATGTCTTTTCCAGTTATGATAGAATATATTTTATTTTAAAGGTACCATTATATAGTAATATGCTCTAAGTAGGAGTTTCTATTTGTTCATTGATTCATGTACATTTTGTGGTCCTTGTTGGAGTTGAATTGTTTATGTTGCAACATCAGGTGGGAAATATGTCCAAAATAACTTTCATTTACAAAAACCTGTTTCTAAAATCACTAGCAGTTCATGAGTGCTCTGGACTACTATTAGGATTGCTAAAATTGTATACATAAGTTATATTAATAAATGTTCCAAGTAAAAAATATTAAGAATAAGATTTGTATATTGAATAAATGCTTTGTGTGTTAATACGCCTGCAGATTTGTGTTTTGATTTACCTACTCTATGCTGATGCTGAAAGTAGTTGGTGTGTTGAGAAAAATTAAGTATTTCAATCACTAATACCAAAAATAAAGATAGAATGGAGAAGTAAAGAGTAAATTGGGAAAAACTTAAGTTATCTGGTCAATATTGACATTCAGAGTTTATGTCAATAAACTCTGGTATGTATGGTATGTATTGATCAAATAAAGGAATAGGTATAGACTTACTGTGAACAAAGTACGGAAATAAAAGTGAACATTTATGTGTGGAGGGGGAGAAAGAGTGGAAGCAGGAAGAACAACTAGAGATCTTAGGAGAATATGAAACAATAAAAGTTTCAGGGATTTATTGCCTCAAAGGAGAATAAAAAGTCAGAATTATGAGTGACAAGTTTATATTCTAAATCTGTGGCAAACTAATGGGGTAATATGGTAGACTTTTCTGTAATTTATCTAAATTTGTTTAATATACACTCCAAGCTTTAACTTCCATTGTAGTAAAACTAATTATTGTGCTAGAATGAATGGAGTGAGCTATATTATGTGAACATGACAAAGGAGGAATGTCACTAAAGAAAACAAAGATGAGAAAATTGTAAATCACCAAGCAAGATGTCTGGTCTTCCTACTAACTTTTTATTTGTTGTAGTGAGGATGTAACTTGTGATAAATTTGAAGTAAAAGGTATTTATTCTGAGAATACTTATTTTTATCACAACCCTATAGTTGTTAAGTGTAGGACCAAACAGAGGAACTTGACATTTACTTTTTTAAAAAAAGATTTCTTTATTTATTTTTAATTTTATATATTTTACATCATTTTTCATTTTTGCACAATGTATGCATTTTCATCTTGGTCATAGTCCCCATACAATTCCCACCTCACCCCCCCTTGTTTTGATCCTACTCCTTCCTCCCCCGCCATCGTATGTCTCTGGTTTATAGTTGCTTGTTGATTTTGATTTTTGCTTTATTATAATTAGTCTTTTTCCTGACATTTACTTTTGCTGATGAATATGCTTCAGGATTTGTTTGAATTAGTAATTTGCAGGTATAACAAATTTTCAAATAGACAATTTTACTGTTTTAAGAGCTTATCGTCTACTTACAGTTTTAAATATTTTAAGATTAATTCCTGCTATATATATAACTTTTCAATATGAGTTTTGTTATAAAACCTCCTGTAGTGTGTTCCTTCAATGAAACATTTAAAAGTGTTGTTACATTTAACTTGATGTTATCACCACTTCAGAAATTATTTAATATGACACATAATTTTAAAATGCACAAAAAGTTAATTTTACCATGATATAATTGATTTTTGTTCTCTCTAAATGGAAGAATACATATTATTTAAGTTATAAAAATCATTAAGATGTTTCTTCCAAAGAAGTGACTCTTATATGCAAAGTAGGTATTGTATGTAGTATACTTTAAGCTATATTCAGTTGTCTTCTTTATCAAGATGGTTCTCAAAATATATTCACATCCCATTAGCTGTGTGCTAAAGAAGAGATAAGACATCATATTTATACTTTAGGTTTCTCATTGCTTATTTATTAATTAGTCAGCATAAGTAGTTATTTGAACTCAGATTCACTTATAGAAACTACTAAAAGCTTTTTAATTATCAAAAGAGAAAGCATTAGAGTGAACAAAGCTAATAGAAATTGGACACTTGTTTGTGCTATTCATTGTGTTGATGCTGATTGTGTAAGTAGGTGTGTCTCGTTTTATTTAATTTGCAGATCTCTTAAGAATTTAGGGCCATCCTCAATGTGTGTCATGTTAGTTAGTTAGTTAGTCAGTTAGTTAGTTAGTTGATTCATTCATTAGACAAATAGAGAAAGAACTGTTTAATTCATAGAAGAATCAGCCATGTCTGAATAATAGAAATATAATTCATAATGTGAGATGTTAGTTATTTTACCTATAGTCACATAGGGTAAATTTCTTTTCACAATATGAAAAATGTGTTTGTTGCCTTTATTTATGATAGAATATATTTTCAATTATTCCAGTTATGTCAAAATTTTGAAAAATATATTACCAAGTTATAAACTCTTGTGATTTTTGATAATGAACATATCTTAATCCTAAATTCTTAGTCCTAAATTCTGGTTAAATTATGTTATAGGTAAAGAAATACCTATCAGTATTCTTGGTATTTTTTTAAACTGTAGTAAAATAAACATAGCATAAAATATGCCATCCTAACCTAGTTTCAATGAGTAGTTAAGTAGTGTTATGTATATATTTACTATTATGCAACTGATCCCTAGAAATTTTTCTTCTTGCTAAACTGCAGCTCTGTACCCATTAAATAACCACTCTCCATTCGTCCTTACCCCAGTCTATGTTCTTTGTATTTTTAATTGAACTTTTATTACTTCATATCTTACCTTTAATAATGATTTCAATGCAACTAAGGTAAAAGTAAAGAAAAATCAAGGTGTTGTCTATGATTATTATCTTTACTTTGGCATATTATGAAGTAAATTGTGTAAAACTGTTATTTAGAAAAATAGCAAAATTTCACTGTCTTTACAAAGATTATAAAATGCAAATATATCCAAAATAATTTTGTAACAATAGCCCTTTCATCAATTCATCTTTTTTATTTTGATTTATATTACTTGTCTGTATTAGTGTTATACCTCATCTGGAAAGGATGGCTTGTGGGTAAAAAGAAATTTTCTTTTTGGTTAGAAGATGCCAGATTGGAAATGGAGCATACCATTTAAAAAAAAAGACAACCTGCTAGTTGAAAGATGCTTTAATATTATAGATTATTAGTACTTAATAACAGCATTTTATGTTTAAGAGAAAGGATAAAATTGAACAAAATAGTGTAACTGATTGTAAATTTCTTAGACATGAAATTTTTACTTAGCTTTATGTACTTTTGTACAATTTTTACCACTTTTGGTTGAAACTATTCTTTTCATGGCTCTGAAACATAGCCTCATCCTCCTGAGTGTACTTGTCTTCACACTACAATATGATTGAATGATATTTTGGTCCCTGGATCATGGCATTAAATATGAAGGAAAGGCAGGATTGCCGTCTGGAAAGCTATCAAAGCTAAATATAGACCGTACTTATCTGCTGGTGTTAAGACAGGTTGCTATGGTGAATTGAATTTCTTAAAAATGCCAGTCAGCAGAGGATAAACAGTAGTTTTTGAAGTGGTTATTTTCCATGGAGCTATATTTCTCATACTGCATTTTCAAGTAGATGAATGTAGTGAATACTTTTATGATTTATTTTTATGAAATTTCAATTTTTAAGCATCTTTCTGACCTTCAATATTTATTAAACAAAATAGAAGAGTTTTTAATATTGTTTTCCTTTGTTTCTCAATAGATAAATTTTCTTTGATGTAGAAGTCCATTTTTCCATTAACAGCATTTTATTCATTATTGGTCATTCATTTTGCTCTGCTGACAATAATTTTACTCACTCTAAGACAGCTGTTAAAGCTGTCTTGTTTGTAATAATCTCTCTAACTCTAAGTTTTTTTTTTAATCAGCATTCTATTTGAAATACATACTTATTATATATATTGGGACAATACATCTTAATCTAGTCTTGTGATATGGTATTATTTTACTATGTTCTATGTCAGAACTGCAAATTTAAACACTTTTCTTTTAGAAGACTTTCCTCATTTCCATTATTCCATACAAATTTAAAAGTGTATGTTTTATTGTTTTGTGGGTTTATTCATTTTAGAATTTAATTAAAGAGTATTAGTAACTGTTTATCTTAAGTTCTTTAACACTAGGTTTCTTTGGTTTTCATTGTATAGCAATCTGTGTCATACTAGCAAAATGGTACTTGATAGGATTATGAAATTAAGGAGTACTTCTCATGGAATCAAGAAATGAGTTGAATCAGAAACTAGGGCAGGTGTGGAAACTCAGACAAGAATTAGGAATTTTGTGCAACTGGATTTGTTTCTCTCACCCATTACCATTACCTAGTCTCTCCTGGATTTAGTCTCACATATAAAAGTCAGGCTTTCTCCATCAAATCAGTAAAATGGCTCTTAGCTTACTTTAATTCCCTTTCTTCTAGTTCTAGTGTCTCGCTTTACCTCCAGTTTTAAAATGTAAAATCCCATGAAAGAGTTTTGATTTTGTTGAATCTGGTCATGTGCCCATATCTTTACCAGTCATGGGATAGATGTCTATTACCAAAATGGTGGAATAACCTCACTAAATATTGGTAATAATACTTTAATGACTTTAAAAAGAAAATATAGTTGAATTAATTGATAATAGCAGTTCCCTATTTGCTGATATTATTGGCTATTTATATACATACACATAAATAAATGTGAAATTTATTTTAATTAAACTGGCTAGAGAGCAGATGGAGTAACAGTTGGCTATTTCTGTTTAACATACTTCTATTTTAAATGGAGAAACACTAGCATTATAAATGAAAAATAAAAAAAAAGTCAAGAATTTCATCTACCATTCCATTATTATACTTTACCTGAGGATTATTATAGAGGCATGTAACAGTTTAATGGGAGCACTGACAAAATGTTTCAAGATCAAGTGATTCTTGACATTAAGCTTTTGTTTAGAAAGAAGGAAAGAAAGAGAGAGAGAGAAAGAGAGAGAGAGAGAGAGAAAGAAAGTGGAAGAAAAAGGAAGGAAGGAAGGAAGGAAGGAAGGAAGGAAGGAAGGAAGGAAGGAAGGAAGGAAGGAAGGAAGGAAGGAAGGAAGGAAGGAAGGAAGGAAGGAAGGAAGGAAGGAAGGAAGGAAGGAAGGAAGGAAGGAAGGAAGGAAGGAAGGAGAGACTGATGGAGGGAGAAAGAAAATGGAAGGAGGAGGAGATTATGAGAGAATGATTGCAGGAAAGAATGGAAACTCCATGAGTATGTTATTATTTAGAAACCCACAGATATCCTATGAATGGTAAATTAATTAAAGATGAATGAGAGTCTAGGAGGTTAAAACTAGTCACTAAAACCAAGTTTTGATATCCATGTACTTCATTTATCCATTACACATTGACATTTGATATTGATGGTGAGAATAAACAAGTAGGTGATTACATTGTCCTCTTATATTAGTTTTATATTGCCATATAACACGTTACTACAATCTTGGCTTAAAACAACACACGTTATCTCACAGTTTCCATGAATCAGGATCTTGAGTGCAGTTTAACTGAGTACTCTGCTCAAAGCCTCTCAAGATTGACATCTAGGTGTTGGCTAGATGGCATTTTCTTCTGGAGGCTGAACAGGAAAAGAATTTCTCCAAACTCATTCAGGTTGTTGGCAGAATTCATATCTTTTTGTTATATGACTAAATACTCTGCTGACTTGACTGGTTTCTAACTACAACTCACATCATCTTTGCATGTAATTTTGCCTAATTATTGAAGTGACATACTGTTGCCTTTGCTGTTTTCTGTTGGTTAGAACCAATCATCACATATTCATATTCAGTGGGAGGGTATTTCATGTGAGAAAACATTAAGAAGTAAAAATTATTGGTGATCACCTTAGGGTCTTTTAACCACATTACTATTTTTGAAATTTTCTTTTCTACACCAGTCAGATTCATTTACTTTAATTATGTCAATATAAAATCAGTTCTCTTTAAAAAAATTCTATCAGTTGAAAATCAATGAAGTTATAATTTATCTAAGGTTACAATACCCCACAGTGATAGGCCACTTGATAACCAGGCATTGTGCTCTTTCCACTCCCAGTCCCAGTTTTGACTTTCTTAGTTTTGTTGTCACATTTGGTGTTCTCCACTATTTTTATTGAGATATAATTGACATCAGCACTGTTTAAGCTTATGGTGTGCAGTATAATGAATTTCATTCACATTTTTTAAAGATTTATTTATTTATTCATACAAATTCCCCACCAGAGGGGCAGGGAATTAGAGGATTCACCAGAGAGAGTGGGGAGCAGAACAGGCAGATCTACTGAAATACTGCTGAGGAGAACAGCGGTGAGAAAGGAGAGGTCTTCTGTGCCCTGTGGGTCAGTTCCCTGGCTGGGGATCATGCTGCAGGCATTGGTGGTAGCTTGATAGCACTGTCTTTAACTCCCGAACCACCAGGGAGTCCCCACATTTGGTTTTAATATGTTGACTACATCTAAACACTGGCCACCTAGGCACCAACATTAAAATGGAAAATATTTTTTGTATGACCTATAGATTTATGAATTTTGACCATTTAACAGTAAAACACACACACATATTTTCTTCATTATCAGTTTTTGTCAGATGGAGAAGGACTTGAATTTTTGTTTCCTTCAGTTTTGATTTATGTTGGCATCTGAGGAGCAAGACTACAGAGCCTGAATGTAAGATTTGATACCTATAAAGGAAAAAGCTTAATGGAATAATAAGAGTTGAATTTTGTGTATGAACTCCTCTATGGCATTTTCAGTGAAAGATTGCTGGCTGTGAATTGCAAAGACAAACAGGCAGGTAAAGAAGTTTGCTAATCAGATGTCTGAGTAAGTAGGCTTCCCTGAGCTTCCTAAGAAACACCTGCTGGTGACTCAGGCCAAATTAGTAAGAAGACGACAAAAGAAAAACTAGGAGACATCATCTTTTTTCTTTTCTAGTTGTTTAAAAATTCTAAAATATTATTCTTTGAGAAATTATGGAGATATAAATTACCTCTAGTCAGCTGGAAGAACATCTAATACTAGATTATTGGAGACCAGCCCGTGCTGCTCCTTTTCATTCCTATTTATACAGTGTCAGAAATGATAACTACTCTAATACTTTTTTGGTTTTTCCCTTTAAGAAAAATTAAATCTGCTAAAATTAGGAGGAAGCACCATTTTTTTTTCTTTTTTTCTTTTTATTATTTTTTATAATAAATTTTTTTTATATTCCCCATACAATTTCAACCCCCCCATTTTGACCCCAATCCCTCCCCTCCCTCCACCCACCCCCCCAAAAGTGTCTCTGGTTCATAGATTTTTGTTGATTTTGATTTTCACTTTCTTATAGTTATTCATTTTCCTGGTCCCTTATTTAAGTTTTCTAGATTCCTGCTATGAGTGAGACCATCCGGTATTTTTCTTTTTCTTTCTGGCTTATTTCGCTGAGCATGATCCCTTCCAGCGCCATCCATGTTGCTGCAAATTGCATGTGTTTATCTTTTTTGAATGCTGAGTAATATTCCATGGTATATATGTACCACATCTTCTTGATCCAGTCATCTATTTTTGGGCATTTGGGTTGTTTCCAAAGCTTAGCTATTGTAAACAGTGCTGCTATAAACATAGGGGTGCAGGTGTTCTTTGGAATTGATGTTTCTGTGTCCTTTGGGTAAATACCTAGGAGTGGAATTGCTGGATCATATGGAAGCTCTATGTTTAGTAGGTCCTGAAATCTCCACACAGCTTTCCACAGTGGTTGGACCAGTTTGCACTCCCACCAACAGTGCAGAAGAGTTCCTTTTTCTCCACACCCTCGCCAACATTTGTTGTTGCTAGTTTTTTTAATATGTGCCATTCTCACTGGTGTAAGATGGTATCTCATGGTAGTTTTGATTTGCATTTCCCTGATGACAAGTGATGTTGAACATTTTTTCATATGCCTGTTGGCCATTTGCATTTCCTCTTCAGAGAAGTTTCTTTTTAGCTCTTCTGCCCATTTTTTGACTGGATTATTTTCTTTGTTGTTGTTGAGTCTCATCAGCTCTTTGCAGATTTTTGTGATCAGTCCTTTATCATTAGTGTTGGGTGCAAAAATGTTCTCCCAGTTGGTGGGGTTTCTCTTTGTTTTGGTTATTGTCTCTTTTGCTGTGCAGAAGCTCTTTAATTTGATGTAGTCCCAGCTTTTTATCTTTGCCTTCACTATCACTGCTTTGGGTGATGTGTCTGTAAAGATGTCTTTGATGTGCAAATCACGTAGTGTTTCGCCTATATTTCCTTTGATGTATTTTATGGTTTCAGGTTTTATGTCTAGTTCTTTAATCCATTTTGAGTTGGTTTTTGTGTATGGTGTGAGGTAGTAGTCAAGCTTCATTTTTTTGCATGTAGCGGCCCAGTTTTCCCAGCACCATTTATTGAA
This sequence comes from Talpa europaea, assembly GCF_964194135.1. NCBI lineage: Eukaryota > Metazoa > Chordata > Mammalia > Eulipotyphla > Talpidae > Talpa > Talpa europaea. The sequence continues at coordinate 94,108,037 of NC_140075.1, forward strand.
CAGACTTTCTTTGCTCCAGTGCATATTCTTTGCTCCTTTGTCAAATATTAGTTGACCATAAATCTGTGGGTTTATTTCTGGATTTTCTATTCGATTCCATTGGTCTGTGTGTCTGTTCTTGTTCCAATACCATGCAGTTTTGATGATTATGGCTTTGTAGTATAGCCTGAAATCTGGGAGTGTGATGCCTCCATTCCCTTCTTTTTTTTTCAGGAGAGCTTTGGCTATTCGGGGTTTTTGGTGATTCCATATGAATTTCATCAATAATTGTTCTATTTCTTTGAAGAATAACATTGAAATTTTTATTGGAATAGCATTGAATCGGTATATTGCTTTTGGTAGGATGGCCATTTTAATAATGTTTATTCTTCCAATCCATGAGCAGGGGATGTCTTTCCATTTCTTTGTATCTTCTTCTATTTCTTTTTTTGGCATAATTGATTTAGGAAGAAAAGCTGGTTAAGCTGATTGAGTGTGGGATTTTTGCTCCTGGGGAGCTCTATGATGGTTCATGTGTTCTTTCATGTGTTATCTAAGTACCTATCATAACATTTTTATAGTATTATAAATTGTCTACGTACTGTCTGTGATTCTCAATGGATTATAACCTCCAAAGGGAAGAAACTGTTCATGTTTAATGTCATATCACTATTATCTATCACTGTTTTTTAATACATAGTAGGCCCACTAGAAATATTCATTAAATAAATGAAGGAAGAAAGGAATGTGTGAGTGATTAAGTAACTAAATGAAAAAATGGGTAATGGAGAGAGTAAGAGTAATAGACTCAATGTATAGTGAATGTACATTGACAAAACCTACCTTTCCCCCACTTTTCAGGCAGTTCTGATTCTACATTTAGCCCTTTGTTGTTCAATACAAAAATTTACTCTCTGGTGACATACCTCTGTAGCCTCAGCTTCTTTGTAGGTGTGTGTGAGGTAAATGAGAGACCTAATTCCAGGAGCAAAAGGATATGATGACCTCACTAATCCATTTGAATTATAGACATTTGTTTAGAACACTGAGAAAAGATATTGTCAAGGATTCCATTCTTTCCTAAGGAAATCAGGGGAATCCCTGAATGCATTTTCAAAGCTAAATATACTTCCTGAACAGTTCACTTTGAGGAAAAACTTTATATCATAATTTTGGTAGTGGAAACTTTCATAGCATAATGTTGAGTAATTCAGCCCTGCATTAACTTGGTTTTTTAAATGCATTAATTTAAAAAGTAAGTTGAGAAGATGGTGTTTTTCTTTCCTCCCTGTAAAGTTCTGTCATAACTTTCCCTCTTTTATAAATAACTAAGGGTATGGGTAGACTTGGAAAATATTTGCATTGCTGAGTAGAAGGTGAAATGATATTTGTATTACAGTCAGTTTCACTTAGCTACCTGCATTGAGTGCAAATCCTTATAGTTCACTTACGTTGGAAGCGATATAATAGTATGTCTTGACATATGTTAGCAAAGTAAATGAAGTGCAGTTAAGGTACTTTGAAATAATTTTGAACATTGTTTTCTCCTCTATCCTTAAGCCATGAATTTAGGGGAGTTTGAAACAATAGCCACTATTCATGTTGAAAATACTGGCAAGTAGACACCATCCTTACCAAATTTTTTCCCGTAGTTTAATAAAATGGTACTCAAGCTACTCACGTTTGCTTTGAACATACCTCTATAAAGCACAATGGCTTGAGAGTGTCAGATATTTTAAAAGGTGTAATCAAGATATAATCCAAAGCTCACCTTTACATCCTGGTCAAGTATATTGCATTCTAAAAAGAGTAAAGTTTGATTATTTATTATATATTTTATGTTTTTAGTATATTTTTTTTGGTTTATTCAGATCAATGGTTAGTCAAAATAATTGAATTTGAAAAAAAAAAAACATCCAAAATAAGCTCTAGTTTGTCAGTGCTTTACTTAAAACATAATGGCAAGAAAAAAACAATGTTTGCACTTAGACTGGGTTGTCACTGAGAAGATTGAGAAATTGTTTGTTATAATTATCTGTGGATTTACTTTAAATTTTTGGGAGTAGGGAGCCTTTTAAGGGATATTTATTGCTATGTTATAATTTTTAATCAGTTTTAGTCTTTATTGAAATGGATGCATACCATATATACCATATATATGGTATACTATATATACCATATAATCCATCCATTTAAAGTATACATTTTTGTGGTTTTTAATATATTCACAGAGTTGTGTAACCATCACCACTATCAATTTTAGAATATTTTCATCTACCTAGAATGAAACCTTAAACCATTTTCAGGCACTATTCATTTACCATATTTTTGAATTGGAGGTTTGTCTTTTTGCTGTGGAGTTCTGGAAGTTCTCTATACTCTGGTTATTAATTCCATATTAGATATATGCTTTGTGAATATTTTTTTCCAGTTGGTAGATTACCTTCAAATTCTATTGATATTGAGTTGATGCACAAATTTTTTAATTTAATTTTATTTTTTAAAAGATTTATTTATTTATTTATTTGTTTGTTTGTTTGTTTGTTTATTTATACAAGCACTGGGTACAGTCAGAAGCGCGGGAGGGTGAGAGAATTCACCAGAGCCGGGGTGGGGAGCAGAACAGGCAGACTGACGAAATACACTGCTGAGGGGAGCAGCGGGGGGTAGGAGAAGTCTGCGCACCATTTGGGACCCTAGCTGGTGGCCAGGGATCGAACCAGCGCTGCAGAGGCTGAGGGCAGCTTTGCAGCTCAGCGCTCAACTGCTGCGCCACCAGGGTAGGCCCAAATTTTTAAATTTTAATGAAATCCTTTCTTTCATTGCCTGCCATTGGTGTCATATTAAAGAAATCATTGGCAGACCTAATGACATGAAACTTTCATTCTACCTTTCTTTCTAGGAGTTTTATCATCTAAGTCTTACATTTAGGCTCATCTATTTTTAATTAATTTTTGTATAAGGTGTAAGGTAAGAACGAACTCATTCATTTGCCTATGGACATCTACTTTTAATAGTGTAACATTCAGTTTTTTAAAAAGAAAATTTTCACTATGTTTTTGGAATATTATCTTAGTGGTTACTTTAGCACTAACAACAGAAATCAGATTCTGCTATATACTTATAACTTAATTCCAGTGAGATATAGAATTACATAGATGGATGGATATTATGTAAACCAAGGAAACACAAAGGAAAACAATGAAGAAAAATAAAGATCTCATATAATTATTATATAATTTTGTCTTTTTAGTTTAAAAAACCAAGGGAAGAAAAGTGTGTGTGTATATATATATGTGTGTGCTTGAATGTACAGATGTATATGTAATAGTGTTCATTATATATTTTTTTTTAAATTTGTGCTACACCATTTTATTTATTTGTTTGTTTGTTTGTTTGTTTGTTTATACAAGCACTGGGTACAGTCAGAAGCAGGGGAGGGTGAGAGAATCCACCAGAGCCAGAGCGGGGAGCAGAGTAGGCAGAAGGACCGAAGTACACTGCTGAGGGGAGCAGCGGGTGGCAGGAGAGGTCTGCACACCATGTGGGACCCTCCTCCGGTGGCTGGGGAGAGAGGCTGCGGGCAGCTTCGCAACCCGGCGCTCAACCGCTGCGCCACCGGGGAGGCCCTGTTCATTATATTTTTGTTTACCATTTTGATTCTGTTTCTTCTTCTGGATTCACATTATCATCCAATATTCTTTCCTCATCAATACAACTTTCTTCCTCCCCAAGTCCTCTGTGTTACCTTGTCCATTATATTTTATGTTTAGTGTTACAGGCTGAACAATGTAATTAATTACATATATGTACAATATATATAAACATATATATGTATATATGTATAGATACACATTGTTTTATGCAACTGTTATTTTTTAGATCAGTTAGAAAAATTAGGAGAAATATGCAGTTGTGCCATCTTTTATAATTACCTACATAATTACCTTTGCTCTTCAGTGTATGTGTGTATATTTGAATTTCTCTCATTCTTTTTAATCCTTGCAAGCGTTAGTATTTACCTTAATATAGTTCAGCTAATAATAAATTTTGCCAGGTTTTGTTTATTGCGAATGTCTTTATTATTGCATTCATTTTTGAAATATTTCTTCAATGGCCCGTAAGTTTCTTGTTTAACAGGTTGCTTTTTTCTTTCATTACTCTAAATATCTTTCACATCCTACTGCATTTTGTCATTCATTGTTTCTGATGAGAAGTGTAATATTTGTCTTATTGGAATTCCATTGTATTCTATATAATCCAGTTTTCTCTTCAAGATTTTGTTTTTGTCTTTCATGGTTTTACCTTGATGTGTCTATTTATGGACTTATGATTGTTATCTTAAATCAAGTTGGTTGAGGTTCTCAAATGTGTTTTCAGCAAACTTTGGAAATTTTCAACCATCTTTTCTTATATTTTTCTGCTCCTTTTACTTTCTTTTCTCATTCCGGTACTCTATTATACATATGTGTTAGTTTTCTTAATATTGTCTCACATTTCTCTAAAGCTCTTTATTTTTCTTCATTGTTTTCCCTTGTGTTTCCTTGGTTTACATAATATCCATCCATCTACAAATTCATCAGTTCTTTTCTTCTCCCAACTCATATCCACTGTTGCATATCCCTAGTGAATTTTTCATGTCAGTTTTATATTTTTATCCTTGAATTTTTCATTTTGCCTTCTATATTATAATTTCTACGTTGTCTTCTCTATTTGATGAAAGATTGTCATCACACCTTCTCCAACTTTTTGTTTTTTTTCCCAATTTATTGAAATATAATTAATGTACAACATTGTATTAGTTTAAGATGTTCAGTATAATGGTTTCATGAAAGTATACATTGCCAGCTGATTACCAAGTTAAGTTTAGATAAAATCCATCATCTCATCTAGTTGCAGTTTTTCTTGCTGTGCTAAGAACTTTTAGCACCTATTCTCTTAGTAATTTTCAAATATACAGTACAGAATTGTTAACTATAGTCAGTGTGTTACACATTACGTTCTAAGAACTTCTTAATTTTATAGCTTTAAGTCTCTTCTTTCAACTGTTTTCATCCATTTCCCCTATCCGCCATCCCAACCTCTGGCAACCACCAGTCTGTTCTCTGTTTCTACAAGTTCAGTTTATTTGACTCCACATCTAAAGGAGATCAGATAGTATTTGTCTTTCTCCATCCAACTTACTTCTTTTAGCATAGTGCCCTCGAGGTCCATTCAGATTGCCACAAATGGCAGATTTTTTTATTTTAATAACTGAATAATAGTCCATTCTGTGTAGTCATTGATCACTTAGTGAATGGGTTACCTTCTAAGAAATGCATCCTTAAGTGATTTCATTACAGTGTGAACATCTTTGAATGTAATACAAATTTAAATATTACAGCCTACTACACACCTTTTCTATATGGTATAGTCATTTAGGACTAATATGGGACTAGAAGGAGGATACTTTGGATCTGTTTGGGATAGAATGCAAAGTTATCTTAACTGACACACAGAAAATTTATTAAGAAAAAGACACTTGCATAGACACAGTGGGCCAAAGCAGCATTTTAGAAAGAACTCGGTAGCCTTTTATATTGTTCTTTGGAATTTCTCACTTTGGTGTTAGTTTGATTTGCTGTAATAGGAGTTAGTGCTCTTTATTTTTTTTTTTTTAAAAAAAGATTTATTTATTTATTTATACAAGCACTGGGTACAGTCAGAAGCGTGGGAGGGTGAGAAAATTCACCAGAGCCAGAGCTGGGAACAGAACAGGCAGACTCACAAAATACACTGCTGAGGGGAGCAGTGGGCGGCAGGAGAGGTCTGTCATGTCATGTCATGCCATGTGGGACCCTCGCCGATGGCCTGGGATCCAACCGGCGCTGCAGAGGCTGCAGGCAGCTTCGCAGCCCAGTGCTCAACCACTGCGCCACCAGGGGAAGCCCAAGTTAGTGCTCTTTATACCCCCTTGTCCCCCCTCTCCATTCCTGGTCTTGCAAAATATGTATGACCAGTTAATGATTATGTTTATCATCCCTATATCCACCACTGATTTGTCCAGGAGGCAGCTAGTCTAGGTGATAAGGAGTTAAGGTATTCAAACTTTCAACTCTTTTTAATAGCTTCATTGCATTTCTGTGCACTACTTGTTTAGTATTTGATAATTTAACAATATTAATTCTTCCAGTTCATGCACATGGAGTACCGTTCTATTATTCATGTGTTGCTTCCTGTTTTTCCCTTCAGACCTGCTAGTATTGTAATAGTTCAGGGCTTCTATATTGGGTGCATAAATATTTACAAATGCTGTATCTTTTTGTCTCTTGTACAGTCTTTGTCTTAAAGTCTATTTTTACTGAAACAGGTATTGCTATCCTAGCTTCCTTTTGGTTTCCATTTGCATGAAATATCTTTCTATCACTTCAGTTTTAGTCCATCAGTTTCTTCATATCTGAAGGTAGTCTTTTGTAGGCATCATATAGATGGGTCTTTTTAAAGAAAAGTCTTCATACACTGTTATTTGAGTTTTTTACAAGTTCAACTTTTACTAATTTAAATACTTAATAATCTATTAAACTCATGAAGAAGGTTTTCCAGTAAAGAGTACTGGTGGTAGGGAATGTCCTACTAAAATAAACTGAAAGAAAACCACATGACCATGTAGTTTACCAGCAAGAACAGGCACATACTATTATATGAAAATTACCTATCCTATCTAGGCCTTCTTATTTAACATCTAAAAATATAAAATGTTAACATTCTGGCTTTGTTTTGAATAATGAAGATAGGTATGTTCATCTTTTGTTTTGGTTGTATTTCTCCATTATATTCCGTGGTTGCCTTTGTACATATTCTGTCGTGTGTGTTTGCTTTTGTACTTAATAAATTATTGTTCTTGGACAACTCTAGATTCTTAATGGACAGAAGGTATTTTATCTTTTTCTAAATTTGTACTTATATTATTTTCCTTGCATTTATTTCTTTGTCCCTGAATAAAACAAATGTCCACTAAAGAATTTTTAATTAAATATTCTCAAATAATTTAATTTCAGTATTTTTATAGCATATAATATATGCATGTGAAGCTACCAAAGGGTATGCACACAAACATACACAGAGAACACAGCCTTTGCCCCACCTCACCCAGCCAAAATATATGCACATATACATATGTAAATGTATAGATACACACATCTGTAGATATATTTCTACATAGATGTATATTTATATACATCGACATACATTTGAATAAAAAGCTGTGTTTTATATAAATGTACATTTATTCATCAGGATCTTTTTTTTTCAGCACTGTATTTCAAAGATCTTTCAATAAAATCACAGTGAAAAAAATTGTTCCTAGAATTCCAGCTTTTCCTGAAATTCATTTAGAAGAGTTAGTGTTCATTCTTGGAATGCCATATTTCATTTAGTCTTAAGCCAATTTTGCTTCTGTTTATAACAATCACTGGCATTGTAATTTTGGACCCTTATTTCTGTCCATTGGTTAGTAAATTGAGGTCAAATCAGTGTCAGGCAATTTTCAATAAACTAGCATCTAATTTTTCATTCCTAGCAATGTTTGATAGAGAAAAAAATACCTTAAAACAAAACTATTTGTTTTGAAATATTTATTGACAAATCAATTGGATTTATATTGGTGGATCCATAAAATAAATCTACGGAGAAACTATATCAAAAATAAAACCATCACTTTAAAATTAGCAAGCATGTACTTTAAAGTGACATTTAAAATTTATATATGATTTATTTTTACATAATAAAAAGTGACAAAACAATATTTTTTATAAATAGTTACAAACATTAAGCAGTTTTTTTAAGCCACATTCATTTGTAATTTTGTATCACTGGTATTTAAATTATACTTACTAAAAAGTATAATTTTAAAGTAAGTCTTCTGTAAATTTTAAAGGATAAACTGCCTCTAATCTTCTTTGAAAAGTCTTGATGGTGTTTTAACTATTTTAGCCAATCATTTCTTCCAGTAATGTCTTTTTTTTCTTTTGTTTTTGCTTCATTCAGCATTCCTCTCTTTGAAAAATAATTAAGAAGATAAAAATATCCAAAAGAACTTGTGTCTGTGATGCTTTGATATGTCTTAACATAGTAAGATATTCTTAATTGTGGGATTTCTCAACTTTATTCAATGCACAAAATGTAAATATCAATTTTATTTGAAATTGGGAGCTCCATCAAAAAGACTTATACATCAAGATATAAAGCAGAACTATATAATTTCAAAAGTAAATCTTGTAGGGCCTCCCCGGTGGCACAGTGGGTTGAGTGCCATGCTGGGAAGCTATCCGCAGCCTCTGCAGTAAGGGTTTGATTCCGGACTGGCCAGGGAGAAACTCACATGGCGTGCAGACCTCTCCTGCCGCCTGCTGCTCCCCTCAGCAGTGTCTTTGGTCTGTCTGCCTGTTCTGCTCCCTGCTCTGTCTCTGGTGAATTCTCTCACCCTCCCATGCCTCTGACCTGTACCCCAGTTCTTGTATAAATAAAATCTTTTTTTTTAAAAAAGTAAATCTTATATATTTTTTTTCTTTTTTTGAGCATTTATTCTTTAAGTTATCTAATTCCTCCTTTGGCTTAAGAGGATGAATTTTAATATCTTCCTCTTTGCAGTATTTTTTTCATTGATTGCAATTTGCTAAAACATTTCAAAGCAGAAGTTTTTGGTACTCCATCCTGGAGCATTTGATGAAAGATTCCAACTGATTTTTCAAAACATGCATCCAAGTTTAGATAATTCATTCATAAAAAAGTACTCACTGACTTGTAAGTCACTTAGGTCGATATACAAAATAATTCTTGAAAGCCTTAAGATAATTTGCTCATGTTAGTTTAGAAGAAGGCATCCCAAAACTTCATCACATGCTTTCTTTACTATTTAGAAAATAGTAGACCTAAGATAATGCTTACCTTTATAGCCTGCTTTCTGTCTTCCTTATAATGATTTTTAAAAGACAAAAGACAGAAATGCCTATCATGGTGTTTAATCTCTAAAGGTTTGAAAATATTTTGAGAGGGCATATATTAGGTGAAATGTCACCTTGTTTTTATGTATGAAACTTCTGCTGCCCAGAATAACACCTTCTACCTATAAGAATTGAACCATCTTCAGAAGCAGACATCAGACTTTTCTTGGGCATTAAGTTACAGGATAACACCCTCTTATATAAGTAAGTTTTTAAATGTTCTATAATTTCAGTATGTAACAAAATATGATATGAAAACATAAAGAGATTTAAATGTGTCATCTTGATAGAGGAAGGGGAAAGGGAAAGAGTGGATAAGAGCACATAGAGAAGAAAGGTCACTTAAGGGAAAACATTATTTTTTTTGAAAGATAATAGATAGGCTTTTTGATAGTTGTGACAATGTCTGTTTGAGTATGCTGCCTATTTCTCTAAGATTAGAGTTATTTCTTGGTAGGGCTTTCTCAAAATTAAGTTCTTTTGAATTCTTTTTGGAGTCATTGCTTTTAGACAGAGAAGTGATTTGTGGAACTCAGATGCCTACAGCTGAAAATAATTTTTATGTCACAGTGATATATAGTGAACCCTTTCAACTGAGGCTGAGATATTGCCAGATTTTCTTGGATTTGCCTGTCTTCATTATTCAAAACAAAGCCAAAATGTTAACATTTTTATTTTTAGATGTTAAATAAGAAGGTTCAAATAGGTAGTTTTCATGTAATAGTATGTGCCTGTTCTGCTGGTAAACTATATGGTCATGTGGTTTTCTTTCAGTTTATTTTAGTAGGACATTCCCTACCACCAGTACTCTATATTGGAAAACCTTCATCACGAGCTTAAGAGGTTATTAAGTATTTAAATTAGTAAAAGTTGAACTTGTAAAAAACTCAGAATAATTCCCTGTTCATAAGGATTAAAACAAAATAATTTATAAAATGGATCTAAACATATTAACAAGAATGAAATACAGTATTGTAATATGTCTTGATATTACCACTTTAGTATGTGTATTTCTTAATTTGTCTAGGAGGATAATACATAATACCCCACTGTAATGGTAATGTTCTTGTTGTGGCCTGAGTAATAATCCTGCAGATTTAGATTAATGAAAGATAACCTGTTTTTTAAAATAACTATTGTTTGAAAATTCACTCTCAGAGGAGGAACTTCATATATTATATTCTATTTATTTCTTAATTACTTTATAGTTCTTCAAACTGAAGTAATTTCCTTAGTAAAGTGAAAATACTTAATTTCAGGTCATAGCTCTTCCACAAATAAGGTGTACATCTAAAACAGAAAATTTTTATACTGGAAAGGCATGTTTGGAGTTGTCATTGTAAGGATGATTAATTGACACTAGTGTTCCTAAAATGGGCAAGATCCAGAAAAGCATGGAGATTATTAATGCAATTTTATATATGTTAAATTCTGCTTTTGTAAATCACCCTGGTTTGTAAGTTATTCATATCACAAAATTTATTGTTAACTTTATATAAAGTTGTTGGAATACTAGAATTATGTTTAAATACAAATATATGCTAAATAGATTCAAGCCATCAGTAATTTAATAATTTGTTCCTCTTTGTTTTTAATCCCAGGTTATATTTAGGGTTTTGAAACTAAGAGGGCTCTTTTTCAAAACACTTTACATATTATATGAGCTATGTTATAGTGAATCTAATTTTAGTCTGCGTATCATCACATTTCAGAAGCTGCTAGTTAACCAGGTCGTGATATGTCTTTTTCACACATACAAATATAAAAATAGCATCATATGTATAAAATGTGTTTTTAAAGTGCTTGATAAATATTATTTCTTTCTATATTTTATACTCTAAATCTTATTTTCTGCCTTTATTTTATACAGTTTCATTTTTTTCTGTATCTACTTTATCAGACCTACTTGCTTACCCTTAAGTAGAACATTTGTGAAGGAAATGAAGGGTTTATGGTATAGTAGAGTCTGGGAAAATAATTGACATAAGCAAGGCAGTGTAGTACAAAAGAAATAAGTTCAGATTCTAGTTTGACAACTTGGATTGAAATTGTTGTCTTCCACTTAACCAGGCTACTTAATAACTGTGCCTCAGTTTCCATATCTGTGGAATTGGATTATAACCTCACCTACCACATAGGGTAGAGACTTAATTGATACAAGTTGATACAAGCTCTTAAAACAGATTCTGCTAAGCAGAAGGCACTTAATTTTTGTAATTTGAGACATTCAGATAATATGAGAAGGTGCTATACATACTTTATCAGAGTAGTTCTCAAACTATTCTACTCTTTGGGGCACATTTTGTTGTACAAATATAAAGAATATCTTAAATTGTATGTTTCTATTGATATATATTGATAACTGATAGATTGTGACTTATTAGAATAGGAGAAAGACCCAGAAGTTTGCATTTTTAGGAGTAAAATAGATAAAACTGGTATAGCTTTTTTAAAATTTTCCTTGAGTTTCAGAAAATGTAACAGTTACACTGTTAATGGGTATAAGTTGATGCATTGGATAACACGGTTGCTTTGTAAATCATACAAACTTTGTAAAGAATTTTGGCGTTTCTACTGAATTATAAAAATACTTTATTAAATAATTACATTTTGATCATTCAAAGTTATAAAAATGTGTTATGATTTGACTCAATAATTCCATTTTGATCATTTTCCCTAAGGATAATCCAAAAAGTTATATGAATTTGTCCTTCCAAATTTTTATTTATTTTTTAAAAGATTTATTTATTTATACAAGAGCTGGGGTACAAGTGAGAGGTGTGGGAGGGTGAGAATTCACCAGAGACAGAGTGGGGAGCAGAACAGGCAGACAGACCAAAGACACTGCTGAGGAGAGCTGAGGCAGGCAAGACAGGAAAGGTCTGCCCCACAATGTGGGTTTCTTCCTGGCTGGCAGGGAATCGAACCCATGCTGCAGAGGCTGCAGACAACTTCACAGTGTGGCGCTCAACCCGCTGCGCCACCAGGGAGGCCCTCCTCCCAAATTTTTATATCAAACATGACAATATCTAAATACAGATTACTTCATACATTATTGTTGATCTGTTTGTAGATCATTATTTAACTATTAAAATTTATAATTGTGAATATAACAGTATCATAGGAAAATATATAGACAATTAAAAAGCATAATTGATATTTGTGCACTTCATTTGCAAGTGTGTAAAAATATAACTAGACAAGTGTACAAAGAATAAAAAAATATGTTTTATTTTAAAATAGTTGGCCCAGCATTAATTAAAAAGGGGGGAAGGATATATGTATAAACCCATTTTAAACTATGTACATAATGTATTAATTAAATTAAATGAATTATCCTTTTAGACTTAGCTTTCTTTTTATTGTTTGCATCTCCCAAGATAAAACAAAACTTTATAGATTTTATTGTAAACCACCTTCCTACATAGTAAAAGGAATTTGGTCTTCTCTGGTCTATTTGTTGACTAAAGATCAGATTTCAGGAATGCTTCTGACTCTCAAAGAGAGAGAAAATGCTTTAATTATAAGCACCATTTTACTACTTAACAGTAAGATTTAATGATTGGTTTCTACTTATGCTGATATAGGAAAAGACATCTGACAGGCATTAATTGAGGACTTAACACTTTATATATATGCCATAAAAAAAAACACAGCCAGCAAGTATAAATTTTGTATCTCTTGCTAATATCTCTCTCTTTTTTATTTATTTATTTATTTATTTGCTTAGAAGAATTAGGGTGTAGGCCAGAGATGTGGGGGATGAGAGGATTCACCAGAGACAGAGTGAGGAGCAGAACAGGCAGATTTACTGAAATACACTGCAGAGGGGAGCAGTGGGCGAGACAGGAGAGGTCTGCAATGCTATATGTGGGTCAGCTCCCTGACTGAGATTGAATTCAGGCCATTGTGGTGATAGTGCTGAGACTTAACCCACCAGAGGGGCCTCCTTGCTGGTATCTTTTAATGAATGAATAATCAATTTAATGACAGTTTTGATTGCAAATGGTGATAAAACAGAAATTAAGATCACATGATAAAAGAAAGGTTCTACTTTCTGTCAGCCACATTACTTTATATACTTTCTTGTGTTATAGCTTGAGTCTTAAAGTTTTCTGGACTATCATTCTAAGAAAAAGCTAATCTAACAAGTTATTTTTATCAATCAGGAAGAAACAGAGAAGTCATCTAAAATTGGCTTATTCAATAAAAGAAGTATGTTGGTTTACAAAATGTGGCCAATTTATAGGTTAGACTTCAAATATGGTTTGAACCTGAAATAATTAATACTGCAAGTTCTCAGGATTATATCTGTCAGTAGAAACATAACAACAGAAATGGCGGGATCTTAAAATTCATAAAAGGCAGGTGTTAACTGAATTCGCAACAAATTCTAACTGGAAGATGGTGGTGTTATAAGAATGAGTTCTGATGGAAATGAGTTCTGATGGAAATTATTTTTAGTATCAATAATGAGCAAATCAAGCCTGTTATGAATCCTTTTTATATATTTTGTACTTCATTGCAGTTACAAAGGGCAGTCTTCTTCCAGAGATATTATGGAATCCCTTAATTATTTGTTGAAGAATGGATAGTCAGTGTGCTGGTTGATATGATGATTTTATATTATTACTAGTTTGTATCTATATACCATAGTTCCTCTTTTGAGGTCAGATATTTCATAAAAGGTAATATTGAGAAATCTTTTTTAAGATTTATTTATTTATGCATAGAAGAACTGGGGTGTAAGCTAGAGGTGTGGGGAACAGGGGTGAAAAGATTCACCAGAGACAGAGTGGGGACCACAACAGGATGATTTATTAAAATACACTGCTAAGGGGAGCAGCGGATAAGACAGGAGAGGTCTGCTGTGCCATGTGTGGGTTAGCTCCCTGGCTGGTGATCAATTCAGGCTGCTGAGGTGATAGTGCTGAGACTTAACCCTTAGGACACCAGGGAGGCCCAGTATTGAAAAAATCTTAAAAGATAGTATCAAAAAATTCTTGAGAAATAAATATACTTAAGGGCCTCTCCTGGTGGCGCAGGCAGTTGAGCACTGCTCTGTGAAGCTGTCTGCAGCCTCTGCAGCGCCAGTTCAATCCCGGCCTGCCGGTGAGGGTCCCAAGTGGCACGGCAGACCTCTCCTGTCGCGCCCCCACTGGTCCCCTCAGCAGTGTAAAAAAAAGAAAAAAAAAAAAGAGAAAATCCTTACTTGTTTCCCAAACTTCTAGAAACAGTTTACTGATCCATCTATTAAAAAAATTGTGAGCAAATATTTGTTAATGTGAAAAGTTTAAATCTCACCTTAAAAACCAAAACAAGTTGAATAGATTATATCATTTAGGTATTATATGATTTAATTTGAGGTGATAGAAATCTAAAAGTAGGGGAGTCTAGGGGAGAAGGTTACTGGATGGGGCATATAGAAACTTTCTGAGGTGATGGAAATAGTCTGTATCTTGTTTGGGTGTTTTACAAGTATATAAAATTGTCAGAGCTCATTGAACATAACACCTAAGTTTGTTACATTTTTTTGTATGTTAACATCATATAAGAGTTTGAATATGATCAATTTAGCAATGATAAAGAAAATAAAATACATGAAAAATAAATGTTATATCTTTTGTGGGCACTGATAGTCAATGGGTTTACAGAAAAAGAAAATTACCATTTTTCAAAATGAGGTATAATTGACCTATAACATTACATTAGTTTCAGGTATAGAACATAATGATTTAATATTTGTATATATTACAAAATAATCGTCACAGTAAGTCAATGTCCATCCCTGCAAATAGTTTTTTTCTCATGATGAAAACTTTTAAATTCTACTCTCAATAACTTCAAGTATGAAATGACCACTATATTAGTAACCTTCATACTGTATGTACTATAGATAACTTATTTAATTGCAAGTTTGTGCCTTGTGGTGACCTTCATTCTTTTTGCCTACCCTACCATCACTGACCCTGACCACTGGCAATCACAAATCTGTTGTCTATATCCATGAGTTTGTTTTTCTTTCTTATTTTCTAAGATTGCACATATAAGTGAGATCATACAGTATTTGTTTTTCTATGACTTATTTATAATACCTTCAGGGTTCAGCATAATACCTTCAGGGTTCATCCATATAGTTACTAATGGCAAGATTTCATTCTTTTTTGTAACTGGGTATTATTCTACCATGTATATATATATATTCCATATTTTCATTATTCATTAATCTACTAATGGACACTTAGGTTATTTCCATGTCTTGGATGTTGTAAATAATGCAGCAATGAATATGGGATGCATTTATTTTTTTTCAAGTTTGCATTTTTATTTTCTTTGGATAAATACCCAGAAGTGCTAAGTTGAATCATATGATATCAAGTGATCCTAGTAGGAAAATTTCTCATATATGCTATTTTTATATGCTCTCCCATCAAGGGTTGTATAAAGCAGTGAAAACCCCTTCAACTTTACCTGATACTATTTTAATGTATCAAAGCCCATCAACTAGCATCATTAGGACTATCATGTACTCTATCCTGATTATATGTAATATTGATTGCTATAACAAGGGAGCATGGACACTGGAGGAACTGGGGTGCCATAGTAAGAGGGACTTCCTAGGGATTGATCATAGGATTTAAACCTGTCACTAAATGTGTTGCCCTATTATTCAGTTTTACAGGGCTCTGCCTGGGTCCCTCCCTTTTTGCTAGCCACCTAAAAACCCTCTCAAGGTCTTAAAACAGGTCTTAAAACCCTCTCAAGGTGTTATAAGACTCATCTATTGGTTCCTGAGCATCTCTCTGGAATCACTGGTCCTTCATGGCCTGAGTTCCATTGTTTGAATACCATAATTTTATGTATTTTGCCTGACATGTTAGTTTTTTAGGCAGAAAGGGAAAATCTAGTCTCTGTTATCCCATCTTAGTTAGAAGCCAAAATTCTGATATTGTTTTTAAAAGAAAATATTGAAGGATGATGTGTGGGTAGTCAAAAAATGTTAGTTTGCCAGTGCTTATTTGGAAGGCATTAAAGGCTAAATGACAGAAGAAAGGTTATATTAAAATAGTCATAAGTATTTTTTAAACTTTCTCTAATAGTTTCTGATCTGTGGGAAAAAGGCATTTTAGCTAATTTGTTCTAAATGGTACTAATTAATATGTACTAAATAATAGCTGCCTGTCAATTAATTAATAGCAAGCTCTTTGGGATTTAATTATGAACATCTTACATATTTTCTTTCACGTATTGAATGCTTGCTAAATATATGTTGAATAAATGTTTCCAGAATCAGAGACTTAGCATTTCTTTGTAGAATTCATAATATTTATCCCCTCTCTGAGCTTAATTAAGATCCATTTCCAGGTAAGATAACTTATGCTTATTTATATATTGTCAAGAAAATTAGTGATTTTATAATGCAGATGTTAATTTTTCACCTATTTTTAAAAGTCTATTCTTTATGTAAGTATTTCATTATGTTGTGAGTAAGCTAATTATCAATTTTATGTCTCTAAATATTCACTCATTCACTAAAAATTTTGAGCACTCACTTTAGTGAGACAGACTAATATGATTCTTATTGTTTTGAAGCTTATAGACTAGTGGGAAAGGCACATATTATCAAATAATCACTCTAATTTATACATAACTGTAAGCTGAGATAACTACAGCAAAGTTAACAACAAACTTGTTAAAACAGAAAAAAAATCAGTTAACCCACATAGATAAGAATGTGTCTTGGATGGTATTACCAAAGGTAATTTATCATGTTGCTTATCTTTATAAACAACAAAGATATGTTTTTATAAAAACATTAAAGCATGTATTAATTTTGGTAGTTATAATTTTGAGTTGTTTTGATAGTAGATTATTGAGTACCAATTAGTTATTGAATTCTCCTTGGTTATTGTACAAATTTTTCCATCATTGTCCCTAATTTTAGCACATGAAATAACCACCCATCTAATTATTGAATTCTCAAAGCTAGGAAATAATCCTGTTTTTTGTCTCTTTACTTAACTATTATTACTACCACCACTGCCACCCAATTTATTCCATTACCAAATCATCTCAGTTTGACCTCCAACATACTATTAAATCTATTAATTTTTTTCTTTTCTATCACCATCCTTGTTCAAGCCACTATCAATATTACAGTACTTTTAAATATGTGTTTCCATTCATTTTATCATTTAATTCATTCTCGATCAACAGTTGAAGAAATCTTTTGTAATCAGATCATGAAATTTCTCTTCTTAAAACCCTTTAATGGATTTCAATAATATTCAGAATAAGATCCTTTCTATTAAAGATTAAATAATATTCCCTGTGATCTGATTCCTAGACTCTCTAATCTTATCTCATTACTTATTTTTTTTCTATCACTCTGTTCATATAAACTATTGTGATTTCCTTTTTATTACGATTTTTTTTTGTTCAAAGCCCCTTTTTATTGGTGTTTATTGGTACTTATTCACTTATTGCTATCCTGTCTTTTCACACAACTGATGCACATATGTTTATTCATGTCACCTCTTCAGATAGACTTTCTCAAAAACCTTGCATAACTTCTCTTTGTAATTTTACAGCATTGGCCTGGATTATTCTATTAATTTGCTGTCTTATTTGATTTTTATCTTCCCTTATAAGTTTGGTAAGAAGTGCAATTTTATTCTGTTTTTATTTATTTTACCTAGAAGAATATTGGCACTTTGGCTTATCAGTAATTTTTTTTTCACATAGTTCTCTTTTCTTCACACTGGGCATAACAATAGAAAGCAGTAATATAGTATCCATGTAAATTAATAATATTGATAGATGATGATTTCTGAAAATTATAAGCCATATTGACACGTTGAGTTAGTGAGCGTTTTGGATTATAGCTGAAAAGAACTTTAACTTGCAGAGGGCTAAGGTAAAAGATAAGAACTGATAAATGTTCACAATTGTAAAGTCATTGTTAATTCATTTCAACAAATATTTGAATTCAGTATTGAGATTTGGTATTTACTATATGTTGGGCTTTGTGTTAGGCAAGCTATCTAGCCTAGTTACATAGTAAATGTTCTCAATATATTTTATAAGTATTGCACATAATTGGGGGCCTGCAGTAGAGTTTGGGTGAAACTCATTATCATTAAAATCCATGAACGCGTACTCATTTTAGTTATTTTCTACTAGAAGACATATTTACCCACACTTTCTAAACTCTGCACCAGGTCCCTCAGGTTGCCATAGAAAAGGAAGAAAACTGTTTTTAAAATTTGGGGGGAGGGCCTCCCTGCTGGTGCAGGGGTTAAAGTCTCAGCACTCTCAAGCTATTGCCAGCCACTGTGGCATAAGTTTGATTGATTCCCGTTAGGTAGTTAAACCACATGGCGCAGCAGACCTCTCCTTTCTCACCCACTGCTCCACTGAGTACTGTATTTCAGTGGATCTGCCTGTTCTGCTCCCCACTCTGTCTCTGGTAAATTCTCTCACCCCCTGTACCTCTGGTCTACACCCCAGTTCTTGTGTGCATAAATAAATAAAAATAAATCTTTGAAAAAAAAATACAACTTGGGGGAAATCCACCAGATACCATCTCTGTCAGACATCATACTAAATATAGGCTTAAGTAATTTACAATTTTAACATTAGATTGCACCTTTAATTATGAAAGATCTTTTTGAAGCCGGGTTTCCAGCAGTTACTGTGATAAATAGCAAATAGGAAAATCACTGTGGAGTAGGGAATGAGTCCTTTGGTATCAAATATTATTCCAAGATTTTAGAACCTCAACAAGGTATACCCACCTCATTTTTAAGTAATTTTGGTTAAATAATAAATAAGTTTTAATTGAATTTATTTTTAATTGAAGTAATATTTGGATATCTCCCTCATCAGGTAATAATTTATTTTAGTTAAAATTTTATTTTATTTAGTTAAATAACATTGCATTGTAACATATAAGTTTCAGATTTTCATTGATGAAAATCAACATACATTAGGTTCACTGCTAAATGTCCAAATATATCATTCACCATACCACTGTCCTCTTTTACCCAAAATTAAAATGTTAATTTTATCTTGTTGTGCATGTTTTTATGTTTGAAACAGCTAGTAAGTTGTTCATAAAAACATAGTAAGTTGCTTAGACCTAACTATTTAAGAAAACTGTAATGCTTTTGACTTTAGAATACCATGGAAAAATAAGACATTAACAGCATCTTGAACTGGGAAATTTGGGAACCTCCCATATAGACAAATTTTGATTTTATTTTTTTTTTACTTCAAATATGATTTCAGTCATCTTTAATGGATTTTTTTCTGGAGATTTTGTCTTTGACAGACAAAATCTTTTAGATAAATATATCTAAAAGATAAATATATCTAAAATATGTCTTTTAGATAAATATATCTGAAAGATATATTTATAATAACTGTTTTATAGAGTACTATGAAAACACTGAGAAAGTGGATTAATATTTGCTGGGCACTTACTATATTATAGGCATTATTTTAAAATTTCATTGACTACTTAAGCAATCTGAGAAATATGAGTTCCCTATCATAGGCAAGGAACCAAAGGTAAAATAAATTATTTTACTGAAAGTTTCACAGCTATTTAAATAGCTATTTAAATCTAGTTCCAATATTTTGGTATTTCCTGATACTGAGTAGGTGATTTTTCTATTTATGGCACTCCTTTAATGAAGGCTTCTTTTTTTATTTAAATATTTTATTTTATATGATTCTTACATCTTTTTTCATCTTTGCACAATGTATGCATTTTCATTTTGTTTATATTCCCCATATAATTACACCCCCCCCCTTATTTTGACTCTAATCCTTCCTCTCCCTGTCCCTCCCTCGCCCCCCACCATACTGTGTCTCTGGTTTATAGTTGCTTGTTGATTTTGATTTTTACTTTGTACTGATTTGTCTTTTTCCTGGTCTCTTATTTAGGTTTTCTAGATTCCTGCTATGAGTGAGACCATCCGGTATTTTTCTTTTTCTTTTTGACTTATTTCACTGAGTGTGATCCCTTCTAGCTCTGCTGAGTAATATTCCATTATGTATATGTACCACATCTTCTTGATCCAGTCATCTATTTTGGACATTTGGGTTGCTTCCATAGCTTAGCTATTGTAAATAGTGCTGCTATAAACATAGGGGAGCAGGTGCCCTTTGGAATTAATGTTTCTGTGTCCTTTGGGTAAATACCTAGGAGTGGAATTGCTGGATCATATGGAAGCTCCAGGTTTAGTAGTTCAAGAAATCTCCACACAGCTCTCCATAGTGGTTGGATAAGTTTGCAATCCCACCAGCAATGCAGGAGAGTTCCTTTTTCCCACAACCTTGCCAACATTTGTTGTTGCTAGTTTTTTAATATGTGCCATTCTCACTGGTGTGAGATGCTATCTCATTGTAGTTTTGATTTGCATTTCCCTGATTACAAGTGATATTGAACATTTTTTCATATGCTTGTTGGCAATTTGAATTTCTTCTTCAGAGAAGTTTCTTTTTAGCACTTCTGCCCATTTTTTGACAGGGTTATTTTCTTTGTTTTTGTTGAGTCTCATCAGCTCTTTGTAGATTTTTGTGATCAGTCCTTTATCGTTAGTGTTGTGTGCAAAAATGTTCTCCCAGCTGGTGGGGTTTCTCTTTGTTTTGGTTATTGTCTCTTTTGCTGTGCAGAAGCTCTTTAATTGGATGTAGTCCCAGCTATTTATCTTTGCCTTCACTATCACTGCTTTGGGTGATGTGTCTGTAAAGATGTCTTTGACGTACATGTCATGTAGTGTTTTGCCTATATTTTCTTCTATGTATTTTATGGTTTTAGGTCTTATGTCTAGTTCTTTAATCCATTTTGAGTTGGTTTTTGTGCATGGTGTGAGGTAGTGGTCAAGCTTCATTCTTTTGCATGTAGCGACCCAGTTTTCCCAGCACCATTTATTGAACAAACTTTCTTTGCTCCAGTGCATATTCTTTGCTCCTTTGTCAAATATTAGTTGACCATAAATCTGTGGGTTTATTTCTGGATTTTCTATTTGATTCCATTGGTCTGTGTGTCTGTTCTTGTTCCAATGCCATGCAGTTTTGATGATTATGGCTTTGTAGTATAGTTTGAAGTCTGGGAGTGTTATGCTTCTATTCCCTTCTTTTTTTTTTTCAGAAGAGCTTTGGCTATTTGGGATTTTTGGTGATTCCATATGAATTTCATCAATAATTGTTCTATTTCTTTGAAGAATGTCATTGAAATTTTTATTGGAATAGCACTGAATCTGTATATTGCTTTTGGTAGGATGGCCATTTTGATGATGTTAATTCTTCCAATCCATGAGCAGGGGTTGTCTTTCCATTTCTTTTAACAGTGTTTTATAGTTCTATTTCTTTTAACAGTGTTTTATAGTTTTCTTTGTATGGGCCCTTTACCTCTTTTGTTAGATTTATTCCCAAGTATTTTATTTTATTTTTTTTGTTTCAATAATGAAAGGGATGGTTTTTTTGATTTCTTCTTCTTCAGATTTATCGTGTGTGTATAGGAAGGCTATTGCTTTTTGCGTGTTGATTTTGTATCCTGCCACTTTACTAAACGGATTGATTGATTGATTAGTTGAATTAGTTTTTCTGTGGAGTTTTTGGGGTTCCTATGTATATTATCATATCATCTGCAAATAGTGATAGTTTAACTTCCTATTTGGATTCCTTGTATGTCTTTCCCTTGTCTTATTGCTCTGGCTTGGACTTCCAGTATTATATTGAAAAGCAGTTGTGAGAGTGGACATCCTTGTCTTGTTAAACATCTTAATAGAAATGCTTTCAGTTTTTCACCATTGAGAATATGATACTGGAGTTGGCTTGTCATATATGGCCTTTATGATGTTGAGGTATGTTCCTTGTATCCCAAAAATTTCAAGGACTTATATCATGAATGGGTGTTGTACTTTGTTGAAAGCTTTCTCAGCATCTATTGATATTATCATATGGTTTTTATATTTCTTTTTGTTGATGTGTTGGATAACGTTGATTGATTTTCGGATGTTAAACCATCCTTGTGTCCCTGGAATGAATCCTACTTGGTCGTGGTGAATTATCTTATGGATGCATTGTTGGATTCTGATAGCTAAAATTTTACTGAGGATTTTTGCATCAGTGTTCATTAGAGCGATTGGCCTGTAGTTTCTTTTTTTGTGTTGTCCTTGTTCGGTTTTGGTATTAGTGTAATGTTGGCTTCATAGAACGTGTTTGGTATTATCCCTTCCTTCTCAATTTTTTGGAAGAGTTTGTGAAGGATAGGCACTAATTCATCTCTGAATGTTTGGTAGAATTCATTTGTAAATCCATCAGGTCCTGGGCTTTTGTTTTTGGGGAGGGTTTTTTTTTATTTATTTATTTTTATTTATTTATTTATTTATTTATTTATTTATTTATTTATTTATTTATTTATTTTATACAAGCACTGGGTACAGTCAGAAGTGCGGGAGGGTGAGAGCATTCACCAGAGCCAGAACGGGGAGCAGAGCAGGCAGAAGGACCGAAGTACACTGCTGAGGGGAGCAGCGGGCGGCAGGAGAGGTCTGCGCGCCATGCGGGACCCTCCTCTGGTGGCCGGGGAGCAGCCGGGGATCGAACCGGCGCTGCAGAGGCTGCGGGCAGCTTCGCAACCCAGCGCTCAACCGCTGCGCCACCTGGGAGGCCCTGTTTTTGGGGAGGTTTTTGATTACCATTTCAATTTCGCTGCATGTAATTGGTCTGTTTTGGTGTTCCATTTCTTCTTTATCTAGCTTTGGGTGATTGTAGAGTTGTATGAATTTGTCCATCTTTTCTAAATTGTTAAACTTGTTTCCATATAACTGTTCATAGTAGTTACTGATTAGTCTTTTGATTTCTGCTGTGTCCGTTGTGATTTCTCCTCTTTCATTTATGATCCTGTTTATTTGTGCTTTCTTCCTTTTTTCCTTTGTGAGCCTGGCTAGGGGTTTGTCTGTTTTATTTATTTTTTCGAAGAACCAGCTCTTGGTTTCATTGATCTTTTGGATTGTTTTTTTAGTTTCGATTTATTTCTGCTTTGGTTTTTATTATTTCTTTTGTTCTACTGATTTTAGGGTTTTTTGTTATTTTTCTAGTTCTTTGAGCTTTGAGATTAGGTTGTTTCTTTGGGTTCTTTCTTGTTTCTTGATATGAGCCTCTATTGCTGTATATTTTCCTCTTATTACTGCTTTTGCTGCATCCCATACATTTAGGAAATTGGTGTCCTCCTTGTCATTCAACTCAAAGAATTTTTTACTTTCTTCTTTGATCTCCTCATTAGTTCAGTGGTCTTCCAGTAGTGTGGGTTTCAATCTCCATGAGGTAGGAGAGTTTCTTGCCTTCTTTTCATGGTTTATTTCTAGTTTTATGC
Source organism: Talpa europaea (assembly GCF_964194135.1). NCBI lineage: Eukaryota > Metazoa > Chordata > Mammalia > Eulipotyphla > Talpidae > Talpa > Talpa europaea. The sequence continues at coordinate 94,131,386 of NC_140075.1, forward strand.
CTTCATTGTCAGAGATGATGGTTGGTATGATTTCGATCTTGGTGTATCTGTTGATGTTTGTCTTGTGTCCCAGTTTGTGATCTATCCTGCAGAATGATCCGTGTGTGCTTGAGAAAAATTTGTACTCAGATTTTTTGGGGTTTAGTGTTCTGTAGATGTCTTTTAAGCCCAAGCACTCTAGATCCTTATTTAGAGCTTTAGTATCTTTACTTATTTTTTGTCTCGTTGACCTATCCATTGTTGATAGTGGTGTGTTGAAGACTCCTACTACATATGTGTTTTCTCTGATGTCTGTTTTCAAAGATGATAATAGTTGTCTGATATATTTTGGTGCTCCTTCATTTGGTGAGTATATGTTAATGAGTGTTATTTCTTCTTGAAGTATTGTCCCCTTGATCATAATGTAGTGACCGTTGGGGTCTCTTTTTACCTTTTTAAGTTTGAAGTCTGTTTTATCTGATATAAGTATTGCTGTTTCTTTTTTCTTTTTTGGTCCATTTGCTTGTAGGATTGTTTTCCATCCTTTAACTTTGAGTCTGTTTTTATCTTTTGTAGTTAAATGTGTTTCCTAGAGACAGCCAAAGGTTGGGTTTTGTTTCTTTATCCAGACTGCGACTCCGTGTCTTTTTATTAAAGAGTTTAGTCCATTTACATTTAGAGTTAATATCGATATGTTAGCGTCTGTATTTGCCATTGTGTTTGTCTTTCCTCTGGTTTTATTTATTTATTCTTTTAATAACTTTTTTTTTTTTTGGCCTTCTTTCGTTGTTATTCGTCCCTCTGTTGGTTCTGGCTTTAGGACTCCTTGTAGTATTTTTTGGAGTGGGGGTTTAGTCATAACGAAATTCTAGAGTTTCTGTTTGTCTGGGAAGGTCCTTATTCTTTCTTCATAGAAGAAGGAAAGCTTTGCGGGATAGAGTATTCTTGGTTGGCATTTGTTGTCTTGGAGTCTGTTGAATATGTCCCTCTACTCTCTCCTTGCCTGTAGTGTTTCTTCCCTCTTGTCAGCTTCATTATTTTTTCCTTGTCTTGGATTTTTGGGAGCTTTACTATTACTTGTCTTGCTGTATTTTTCCTTTCGTCATGGAAGTTTGGTGTTATTCTTGCTTCTTGTATGTCTATTTTCAGCTCCTTCATGTTTGGAAAGTTCTCTTCAATTATTTCCTTGAATATTTTCTCGTTCCTACGTCTCTCTCCTCTCCTTGTGGGATTCCTGTAACTCTTATATTTCTTTTCCTCATGGAGTCAGATAGTTCCCGAAGTCTTTCTTCAGTCTTTTTCCTTTGTACTTCTCTTTCCTTTTCTGTTTTGGTTCTTTTTATTTCTGTGTCTTCAAGAGTACTTCTTCGTTTTTCCATTTCATCTATTTTGCTTTCATTGCTTTTCCCAGAGTTCTTTAGCGCCTCCGTTAATTCTTTGATCTCCTGCATTTCTTTTACTTCCCTCTTTAGGGATTCAATTTCATTCTTCTGATCATTAATTATTTTTCCCTTATCATTGTTTTCCTTTATGACTTCTGTCAGTTTTTTAATCACGGCAATTTTAAAATTCTCTTTCTGGATGGCTCAGAAGTTCTTCCAAGTCACTGTCGTTGCCATCTGGTGGGTGGTTTTCTTTTTGTGGTGTGTCTTTCTCCTGAGGAGTTGGCTAGGTTACATGTGGTTTTTCTTCTCCCTGCTGCCTGTTTTCTAATTTGCCGTATGCGTTGGGACACTGTGCTGCTGGTATTGGCCAGCATCTTTTTGGTGTGCTCTTTGTGGGGTTTCGGAAACTGGTGGTCCAAACGAGTCAAATACTGTTATGCCAGAAGTCTAGTGAGGCAGTGGTACTTTGAGTATGTTAATGGTCGCTGTCACAGAATATTTCCTCCTTCTGTGTTTAATTACAAAGGTGTGTCTTGAAGTCCCACAAACTTCCCTAGAGGTGGGGCAGCTGGATTGCACTCTGGGTTCCGAAAAAACTGGATCCCCCTCTGGGTTCCAACTTCCTGCCAGGTGGGACCAGGCTTGTGGGGGCCTTCAGCTCACCTCTGACTGTGCAGGGAACCTTCCCTCTCTGGCTCTGTGGGGAGCCTTAATGAAGGCTTCTTAAGAAGATATTTAAAACTTATGGAAGTTAGTTGACTGGAGGATCAAGGAAACAGAGATCCATTATAGATCTTAGGATTGGAAGAAAACTGTAAAAGATAGACTTTTGTGTTAATTCTTAGTACATGATAGTTTCTGCATCTCTTGCTGCTTAATAGTTTTGTTAGTGTACTTGGTAACCTTGTTTCCATAATAGACAATCAGTGAAGATTGTTTTAGTGTATACATACTTATGTTTGGCCATCTGCAATTTATTTTTTGCCTTTTTAATTCACCTTTTAATTATGCATTATAATCAGATTTTTTTTTATGGCTATTCATCTTTTAGAGCCAATATCAACCATATATTCTAACAAAGTTATCAAGAGAGTTAAATGACAAAACAATTGCAAATTGGCTTTTGGCCAATGTAGGTTAAAAAACCAACAATTTGTTAAATTGACCATGTATACCTCTTTAACATGAAGACTCTCAGCCACATATTAGTACAGGCTATTGGGGTCCCATAAATACTGGTTTCAGAACTCTTTTATCTATCTGGATTTCTGGTTGTTTTTGTTTTTTGGGTTTTTCTTTTTTTTCTGGCTATGGCCTTTATAATTTATTTTCTTAACAATCCAGCCATATATGTAAACAAATTTTTTAAAAAATCATTTTATCTTATATTTTTAGATGTCATTTTAGGAGGAGAGTTAACTGAATATCTTGGTGTGCCATAGTGCAAGAAGATAACCCACTTAATCTTCTGCAAGACTCTTACAGGAATCTATGCTCACTGGAGTCAAAAAACAAGTTATAAGCCTTGAAACTCTTCTATATGGATTTGCTTTTACTTTAACCAAAGGTGGAATTAGAACTCTCTGATTACCCTGATCATAGCTAAGTAACTCCTAATCCTCCCAGCAACATTTTAAATAGTAAAATTTACCTTTAAAGATACAACTGACTCTTTTTTTTAAAGATTTATTTATTTATGCATACAAGAACTGGGATACAGGCCAGAGGTGCAGGGAGTAAGAGGATTCACCAGCAACAGAGTGGGGAACAGAATAGGCAGATCCACTGAAATACACTGCTGAGGGAAGCAGCGGGCGAGACAGGAGAGGTCTGCCGTGCCATGTGGGTAGCTCCCTGGCCGGCCGGGAATGGAACTCATGCTTCAGAGACTGCAGATTCCTTCATAGTTCTGTGCTTAACCCCTTGCGCCACCAGGGAGGCCCAGATATAACTGACTCTTACAAGACTATAGACTATAAAATCTTATAAAGATATCCTGGGATGGTGAATGGTAGTAGGGACACAGTTGTTAGCTTTTCTATATTTTGAATATTAGCCCCAAACGGTACTTAAAGTATATTAGAAATCAAAGCACTGTTAATTAAGAACTATCTGTTTTAGTTTAAAATGTTAAACTAAAGCAGATTTTCTTCCTACCCCAAAATAGTTACAGAAGAACAATCTGTTGTCACAGAAGTCATTCTATTATAAAGTTATTCTATTATAAAGGATATAGTCTCTATTTAAAATTTAAAGCTACAAATATTTGTCTTTTTGAGCCATCTGCTCTGCTAAATACCCATAAGTATTTTAGACTAAAATATTAAAATGGAAATACTTTGAAACCTTTGCATTGTTGACTCTTGATTTTTTAGAGCATGTGTCTTCCTTTGTGTAGACATTACACTACACATTACACTACTTTCATTTATTCTTTCTTGTAGAAAAAATAGTCTATGACTGATGAAGTTATTTTAGTAAAATTAATGAATTCCTAATCTAAATAAATATAAACCGTGACAATTTATTTAATGTATTTATTCCTATTACAAATATACTTAACTCCTTAAGTTCCATGACTCGGCTATAGTGCTTTAATGTTTATTAATTCCTTCCTTCCTTCTACTGGCTTTTGGTTTCATTTGTTCTTATTTTTCTAATATCCTGGGGTGGAGGTAAGGTTTGCTTGAGCTCTTTATTGTTTCTTGATGTGGGCCTATATTGCTATATACTTTATTTTTAATACTGCTTTTGTTGTATCCCATATGTTTTGTCTATTTTCATTCATCTTTAAGTAATTTTTTTTAACCAGATAAATAAGGACTCTTGTTTTATTGTCAGTTTTACTTTTTTTTCAAGTGCAAGGATGACCAGTTAAGATGTATATATTCCAATGATGATGGAAATAATCACTTCTGGTGGCATCTCTTCCTCTGAGTCTCCATTTCCCCTACTGATCTTCACCCAAACAATAAAAGTAATACAATTACAACTGAGTTTACTATTATCAATGGCACTCTCATCACAGTTCTTACAGATCAAATAAGGTTCTTTAGCTGAGACTTAATTCCTGGCTCCTCTCCGAATCCGCCAATTCCCTGTCTGTTCCCCAGCCAATGTTCTTAAGGAAGCGTTCTTCATGGAGCACAGTGATGGCATTGATGCAGAGCAGGGCCGCCTGCAGCAGCGAGTACAGGGTAAAGGCTATACTTACCGAGCGCCCCAAGCCCAGCAGATCATGCTTTTGCCGCTGCAGGGGACGTGGCACCACAGCTGGCCCATCTCTAAGTAATTTTTTATTTCTTCTTTGATTTTGTCATTTATCCAGTGGTTGTTCATAAATGTGTTGTTCAATCTTTGTATATTAGAGATTTTTCCTGTTTATTTTTGTTGTTGGTTTCTGACTTAATACCATTGTGATCAGAGAAGATACATGATATGATTTCAGTTTTCATGAATTTATTGATATTTGTTTTATGGCCTAGCATGTGGTCTGTCTTGGAGAATGTTCTGAGTGCACTTGAAAAGAATGTGTATTCAGATTTTGGGAGGGAAGTGTTTTATAAATGTCTTTTAAGTCTATATGGCACAATTACTCATTTAAGGCTATAGTTTCTTTGTTTATAATTTCTCTGGTTGATCTGTACTTTGGTGATAGTGGGGTATTGGAGTTCCCAATGATTATTGTGTTGCTACTAATGTCTGATTTTAGATTTGATAGTAATTGCTTTATGTATTTTGATTCCCCCTACATTTGGTGCATATATATTGAGGAGTATTTATGTCTTCTTGATGTATTAATCTCTTAATCATTATATAATGTCCATCTCTGTCTCTTGTTAACTTCCTATCCTGGAAGTCTATTTTATCTGATACAAGTATGGCTGTCCTGCCTTTTTTCTGGGCCCATTTGCTTGTAGTATTACTTTCCAGCATTTTACTTTGAGTCCATGTTTATCTTCAGAATTCAGGTGAGTCTTCTGGATATAACAGATAGTTGGATTTTGTATTTTGATGATACTCTGTGCTTTTTGATGGATGAATTCAGTCCTTTAACATTGTTGTCTGAGGATTATTATTGCCATTTTGTTTTTAATTTTCTGGCTCTATCTAGTTCCTTGTTCACTTTTTGGTGAAGTTTCCTCTTTTTGATTTAGGTAGGAGTGTACCTTTCTTGTAAGGGCAGTCTTTTGTTGGCAAGCTCCCCCTAAGTTTCTGAAGGAGAAACTCCTTTTTTACTTCATCTTTAAAGGTGAGTCTTGCAGGATATCATATTCTTGGATGGCAATTTGTATTGTTAATCATTTTGAATACATTGTTCCATTCTCACCTGTCCCATAGGATTTCCTCCAAGAAGTATAATGTCAGCCTAATGGGATTTCTTTATTGTTGTTGTTGTTGTTGTTTTTCTTCCTCTAGCCACTTTAATCTTTCTTTGTCTTGAACTTTTGGTAGTTTCACAACTATATGTCTTGGTATAGAACTCATTACATTTAGATAACCAGGTGTTCTTTTAGCTTCATGAACTTGTGTGTTTATTTCCTTCTTTAGGTTTGGGAATTTTTCTTCTGTTATTTAATTAAATAAATTCTCTTTTCCTTTTTTTACCTCTTCCCCTTCTGGCATACCCAATTTCCTTATGTTGCTTTTCCTAATGAAGTCAGATAGGTCTTACAGTTTTTCTTCATATTTCTCTCTCTTCTTCCACGTGGATCTTTTGTATATCATGATCTTCAAGGTCATTAGTTCAGTCTTCTGTTTGATCTAGCTTGCTTCCATAGCTTTCTGAAGAATTTTTTAGCTTCTCTATTCTCTCTTTTCCATACTGCAACTCCCTTATTTTCCTGTTTATATCCTCAGTTTCTAATTTCTGTTCATTAATTGTATTTCTTATTCATGTTTTTCCTTCTTTTACTGCATTTTCTTCCAATTTCTTTATCATGGCAGTTTTAAACTCTCTTGCCTGATAGGAAGATAAGGTCTTCCATATCTTTGTGGTTGGGTTCTGGAGAGCTGTTTCCTCCTTGTGGTGACTACTCCCTTGATGTCTCAAGTTGCCTTATGTTGTTTTGTTTGTTTGTTTGCCAGTTTTTCTGTGTTATATCTTCTGTCCTGGAATTTGATACTCCATAGAAACAATAAACTGGAAACTTTAGGGGACGCACAAGAGGGCATCTGGTGCGGGCAAGGAGGTTACTACTCCTAAGCCCATGATGCCCACCATATGCATAAAATACCATGTCAGGTATTCTGTGGCATAAGGAGTTGTAGTAAATTTACCTTTAATTAATGTTTGTTGTAATCCATTACCTTTTACAAAATACCTTATTTTTTAGTTTAGTAATAGGTTCCAAGTAAAATTGAGCAAAAGATACAGAGATTTTCATATATCCTTTATCCCCATACAATTATCCATAACTTTTAATGGATAAATTTTCAGAGTAAAGAATTCTAAGTTTGTTTTTTTTATCTTTCAAAACTTTAAATATTTCACTCCACTTCCTTCTTACTTACACAATTTTTTGAGACTGGGTATAATTTTATCTTTAGTTTACTGTTGTTAATGTGTTTTTCCTTAAATTCCAGAATTTTATTTTTATAATTTTTATTTTCTGCATTTGAATATGAAATGCCTATGGGTAGTGTTTCTGACATTGACATTTGCCATTCTGCTTAGTTGAAATTCCTGGATAAGAATGTGGTTTTGTGTCTAACATCAATTTGGGAATTTTTTTGGTCTCCATTGCCTTAGTTACATTTTCTTTCCCCTTCTTTTCCTTCTGGTATTCCCATACATATATGTTACACCTTATGTAGTTGACCCAAAGTTCTTGAAAATTCTGTTCTGTTATTTTTCCCCATGTTTTGTCTGTTTACTTTTCAGTTTTTCCAGATTTTAATGAGATAACCTCAAGTTCAGAGATTCTTTCCTCAGAAAGGCTCTGAACAAGCCTTTCCAGGCAGTCGTCTTTTCTATTATCATGTTTTTTTGGTCTCTACGTTTCATTTTGACTCTTGCTTAGAATTTCCATTTCTCTGCTTACAATGACCATGTGTTCATGCATTTTATTACATTTACCTATTAGATTTCTTAACATATTAATTATAATTGTTTTAAATTCCCAGTCTGATGGTTCCACTATCTCTGAATTTTGTTCTGATGCTTACTCTGTCTCTTCAAACTATGTTTTTTGCCTTTGACTGTGGTTTGCAACTTTTCTTCCTAGCCTGATCTGATCTATGCTTTAAACAGAACTGCTTTCAAGAAGCCTATAGTAGGGCCTCCCCAGTGGCGCAGCGGTTGAGCGCTGGGTTGCAAAGCATCCTGCGGCCTCCGCAGCACCATTTCGATCCCTGGCTGCCGGGCGAGGGGTCCCACATGGCGTGCAGACCTCTCCTGCCACCCGCTGCTCCCCTCAGCAGTGTTCTTCGTCAGTCTGCCTGCTCTGCTCTCCCCTCTGGCTCTGGTGAAATCTCTTACCCTCTTGCGCTTCTGACTGTACCCAGTGCTTGTATAAATAAATAAATAAACAAACAAACAAATAAATAAATCTTTAAAAAAAAAAAAGAAGCCTAAGTAATGTGGTATTCAGCGTGGGGAAGGGAAAACATCCTATAGTCCTATTGTTTGGTCTCATTCTTTTAGTGAACCTGTTCCCATGGACTGTGATCTTCATAAGTTCCCCTCCCACCCTAAGTGGAATGTGATACCGGAATTGTCAGGCCTAGTCTCTCAGTCAGGAACGGATCCCAGGCTGCAGGGTAGCGCTGAGTCCCAGCCACTAGACCCCCACGGGTTGGTGTCTCACGAAGCTGCAGCAGGAACTTCGCAGACGCTCAGGCAAGCAAGCGAGAAGAGGCAGGTTTGTTTAGAAGAAGAAAAAGTTTATTGAGGAGAAAAAGAGCAGAAATAAAGTGGGACTCCCAGGCCAGGAAGCCATGCCTGGAAGGGGCAAGGAAGCCAAAGTGGAGTCTTGTCTCAGGGAATATATACCTTTTTTCCCTCATTATTCTAAAGCTCCACCAGTCTCTCTGTGATTGGTTAGTTATCGGCTGTCTCACTTAATTTGCAACTGAGTGGGGGATCTTCACCTTCCTTATCTAACAGCTTTCTCTTTTCCCATTTGTTGCATCTTTAAATTTATGGCCCAGTCTTCTGGATGGGCATCCCTGCATTGAAGTTAAACAGCTGCCCTTCTAATGTGTCCATAAATTAAACCACTCTCCATTTCTCCAATCTCCGCCTCCCTTTACCACCTGAAGGAAACCAGGACTAGCATTAACAATGTTGTCCTTGGTCCTGGGATGTTTGTTTTTCCTAGTGGAATGGGTTACTTTCCCTTGGTTGTCCTTATCTCTGAAGTCTCCCTAAATTCTTCAGAGGTCCCCTCCTGCACTGTCCCTAAAACTGCCTAATTTCTAGCTTGCCCTGTGTCTCAGAATGGAATGGTTAGTGTGGATGGGAGTTAAGTATTTCCCTTTGATAAAACAGAAGGCCAGAGGAGATTAGAGAAGAGTATTTCCTTTATCCCAGAAAAATTAAGCTCTGATAAAACCCCAGCAGATTAGTCTATGGTTAAGTAGTTTCTCTTGAGGGCTGAGCTTGTTAAAAAGAACAGAATGTCCTTAGACTCCTGAATAGTTTAGAATGTTTACATTTCCCCTCCTCCTGTGAAAGCCTCAGGGGATTTTTCTCAAAAATTCTCCGAGAGAAATTGATCAGGCTTCTGAATGTAAACCTCACAAACTTGTGGGGAAACATCCCCCACTCTGCAATTTTTTACTGTCAGTCTTGTCCACACTAAGCCTCCAGCAATTTACATTTTAGGTTTTCTGGCATTAGTATCCATGGACATTTCTCCTGGTGGTTTTTTACCTGATAAATTGTGATTCTCTATATCCACCTATCTTTGTCTCTCCAATTTGAGGGGCAGTCATGTGCCTGTAATCTTATGTCCCTTACAAATCTAGAAGAGTTGTGTTTTTTTCAGGTTGTTTGCCTTTTATTTGCTAGGACAGAGTGGCAACATTTGAGCATCATAACCTTTTGAAATCATCTTCTATCAGTATAGAAATATTTTTTATCATTGTTTCATTACATTTTTTTCCCTATATAGTTTTACAACCAGACCCTAAGACATCAAATTAATCTTCAGGCATTTTACTAAATAGTATTTTGACCTATAAAGCATAAACCAGATGTTGAAATTGCACTGAAATAACTAGTTACAGATTTTGAACACTATTTTACATCTGTCAAATGTAGTGACTCTTTAAGTTGTAAAATATTAAAGGTTAAGAGAAGTGATAGTTTGGCATTTGGTGACTTTGGCAAAGAACATTCATGATGCCTTTACCATAGTTATATCCTATTTCAAGGTCCATTGTCCCAGTACCATTTTTCACTGTACTTTGTTATACCTGCTACTCAGAATGTAATGCCCAATAGTTTTATACCAGGATATTTCTATTTCATGTAAGATGTGAATATTCTAATTGTTTTTTTATAAAGGAAAACGTGAGAAATTTAGAAAATTTGTTGAGCTATTGAGAGATCTCACCTTTCATTGTTTGCAATAAGCATATGTAAAACTCCTCCTGTACTTAGACTTATTTCTAGGCTATGGGAAAATGAAAAATAGTTCCTGATCTCAAAGACCTTTTCTACCTGGTAAGGCAGAAAGCCATGATAAGAAAATGGATGAAATAGAATAAATTACAAAATATAAGGAATACATGTGTAATATATGCACATTCAATTGACTTCCATTTAACAAATCACTTAGATTATCTTAATTGCTTCTGTAAAACACACTGAGGTTCATAATAGTATACTAAACCTTTGCCACTAGAGTGATAGAAAAACTACTTTCTAAAATAGCTACATAATTCTGTCCCCAGCAGTTGACATTTATGCTTCCACTAATCAGTTGCATCCAGTCCTGTTTATTCCAATACAGCTTTTTATTATAATTATTGGATTAGACATTAAAATTACTAAAATTTGTCTTAGTTACTAAAAATTGTTTTTAAATTAGATCTGATTAGGTTATGGAGTAAAAATCATAGCAATCTATCTAATGATAGTTTCATAAGAAATTATAGATAATTATTTGTGTAACTAATGAAATAAACCAGATGCTAGCTTTAATCAGGAGAGCCATGTGAAAAGAAAAGCCTTAACTTAAGACTGGTGGGTAAGTATTAATTTATGTGTTTTAAAGTAAAATAAAAATGCGTAAGGAATTTGTTTTTCTTGATTCCCCACTTCAACTCATTTTATGGATTAACCAAACAGCACACTCATTGAAATAGACAGCTATCATAGTCAATGAAAAATCAATTTTGCTTTTCCTGATGACTTTTGCTTCATTGCCATATGAAGTATGATCAGAAAATATTTTAAGTACTAAACAAGTGTGATAACATGTTCTACATTACCAGTCCTTCCCCTCCCCCCTTTAATTTAAGTTCTCTGAATTTATGTGTATTCCTATTCATTGACTACTCGTATTTCTTTGGAGCCAAAGTTTGGTGATTGCATCCTACAATATTAGTAATTATTAACATAGAACTCAATTACTGTTGTTCATTCTTTTGTAGACAATTTGTGGCATGTCAAAAAAAATTTACTAATATGACCTCTCAAATTTGATATCTGTTATACATTTTATCTAGTGATATGACAAAAGCATCATTTTTACATAGAATACTAGAATTGGAGACAAGAGATATAACTTTTGTGCCTGGGTTCATTGTTAGCTGGAATGATAACCTTGGGCAAGGTACTTTTTTAATACTTTTTATATTAAAATGAAGTGTTAACTAAATTACTTCGGAAATCATTTTTTTCCTTTATAAAACCTGAACAAAATAATCCAAACAAATATAATCATCCTTTTAAAGATTATGAATTTTTTTCAGAAGGTATTGCTTGGCTGAATTTCTGGTTTTGGCTCTATAAATATCACTACTAAGATCAGACTTATAATTGTAATGCTCTGTTTTCTGAATCTGGAAATACAGAAAGGACTAGCATGAAAGCAGTAGCAATGGTCTTGTGAGTTAAAAAGAAAGAAAATATATTAAATTGAGGGAAGGGGAGTGGGAAGGATGTAATATTGGAGCTTTTTCCTTATTATTTAACAGAGGTAAGGGTGATTTATAATAATGTCAATATAAACTCTTTTTTTTTCTTTTGGTAGTAGAAATAAAAATAAATGAAAGCTTGCCAAGGTCAAGTAAAACTATAAATGTCATTGACCTTGTATTTGATCCATGTAGATTATCTGATTAAATCCACAAATAAATGAATTTGAGACTGGACTGAACATGTTCTAAAACTTCATCATTTGGATCCTTCAGACTTACTTCCCTATGTTTCTATTACTTCTAATTGTGCTAGGTAGGTTTGACTTAGATTCCAGCAAGCAGGCAAACTGGAGCAATTGTTCTGAAATAAAGTCTTTGTACTGCTGAGATATCATTTATTTAGTTTTCTAATTTTTGTTGTATTTGGATAAGAATTAGTTATGTATTTCTTCAGTATCAATCTCAGACCTATATTTGTAGTGATTTTTTTGTGTGTCTAGACGTTGTGGAAAAAATAAATACCGGAAGAACAGAAAGTGATACTGAAAAAATTGTAGTCATTGTATTTTGGTCATGACCTTCTGACAGCTCCTCAAAGAAGTGGTTTTCTAATGTAGTTTAGTTTAACACCTGTCCTTTTTTGTTCCTTTTATCTTGTTTTTCTTTTGTACTAGAAACCAATTCTGGAAGTGCCCTAGCACTTCATTTCATAGGCTTGTGTGTTCATAAATCAGAAGTTGTGAATTAGATCTCTGCAGCTGTTTTTCCAAGTATGATCTTATACTACCTAATTAGAATCAGTATAGTGCTTATTTAAAAATGCTAATTTCTGGCCCTTATCCAACACCCATCAGATCAGAATCTCCAGTGATGTAATTCAGGAATCTGGATTCTGAATCTAAATCAAGTTTTCATATGGTTCACATACCCGTTTAATCTAGAGTTGAGGTCTTTGAAATGGGTTGTATGTATTATTGAGTACAGCTTTTGTGACTATTGTTCCAAAGACTGTAATCTATGCCCCCTAACATGTTCTCCATTTCTTCCTCCCTAACATTCCTTGCCATGTGGTAACTAACCAATGGAATATATAAGCTTACCTTATATGGCTTCGAATTCCTGGCCTCATCCATGTAAACTTGCATGTATATTCTTCCAATGTCTTTCTTCCTCTGGCTAACTAAGATTGAAATGACCAAGACAAGTTTGGATGCCAAGTGTTGATAATAGGGCCTTGTCGGTCTCAATAACCACATGCAGCAGAACTACTACTATCCTGGAAATCTCTGACCTTAATTATTATATCGAAAAGCAGGAAAGTTCTTTTTATTTGAGCCATTGGATTTATATATACTTTCTTGAACAGTGAACTACTTTAAGTACATTTTGTATCTTGAAATGTTAGTTAATGATAATAATATATGACTTTAATTTACACATAAATACACATGTGTTATCTGAGAGTATATGCCCAATTAAAAGTATTTGGAAAACATTAATCTAGATATGTATTTTTCAGTATGGTAACTACCAGTCACATGTTACTATTGAGTAGTTGGAAAGATGACTAGACCAGAATGGAATGTAAATGTAAAATACACATCTGATTTTGAAGTCTTAAAGAAATAAAATAATATGAAATATATCATTAATTATTTTTACATTGATTAATGATTGAGATTATATTTTGGTTATATCAAGTTAAATAAAATATCTTAGTAAAGTGATTTTACTGATTTTCTTTTTAATGTGGCTACTATAAAATTAAAAATTTCCATTGCACAATAATCATCTAGAGCTTCAGTAATGACTTGGGGATTAGAAACTCTTATTGTCCCATGCAGTTGTTATTCTTAATTCCTTTGACCATCTAAATAATGAAAATGGCATATATTTTATTTATAATTAGTATGGCTGATGTCTGAACTTATGACTTTTATCTCATTGGGAAAGGCTTACACAACAGATCCTCAAATAACTTTTTTCCTTTAATGTGTTTATTATAGTGTTGATGAGGATTGGGTTCCTGATTGGGGCCACTGTCTGTGGAATTTGAATATTCTTCCCATGTCTGTATGGGTTTTCTCCACTTTCCCCTGATAGGTTTATCAGTCCATCTAAATTGTCTTTGAGTGAGTGTTGGGGTATGTGTGAGTGCACCACAGAGTACTCTTCTGTCCAGGGTTGGTTTTTGCCTTGTACCCTGACCTGAGGGGTGTGAACCTGAATTGGAATAAGCAGGTTGGAAAATGAATGACTGCAAATTATAATTTAATATTAGAAGCATTTGGGTATTTATTTAGAAATTTGATTATGTTTTTCTAACTAAAAATGTGCTATAGAAACTTAACTCTTTTATATCAGTTAACCTATGATAAAATTGATTTTGTTGTATGTTATTTCCCTTAAAATGAAAGTTTCTAAGAACCTATTATAATGTTAACTGTTAAGTTTTATGAATGAGATTAGCAGAAAGATCTGGGTCTTTTAGTATGCTAAGAAATTTTAAATGCTACCAAAATTAAATGTCCGCTTTTATCATGTTTCTATTGGTGTAATTGCAAAATCATTCCAAATAAATTTGACTTTAGATTTTTTCCCTAACACTTGTGGTATTGTCAAACGAAAGTCTTGAAGGATTTCTTAGAACTTGATTAATTCTACACTTGATCTTAACCAAAAGGCCCAGAAGCAATAGAGCTTGATTGATTAATTCTATTGATTATTATAACATAAATAATTGCTTGTTTAATTGCATTTACGACAGTTCAGTGGAGTTTTGAAAGTGTTTGTCTAAATTTAATATCACATATACCACTCTTGTGTTTGATTTGTCATAAATGATGAATTTTTATACAATGGTTACTTTTTACTTGGGTACAAGCATAACTTAAATTTTTAGAAAGTGACTTTAATGTTTTACCACCTATGTGCTTTTTATTGTTAAGTATTTTCAATAGAAATGCACTTTTAAAAGAAATATAGTGATTATGTCTTAAATCTTAAATTATAAAATTTCTTCAAGTAATCACAAACTCTAGAGAAAGTAGAGTTGATTTCTGTAGTATTAAGGTGTGATCCTAGGTCCAGATGCATTGGCATTACCTGGGGCCTTGTAAGGGGTGCACAATTTCAGGTCCTATGCCAGTTTACACTATCACAATTCACATGTTAAAAGTATCTGATGGTGGGGCCTCCCTGGTGGCCCAGGCGGTTGAGCACAGCTTCTGCAGTGTGGGTTCAATCCCCGAAGGCCCAGGAGACACCCACATGCAGCCTGGGAGACACCCACATGCAGCAGAACTTGCCTCTCTCCTGCTGCTCCCCTCAGCAGTGTATTTCAGTGTCTGCCTGTTCTGCTCCCCGCTCTGTCTCTGGTGAGTTCTCTCACCCTCCAGGGTACATCTGGCCTGTACCCTGGTTCTTGTATAAATAAATAAATCTTAAAAATATATATATATAGGATGGTTTCACTTATAGCAGGAATATAGGTGAACCAAATAAGACATCAGTTTAAAAAAAATAGTAACAGTACAAAACACAACAAAGCAAAAACAGTTATAAATCAGAGACATATTGCAGGGAAGGAGGAGGAGGGAGAGGGAAGGAGGGAGGAGCACAGGGGACTGAAGTGATGGTGCATGGATGCATGGGTGAAGGAAATGCTATGGGGACTATACCTGAGGGGGTGGGAGAAAGAAAATATTGTTAAAAAATGAGCAATGATGTAAAAAATAAAATAAATAAATGAAAAGTTTGAGAAGTACCATTCTTTACATGACTGACTTCTAGAAGTCTAGATTCTGCTGAGACTGCCACCTAGTGATAGATTTATAAAATGACTGCGAATAAAAAAATTTCTTTTTTTCCCATTAAAGTGGTAAAATAACTCCTATAGAAGAGAACATAATATTAAACAGAAAGTATAACTTTTACTGCATACTACATATATTCCTACACCAGTTTCCTATGCCATTTTAACTGTTTCTCATACCATTTGTACTATTTACTTTCATGACAAACTAGGTCTGTCAAATTGAGAGCATGTATAAACTTCCTGCTATAAATGATAATTAACCCACACTAACCCTTGAGTCTCTGTCCCCTCCCTTTTGATAACTATGTTGATATAGTTCTTTGATTAGTCTTTTTGCTTCACATAATATGCATCTATTTTTTTTTACATAAAATTTAGAATCTTCTCTTTTCTTCCCTCTCTTCACTTCCTGTTGTAAGTTGAGAAAAATCAAATTGATTTATTTCTTCTCATTTACTCTCCAAAATCTATCAACTTGTGCTATTACTTTCTTTAAATTTTACATCACTAAATTTTACATAACTTTTTATACCTATATTAACTTATACATTCTATAAAATTTGACTGATTGCTTTTGAAGTATCAGATACCTTGTTAGCTGCTATGGACATAGTGATGAGCACTTAGCCACATAGTATCTGCCCTTATGCATCATATAGTTTAATCTTCCATGCTATGCATAGAATTAATTCTAAAATTTGAAATGTAATTAAGTTTAAATTTTTATAATTTGCACTATTTTCACTGCAGAAACAGGCAGTATGACAAGTCAGATAAGGAAGGAATTACCATGAATGTCAGTCCTCTGATACTTCAAGAAGAATGTCAAGATCAAGTTCATTCCCATCTTACATAAGTTAAAAATAATGATTAATTAGTATTTGATTTAAATACTAGTTATGACTTAAAATAACTCCAACCATAAGAGGCTTCTAATTGCTTTTCCCCACCATTGTAGCATGTGCTATTACCTTAACATTGTTTCTTCATCTTCTCATTTATTAGTCTGTTGCATGTTTTTCACCTTTGAATTTATTTCCCTCTTGAATATTCTGATTTTTGTCTCAAGACCTTTCACTCCTGAGGCCTATTACACAGCTGGCATCATGGGCTTTATTTTCATTGCAGTTCTGAGTCTGCTATTGAGTTTTTGGTTCATTTTTAGTTTTAATGAATTATGTCTACAAAATAGTATAAAGTAAATATATATTGGAGGCAAAGTATCTGAGTTCCTGAGTCCTTGAAAAAATTTTATTGTTTCTTCTCTTACTGATACTTTAGCTGGGTATAGAATTCTAGATTCAAAACCAATTTCGCCCAGAACTTTAAAGCAATCCTCCATTGCCATCTAGTGTTGCTGGATATTTTTATTTTCATTATTTTTTTTCCAGTTACCTTGGGGTTTATTTAAACTACAAGAAAAATGTCAATGTTTTCATGCAATACATACTTGGTTCTTTAAATAACAACTGTGACAAGTACCAGAAAGAATGAAGGAATATGCTGCACATGTGATCCATACAAAATACCAACATTTTGGTTGTACATAATTTAAAGAAATGTCTCAAACACATCTGAAATACTGTAGTAACCAATACATTAGAGGCATGCCTTGGTTGGGCATAGGAATACAATTTAGAAAAGAAAAAAAAAAAGATCATACCTATTTTCATTTTTTTATAAGCAACCACTTTCTTGGTTTTTTTTTTTTTTTTTTAAGATTTGTTTATTTACACAAGAACCGGGGTACAGTCCAGATGTGCAGGAGGGTGAGAGGATTCACCAGAGACAGAGTGGGGAACAGAACAGGCAGATGGACCAAAATACACTGCTGAGGGAAGCAGCAGATGACACAGGAGAGGTTTGCCTCGCCATGTGGGACCCTCACCGGCTGGCTGGGATCGAACTGGCGCTGCAGAGGCTGCGGACAGCTTCACAGCGTGGTGCTCAACCACCTGCGCCACTAGGGGAGGCTCTATAAGCAAACATTTTCAGCCTATTCTTGTCTGAAGTTTCATAGGATTGGGTCTAATAATGCAACTAGACATGGCTTTTTTTGATTATCCCGCTTGGCACTCAAGTATTTCAATCTGTCAAGCTTTTAGAAATTACCTTCTTTTCTTGGATTATTTCACTTCACTTCATATTTATGTTCTCTTTCTGGAACTCCTAGTCAATAAATGAATTTTCTTTTCTTTATATTCTATTTATTTCTAACTAGCCTTTATTCTATTTTGAATGTTTCCCATCTCTCTTTATGAGTGATGTTGGCTTTAAAATATCCTTGTGCATTTTTCTTGCCTGGATTTGAATTTAGTATCAAAGCTTTACTGATATAATTGGATAAATTTAAAACAATTTCTTCTTTTTCCCTTTTCTTTATGTATTCTCTCTCTTTTCTCTTGAAAATTTTGTGAAAGATTAGAATGATTTATTCTGTGAAAATTGGTGGTAATTTTGGGGGAACACTTTTTACTACAAATTCAGTTCTTAATTGTGTTAATACTATTTAGTCTCTCTCATCTTGAGTCAGTTTAAAAATGTTACAGCGTTTTTGGAATGTGTTCATTTTGTTAGTATTCGTACTTATTAAGATAAAATTGTTCATATTAATTCTTTATCTTTTTTAAAAGATTTATTTATATAAGAACCGGGGTACAGGTCAAATGTGTGGGAGAGTGAGAGTATTCACCAGAGACAGAGCAGGGAACAGAACAGGCAGACTGACTGAAATACACTGCTGAGGGGAGCAGCAGTGTCAAGTCTAAGGGTTTGTTTTTATTTTTGTTTTGCTTCTTCAGTTGCCTTCTCCCCAACCTTTGTATTCCACCAATGAGTGGAAACATTGCATATTATATTTTTCTTTTTCTGATTTATTTCATTTAGCATAATCCCTTTAAGGTCCATCCATTTTATCACAAATGACAAAATTTTGGGTTTTAAAATGTCTGAATAATATTCCATTGTGTTGATATACCATGTCTTCTTTATTCAATCATCTATCACCGGGTACTCTGTCTCTCTTATCTGGATGCTGCCTTTTTACCCTTTATTGTAGGAAGCCCTTTTAGTCGAGATTTCCAGTCTGCTTGTATGTATGTCCATTTATTTGTAGATTTATTGTGATTGTGGGAGGAGGTATACCCAGTTTCTCCTATTTTACTATCTTGTACCTACCTCTCCCTTATTAGTATTTTGAAGATCTAACTTTTTGACTTATTGAACTTTATCGTACATTAATTTCCTATTTTATTACTATTTTTTTGCTTTTATATTTTATCATCTCTTCTCTTATTCTTGGGATTTATCCTTTATAAATAATATCTTAAATTACATACAAAACTTAATTTTCATCCTTTCTCTTTTCTGATACATGTATTGTAACTATAAACTTCAGCTTACAAAATCTGATATGCAGCCTTTTTATTATGCACTTTGTTGATTTTTGATTTTTAGAAGAATATTTTAAAATCTTCAAATGTATGGATTTTCATATCATTATTTAGTTAAATTTCGTAGTACTGTTTTGTAGAACCTTGTTTTATCACCCCTCTATCTAGTATTAGTTCCTGGTACTTCAGAGGCATTTAATATCTGTTTAATTGAATCCTTTAAGAATAAGTCACATAACTGTGCCTTCTTTTTTTAATATTTTGAATCATACTGTTGAAGGAGAATAACTGCTAATCATAGTTAGGAAGTAGTGCTGCTTCTTTCTTCTGCCATGATTTACTTCATATCCAATAACAAATAAGGAGACACATGGTTTAAATGACTTCCAGAAAGTTAGGTTGAATATACCACAAAGTTTGAAGGATACCTTGAAATTTCATTGACCGGCTTTGACTTAGAGGAGTAAGAACAGGTACGGTGAATGTTATAGTTCTGCATATATCTCAGATATGTCCACTACGCTTATCACTTATTAAGTCTGCAGTTTTGAATATAGCATGCACCATGTGCCTTATATTTTGTCAGAATAAGTTTTTTGAAGTTGCCTATAAGTAAGTACTACAGTCACATACTTTTACCAAAGAGCCATAGATGAAAGACCCAGTTTCTCCTTCTTCAAGGGGCATGATGTTTTCTTGAGCATTTTTTTAGGAAGTATACTATATGCATAGTTCAGCTGAACTATCTTCATATAAATAGAAAATTTGCCCTAGTTTTCCCTTGAAGAATTTTATTGATTTCTGCTCTTATATATAATTATCATCTCACTTCTAATTTTGGATTTATTTTCTTTTTTCTTAAATTGTGCATTAATTTCTTTAATTTTCATCATAACTTTCCTTAATTCCAAAAGGAAATTAGATAGTGATATCCGAAGTCATAAGCAAGTAAGTTCATCTCACAACTTGGGTTTGGCCATCTTAACTATTGGACACATTCGCTAAAGATAAGTCTGCTTTTTCTCTGATACATCTGTCATACAATGAGAACATATTATGATGACATTTTATTGGTCTTAGGAGTAAAATAAGAGACACTTCAAGGAGAGCAAATCTTTAACCCCATCTGGATCAGAAAATACCCCAGTTTAAATGCATATTCATGAGTGGACCAAGTTTAGAAGATATTCTTCTAAACCAGCCTATGGAAGATATTCTTCATCCACAATACTGATTTTGGAGGAATAATAAGTTTCCTTGCTTTAAGCAAAGTTTTAGGATGACAGCAATAACCACTTGATACAAATATGTCTATTTTGTTGAAAAAGTACTTTAAATCAAGTGCTGTTTCAATATCTTTTGTCATAGTCCAAAAATAAATTTGTGGCTATTACCAGACACTTTCCATACCACTTGCCCAGTCCCACCTTAGGCAGCCATAGTCTTTTTATACTTGCCTATTCTGGGCTTGTTATATGAATAGAATGGTACAACATGCAGTTATTTTGTATTTGTGGTTTTTTTCCCACTTAGTTTGTTAGTATAGAAAAAGATGCTAACTTAATATCTTGCCAATCCTGATTCACACATGAAATATAGGAAGAAAAGCGTATTAATAGAAATACATTTTATATTGCTCTCAGGTATAGCAATGTAGTATAGCATATAGTGTTAGTATTTACATTGTAATAAGTATCAGTACTTTATTCTTTATTTTTGAATACTATTCCATTTTATGAATATACTACATTTTATTTAACCATTACTTTAGTTAATGAGTTGTTTCCACTTTTAGATTACTATCAGTAATGCTACCATGTTATATGAACATAGGTTTTCATTTCTCTTGGGTAAATACCTTGGAATAAAATTTCTGGGTCATAGGATAACTCTGTGTCTAACATTTTGAAAAACTATCAAACTTTTTTCCAAAATGACTGTACCTTTTTATATTCCCACTAGAAATTATGAAGGAGAATTAATGGTAATTTAATTATAATCAATATTTAATTTGTGCTTTTGAAGTCTTTAATGTCATAAAACAGTAATAACAATAACTATATGTAGAAGATGGTAATCAGAAATAAGCTGTTCTTGGCTTTAGAACATATGGATATAAAAACAGCATCCTTTGTAACCAGAGTTTGTTTTTCTATTTGTAACTCACTTATTCGTGACAGCTTGACTTCCTGGTTTCTTTTCTCTCTAGATTTAGAATCATTTTCTTAATATAGTCTTATAGATCTCTATTTTGTGCTTGGCATTACATGAATAGAAGTAAATGATTTCCATATATAGAATGGATGAATTATAACTGCATTTTCATTATTGGAGTGAAGCTTAGTTCCTCCTGTTGGAAAATTGGAGGGGATTTGGTTGGCAGTTAGCGGAGAAATTAGAATTGGGTTGTGGGTTTTAAAAGGGAAACATTTATTCTCCCCGCTCACTCCTTACCATGTTTTGTGGACTGTCAGGCCTTTCTCCATGCCCAACTACCTACTCCCCCTATTTTCCAATTACTGCTTCCTCCCCTTATTCAGTCCTAGATGTAATAGTTCACCATTATTAATAGCTACATGGTGCTGTCCTATCCTTTAGTGGTTTATCTGAGCCGAGTCCATGCATTTATTAAACTCCTCTCTTACTTATTTAAGTGTAATTTCTTGCATATTAGTATCTTAAAGTAATAGCAGCACAATTAAAATTTAAGATTTCAACTTAAGATTATCTGTTGATGGGATAATATTCTTTCTGTAATTTTTAGGAGATTAATTAGTTGATATCAGTTGAAGAAAAGTGTGAGCTGAACCTTTTAAAATACAATTTTAAATCTTAACTTACCAGGAATTTCTAAAGTAGTGCAAATAATATAATGTCATAATAAGATCTTATTTTCTACAAATTATCTATAAAATTGTTAAAGAAACTAAATTTTACTTTCCATAGTAATTTTGTTGTAACAATTCTCAATTTTGTACCCAGTAATAGACATGTTAGTAAAACTTGAAAAATATAATTGATAATTTTGTGATTTAGTTTAGTAAACATTAGAAATTTTATCTATGATTTGTGTTAAACTTTAATGCAATTGGTCTGTGACTTTCAAGAGTATAAAGTGATAGAGGTATAGAATATCAAAGAGAGTTTTATGCAAGCAAAATACTTTTTTAAATTCAGTGGTATTTCCTAATAGGAATTAAATGTAGTTATTAGTGTGATGTTATTGACTACATTTACTTAATATTAAACTATTAGAGTATGACTACCTAATAAAAGTTTTAAATGAAGTTTGCTATTGATTTAAATTTACATTATTAATTGGGCTTTGGGAGACTTTTCAAATCTGTCTCAGTGCTTGAAACCTTCCAAAAGAGAAGCAAGTGACAGACATTTTCCTAAGAAAATGAATAATAGAATAATAGACATTTTCCTAAGAAGTTGTTTAAAGTATATTCCCATTATTGGCAAAATTTCCATATGTTCCTTGTCCTTTGAATAGTAGATTTTAAAGAGTATTTGCCAACTGTTATTTTGTGATGATCTCTTCAGATTTCTTTTTGTATAATTTATAGTTCTGTAAAATCTTACATTTGTATGTGGCTAGAATTATTTTGGTCACATATTTTTAAGGACTATAAAAATGGCTATGCCCCATGAATAGTATCAGCTAATATATATCGCTACCCAAATTAGCATGCTTTTGTACCTTACGTTTTCAGCGCAGGTCAGGATTAGAAAGGTATTAACTTAAATACAGGGTGCTGATAGTCTCTAAAATGGATAAAAGGAAAAGAATAGTTATAAAATGATCCTTCTATCATGGCCCAAAAAAATATTTGGGATGGTGAATGAGCAAGAGATGTAAAGGGTAATACATGCCAGTGCTTACCTTCAGTCCTAACCTTCAAGAGTTTCTACCTACCGGGCCTCCCGGTGGCGCAGCAGTTGAGCGCTGTCTGCAGCCTCTCCAATGCTGGTTCAAT
The DNA here is from genome assembly GCF_964194135.1 of Talpa europaea. NCBI lineage: Eukaryota > Metazoa > Chordata > Mammalia > Eulipotyphla > Talpidae > Talpa > Talpa europaea. The sequence goes on from NC_140075.1 coordinate 94,154,034, forward strand.
CCCTGGCCACCAGCGAGGTTCCCACATGGCACGCAGACTTCTCCTGCCACACCCTTTGCTCCCCTCAGCAGTATATTTCGCAGGTCTGCCTGTTTTGTTCCCCGCTCTGGCTCTGGTGAATTCCCTCGACCTCCCGTGCTTCTGACTGTGCCCAGTTCTTGTATAAATAAATAAATAAATAAACAAACAAACAAACAAACAAATAAATAAATAAATAAATTTTTAAAACAAAAAAGTGTGTTAAATATATTTGTGAATTTGTATTTTTAACCTTCATTGACTTTTAAAGTATTTATAGAGTTTGTAAATGTAGTATGCATTAATATGAATGTTCATTTGCATCTTTACAAGGCAATATTTAACAGCTAATAGTTTTTTAGTACTCATTTCAAGTTTACAAAATATCTTAACACTTTTTATTATTAGTTGTTCATAGTAATCCTGTGAAGTAGATGATGGTAATCCTGTGAGGTAGAAAATAGAATATCCTTTCTATTTTATGAGCAAGCTAAAATGGTTTTTACATAGAATAAATTATTTGCTGCAAAGACACAGATTTATAAGTGAAAGATCTAGATTTGAACTAATATGTTATTACTGTCTCAGAGTCTTATACTAACTTTATATTATAAACTTTGTGCCATATACCCAGTTTTCATTAACTAAGGGATAGTTGCAAAATTAAGAAACATAAAATTATCATTATGTCATACAAATCAATAAATGAGTACTTTTTTATTTGATATGTGCTAAGAATATTAGGCAGCGTTGATACTAAACATGAATTTTCATACGTCTAGGTTGTATCCATTTAAATATGAATCACATAAAAGAAAACAGAGCAGCATATTTCTTAGTTCTGCAAGGCAGGAATAGAAATTCATGGCAATTAATGAGGAAGTAGCACACAGTGGTCTTTGAATTACCTAAATTAGTTTTGTTTTGTTTTGTTTTTTGCATGTCCTATAAATACTTGAGTTCATATCATTGAATTTTCTATTATTTCTCTAAAGCCATTTCAATTAGCAGTAATACAAGGAATGAAAGAGATGAAAACCTGCTAGAGCAAGATATTTTAGCGGAAAGTGGGATGTTTGTGAGATGGGGGGTGCAAAATCCAGGAAAATATATCACATTCTCTGTGGCTATTTCTCACCTTTTTTCTTTCTGAACCTGTAACTACTAATTATGGTGGAAGTCACTGACTTCTTGCTGTCTCATGTCACTGAATCTTAGTCATATTGAGTAATTTGTTTTAAAAACATGAAGTGTTGTAGATAAATCAAAGATGCCATATTTAGAAAAAATGGGATTATTGAATATACATGAAAAGGAACTATCATTCTTATTATACATTCAAATTACTTTCATTTGTCAGCTTTGTTTCCTACTGGACTATAGAAGGAAAAGGACAGATAATTTCATAAATAGTTTAAAAAAGTGCAGATATGCATAATTGCAAAAAAAAAAAAATACTAATTGAGAAGGCAAAGTAAACTACCAGTGTCAGTTACACTATGATTCAGTGGTGCATTGACCTTATCATCGAAATCCTAGAATTCCTCTTGTAGGTACTGACTATCTTTGTCACTTGATCTGTAAACCTATTACTATCATATGGCTGCTATAGTATGTAGTTTTATGTGCTCAGAAATCATACACTCAAGTTGATATATAGTAAAATCAGGAGCTGCAAACTTAAATGTCTTCACTTACCAGACAACTATAAACATGCCAAGTGCCCTGGTATAAGACAATAGGAAGATTCAGGACCTGTGTTAGTCTAAAGAGTTCATTCTATGATTACAGGCATGTGCATATATATATATATATATGTGTGCATCAAAGAATATATATATAATATATATGTATATATATATCTCAAAGAATTTGGGTAAGTATGGATCACATTTTTTTTTTTAAAGATTTATTTATTTATACAAGAACCTGGGTATAGGCCCGATGATGTGGGAGGATGAGAGGATTCACCAGAGACAGTGCAGGGAACAGAACAGGCAAACTGATGAAATAGACTGCTGAGGGGAGCAGTGGGTGAGACAGGAGAGGTCTGCTGCGCCATGTGGGATTCTCACCAGCTGGGATTGAACCGGCACTGCAGAGGCTGTGGACAGCTTCACAGTGCAGCACTCAACCGCCTGTACCACCAGGGAGGCACCATGTTTTCAATTCAGTTTTTGACACTGGGGATCAACTTTCAGGTTCCAAAAGGATTGTGAACTTAAAGGGATTAGTTCACAAACAGCTAAAGGCAAATAACCCTGTTTTTGTGAGAATGCTTTTAATTTTTCAACATTTAGTATGATGTTACTCAGGATTTATTATATATCTCCTTAATCAGGTTGAGGAAATTCTCCTCTGTTTCTAGTTTACTTGAAGTTTTAGTTTTTGTTTATTTGACTCAGGAGTAGATATAGATGATAAAGTGTTTATCTAATATCCATTGAGATGGCCTTTTTTTTTTTTTTTTGAACTAACATTAAATCCTACTCCAGAATTTTTAGAATTTTTGCATTTATATTTTAAAAAGACATTAACCTAGTTTCATACTAAGTTGATGCTAGCATTGTGGAATATGTTGGGAAGCTTTCCATCTTTGAGTCCTGGAATTGTTTATATAACATGAATTATCAATTAACTTACTGTTTTATAACTCCGATAAAAACTCTCTTATTTCTGCTGATGTTGCTTTTTTTATAGATGGATTTTCTCTGTCTTAAAAAACCTTTTAAACCTCTTTTTTTGTTAAGGGCCTTTAAAAAAAAGAACACTTAAATTCATCCTGTATCAGTTTTGTAATTCATATTTTCATTGAAAATATTTTATTTGCCTTAGTTTTTACAAATTTCTGAGCACAATAGTGCATATAGAATTATTGAATGAATTCATATTTTGTCTTTTTAAAAATATCTAATTTTTTTCATAATATTAGTTATATTCAAAATTTTTATTTCTTTATTTTAGATTTATTTATACATACAAGAACTGGGGCACAGTCCAGAGATGTGGGGTGAGAGGATTCACCAGAGGCAGAGTAGGTTACAGAACAGGCAGATTGACTGAGATGCCCTGCTAAGGGGAGCAGAGGGTGAGTCAGGAGAGGTCTGCTGCACTATGTGGGTCACCCCTGGCCAGGAATCAAACTTGTGCTGCAGTAGCTGCTGACAGCTTCACAGTGCTGCATCTTAACTCCGTGTACTACCAGGGAGGCCCAAATTTTTTATTGCTTAATGTTACCTAAATGAAACATAATTTATATAAGTGCATATTTTTTTACCCATTTAGGTTATTCCCAATTGATTAGTAAATAATCTAAATTCATATAACAGATAACAGCAGAAACCCAGTAATGGGTTTCTATAGCATTAGATTTTATAAGGTATATTCATCTATAAATTATTTGCTTTTAACAACAAAGGTATGAAGTATGCAACTTGATAATTATTTTGTTTATTTTGCTGTTAATAAAATCCTGCCCTCTGGGGGATTAAGAAGTTGTTCGCAATAGAACTGTTTATCAAGTTGGTATTTTTTTGTTTTCTGTCTGGTGTTTTGCAAATGTATCTGAAATATGCATTCCAAATTTTCTTAAAATATTGAGTACAAAGTGTTTAGACTTTTTTAAAAACAGGTCTTAATTATTCTTTCTTGATTTAATGTTCCTTGCTTCGCAATAGTCTTTCTTATAAATCAGATCCTCATTATTTCATACATGAATTAATACTTTTTTTTTTTGATGTTCTGTCAGCACTCTCTTCTTCATTCTCCAGTAATGCTTCCTAATCTTCCTTTGATGGTTAATTGTATCTGTCCAAAGGGACAGATACAATTGACTGACCAGATACACTTGACTGACCAAAGGGATAGACAGTTGCCTTTCAAAACCTCTTGAATATATTTTCTTTGTTTTTAGCCTTTTAAAAAATAACTTCTGGGTGTGACTGTGAAGGTGTTTCTGGAAGAGATTAGCATTTGATTCAGTAGAGTGAGTGAAAAAAGAGTGCATACTCATCAATATGAATAAGCATCATTCAGTCCACCAGGTGCCTGAAACAAAAAGGTTGAGGGCCCCTGGCAAATTCTGTTCACTTTTTTCTTGACTAGGATGTCTGTTTTCTTCTGCCTTTGAACATTATAATTTCTGGTTCTTGGGCCTTGGGACTCCACGACTCACATCACCAGTTCTGATTTTTAGCCTCTTGACCTCAGTGTAGGAGCTATATCATCAGCTTCTCAGTTTCTCAGGCCCTTTGATTAGGATTGAATTATACTACTGGGTCTCCTGGCTTTCCAGCTTGGCTTGACTGTTGAACTTTTGATATCCTTGACATCATAAGCCAATTCTTATGATAATTCTAACCTGTTTTCTGTATCGATATCTATATTCTTATCCATATCTTCATCCTCATCCTATCCTTATCCTTAACTATATCCTTTTGGTTCTATTTCTTTGGAATACCCTGATATTATATACTTCCTAAATCTGTTATTTTTCCACAGCAAAAAAATGTCATTTGCTCCTTATTTATGTAATGAAAACTGCTCTTACTCATCTTGGCACTTAAGATTTCCTTGGTCCTGCTCCTTTATGTCTTCCCAAACCTGTAAGACTACTTCATGTGAACACTCAACTTTTACTCTAGGTGGTATGTGTTGCTCCATACTACCTTAACTTAGACTCTGCTTCTCACATGAAGTGCTTTTCCTCTTTATTTCTACCTTTCTAAACTCAATCTATTTTAGGCACTAAATAAAATTCATTTTCTCTTTCAGGTCTTGAGTAGCCATTCTGGTCCACCCTGGCTTCTGTAATTCTGCAATTTGATAATTCTTATTGTCTGTGTTACACATTTTCAATGTAATTATATTTTTCTGTTCTAATTATATCACTTCTCTACATATAGTGTCAGTTCTTTTTTTTAAAGATTTATTTATTTATTTATACAAGCACTGGGTACAGGCAGAAGCGCGGGAGGGTGAGAGAATTATCAGAGCCAGAGCGGGGAACAGAGCAGGCTGACTGAAGTACACTGCTGAGGGGAGCAGCGGGCGGCAGGAGAGGTCTGCGCGCCATGCGGGACCCTCCTCCGGTGGCCGAGGAGCAGCCGGGGATCGAACCAGCACTGCAGAGGCCGCGGGGAGCAGCCGGGGATTGAACTGCGCTTCAGAGGCCGCGGGCAGCTTCGCAACCCAGCGCTCAACCGCTGTGCCACTGGGGAGGCCCTAGTGTCAGTTCTTAATAGACAAGAATGATGACTAAAATATCTTTGTGTTCTAAATTTTTAAATCACAGTCTCATTAGTACACATTATAGGTGCTCATTAAATTTTTTTGAATTAAATAAATGAACTACATATTTTTCTTACTGTTAAATTAGTGTGTTGGACAGATTAGGCAGAACTAATAGATTTTAGTCTGTGTCAGATTCTATGGTAAATATATACTTCTGAAAACATTTTTTGCCTGTTTTTTATTTGGTTTCTACATTCTTCTAGTAAGTTCCTCAGCCTTAGTCCTGTTGACTTATTGGGCTGGAAATTATTTTGGGAAGCTCTCCTGTGCATTGCTGGGATGCTAAGCCTCATCCGTGGCCTCTACCCATTAGATGCCAGTAGGATCATCCAAGTTGTAACTAATAAAAAAGTGTCCAGATATTGCCAGATGTCCACTGGGAACAAAATCACTGCCAGTTGAGAACTACTCTGGTGGTTTTAGCATTTTTTTTTAACAGAACATGAGTATGTAGATAAGGCAATTAAAATTATAATCTTGTTGAAAGTGTCTTTGGTTCTTTTTTTAGTGTTTTATTGAATTTCCATGCTATTATAAATTCATGTTGCTGTACTATAAAAAAAGCTATAGGGATATGCTTTTTCAGTACTATTCAAGTGTATAACTTGAGTAGCTCATATAGATCTGAAGGAAAGTGTCAGAATGTTGAATTAACTTTGGCAGGAAGCCTGGATGAACCATTTAGTAGTGAAACAGAAAGACACAGAGAAATCAAACAGAAGACACAGAGAAATCAAAAGAAGAGAATGAACACGTAGCCTTAATTGTTCATTTTTCTCAATGTAATACTTCACCATATTATTATTCAGCAGTTATATAGAAAGTGCCCTATAGGGCCTCCCCGGTGGCGCAGCGGTTGAGCGCTGGGTTGCGAAGCTGCCCGCAGCCTCTGCAGCGCCGGTTAGATCCCCGGCTGCTCCAATAAATAAATAAATAAATAAACAAACAAACAAATAAATAAATAAATAAATAAATAAATAAATAAATAAATCTTTAAAAAAAAAAAGGAAAGTGCCTTATAGTGTGCATATAATAATGCTAAACACTGAATAAAGTAGTTTTTTTTTTTAAGATAAAAACTGTTCCTCCTTTCTAAGTAATTTATGATGTATGGTGAAAGTAACACACACAGCCCCCCCAAAATGCAGCCTCTGCAGCATGAGTTCAATCCCCAGCTGGCCAGGGAGAAACCCACATGGCGCAGCAGACCTCTCCTGTCTTGCCCACTGCTCCCCTCAGCAGTGTATTTCAGTCAGTCTGCCTGTTCTGTTCCCTGCTCTGTCTCTGGTGAGTCCTCTCACCCCCCGCATCTCTGGCCTGTGCCCCAGCTCTTGTGTGCATAAATAAATAAATCTTAAAAAAAAAAGAATTGGGATAACAAATGCATTTCAAGTATATGGAAAAGGGAGATTATTTTGTCCCAAAACAGTTATTTTCCAGGCAGTTTTCACAAGAAGCATCTTCCCTTTACTCTGCTCTTTTTCTAAGAATCATACCATCTTTGTATGGTTATACGCCTTATTCAAATTTTTACCACAGTGTAGGGCTCATTTAATGGAAATGAAATGGAGTTATTCTCCAGTCATGTATCAATATACCTTTAAGTGCCCAGTCAATAATATGGGGTAATGCAATATTATGAGTTCCACTAACTTCCCTGCAATTAACTTGCAAGTGAAAATAAATTATTTTACTGCTGAAAGTTGTGATTTCTTTGTTTTAGTCCTATTTATTCTATAGTGTTAGGGATTGAGAAGGGAAAATAGATATGTTTGAGGTGAGGAGAACAAAGTTTGAAAGATAACTGCTGGTGAATGGTAAAAACACAGTGAAAGATGAATTAGTTGAATTTCCCACTTTCACTCCTGGCAAACATTAGAACAATCATTTTTCCTTTGTATAAACAACTCTGTATTTTTTGTTGTTTTTCTTTTTTAACTTCTTTCTCATTTTTCATTGAAGTAATGCAGTCACATGTTTGTAAAAGACCAGTGATGCTGAAATAGCTCATAACAACAGTAAAAGACTCTGATCTACTCTTTTCCCTGCTACCTCCAGAAGTCACTGTTTTACTTGTTCCTTTTGATAGTTATCTACATATTTTATTTGGTGTCCTATGTTGTATCAATTTTAAACATTATTATTATATACTAGTTTTCTACGGTTACCATAACAAATTATCCCAAAGTGTTATAGATTTTCTCATTTTCTCCTAAGAATTTTATTATATTAGCTCTTCAATTTAGGTTTTTAATGTCTTTCAGTTAATTTTCACATATGCTATAAACTATGATTACAAATTCATTTTTGCAATCCATATTTACATGTGAATATCTAGTTTTTCCAAGAACCATTCATCAAAGAGATTGTTCTTTCCCTTATTTGTTCCTTGACCCTTAGCAAAGATAAATTGGCCATATATATATATATGAAGGTTTGTTGCTGGTCTCTCAATTCTGTCACATTTTTCTATGTCTACTTCTATAGCTTCACCACACCTTTTAATTTCTATAACTTTGTAGTGAGTTATGGAATTAGGAAGTATGACTTATTTAACTTTGTTTCATCTTTTCAAAATTATTTAGGGCATTAGGATTCATTTGAGATTCCATATGAATTTTATTTTTAATAAAGTAATATTTCATTATAAAATTGTATTAATATGTTTTAGTACTGCATCATTAAAACTGAACACGTGCATAAACTATACATTAAGTTAACCACTAAAAAAGTTCAGTGCTATTCTTGGAATTGTGGGAAAGTTTTTTCTATTTCTTGGGGAAAAAAAAACAATTATTGGGATTTTGAAGCTCTACATGACTTTGGATAGTATTGTTTTCTTAACAAGTTTTGCGATCCATACACATATGTGCCTTCCATTTATTTAGGTCTTCTTTAGTTATTTGATCATGTTTTGTGTTTTCAGTATCTAAGACTTAGCTTCTTAGGTGAATTTTTTCCTAAACTAGTATTTTAATTCTTTTTGATACTGTTGTAAATGGAATGTTTTCTTAACTTTCTTTTCATGTAGCTCATTTATAATGTGTATATAATCAACTGATTTTTGCATGTTGATTTTCTATTTTGCTGAATTTGTTTATTAGTTCTAATAGTGTTTTTGTGGATTGCTTTCATCTGCAAATCGAGATTTTGTTTCTTTCTTTCCTATTTGGATACCTGTTATTTCTTTTTCTTGCCTAGTTGCTCTGCATAGATTTTTCCAATAATACGCTGAATAGAAGTGGCAAAAGCAAGCATCCTTGTCTTGTTCCTGATCTCAAGGATAAATCTCTCATTTTTTCACCATTAAGAATGTTAGCTGTGGGTTTTTCATATATGGCTTTACCACATAGGCAAGTTCTCTTCTACTGATTTTTTGAATGTTTTTATCTGAAAGACTCTTGAAATTTTTCAAGTTTTTCTCTCTATTAATATATGACCAACTGGATGTTTTCCTTTACTTACATTAAAGTGGCATGATTCCATTGATTTCTGCATGTCGAGCCACCCTCACATTTCTAGGATAAGTCCCATTTGTAATGGTGTATAATCCTCTACTATGCTGCTGAATTCAGTTTGCTAGTATTTTGTTGAGGATTTTTCAATCTGTATTCAAAAGGATTCTTTATCTTTAGTTTTTGTTATTGTGATTTCCATATCTGCCTTTGGTGACAGGATAATGCTAACCTCATAATACGATTTGGCCTGTGTTTTTGTCAGTATTTTGGAAGATTATGAAAGGATTTGTGCTTATTCTTCTTTACATATTTGGTATTAGTTCACCAATAAAGTCATGTGGTCTGGTCTTTGCTTTTTTGGAGATTTGTGATTGTTGATTAAATCAACCTCTGTTATAGGTCTTTATGTTGTGTTTCTAGAATTTGTCTATTTCATTTTGATTATGAAATTTGTTGGCTTAAAATTGTTCAGAATATGTTCTTAAATTCCTTTTTTTCCTCTAAAATTTGTAATGATCTCGCTTCCTTTCTGACTATAGTTAATTGGGTCTTGCTTTCTTTTCTTTGGAGGGAGAGGGGTGTCAACTAACTAAAAGTTCTCTATTTTTCCCATATTTTATTATTAAAGGAATGTGCTTTCAGTTTTCTTAATTATCTTGTTGTTCAGTTCTCAATTATACTAACATTTTGTATAAAGTTTAATATTTTCTTCCTTTTGGCAGCTTTGGTTTTAGTTTACTCTCCTTTTTTATAGTTCCTTAAGGTATAGAGTTATTGAATTAATATTCTTTTCTTTTAATATAAATATGTATAACTATAAATTTACCTATTAATGCTACCTTTGATGCATCCCATATTTTTAGTAAGTCACATTTTTGTGTCATATTCTTCTCAGGTATTTTCTAATTTCTTTGTAATTTCTACTTTGATGTAGAAGAGTGTTTTGGTTAATTTTCAATGTATTTGCAAAATTTCCAATATTCTTCCTGTTATTGATCTCCAATTTCATTCAATTACAGGTGCAAATACATTTTATATGACTTTACAGTCTATTGAAATTTGTTGGGACTTAACAAATTTGCTTGTTAATTTTGTTCAGATGTGTTGTGTGGCTTTACATGTACCCTATCCTAGATAATGTTCTGTGTGCACTAGAGAAGAATGTCCTGCATATGTCTGTTAGGTCAGATTAATTTATAGTGTTGTTCAAATATTCTGTTTCCTTATTAATTTCTTTCTGATCTATGCATTTTTATAGTATTTTCCTTTTTTTTTGTTTTTGTATTTTTTTCAGTACATTATTGAAATCGGTATGTTGAAGTCTCTAATTATTAATGTAAAACTTTTTTTCCCCATCAATACTGTCAGTTGTTTTTTTAAAGATTTATTTATTTATGCATACAAGAGCTGGGGTACAGGCCAGAGATGTGGGGGTTGAGAGGATTCACCGGAGACAGTGGGGAACAGAACAGGCAGATAGACTGAAGTACACTGCTGAGGGGAGCAGCGGGTGAGTCAGGAGAGGTCTGCTGCACCATGTGGGTTTCTCCCTGGCCGGCTGGGGATCGAACTCATGCTGCAGAGGCTGCAGATTGCTTCATAGTGTGGTGCTTAACCCCTTGCACCACCAGGGAGGCCTAATATATGTACTATATATTTATAATTGTCATATTTTCTTAATGTCTTAAACCTTGTACCTTTATAGTATTCTTTTGGGTTCTTATAACCTCCTTTGACTGAAAGTTTGTTTTATCTTTTTGTAATATAGCCTCCCCATTCTCTTTTGATTTTCTATCATAATTTCTCACTTATGCAGTACTTTGTATATGTTAAGGATACATTAATATGTTATTGTAAAACTGAATAATCCTAGGTGACTAGTACATGCTTTATTTAGGCCATTTTCAGCTCCTTAATATATAATTTATAAGCACAGTGTTTATTCTTGCAAAATAGAGAAAAAAATTTAATCTATTATAAGAGGGAGTACTTTAGCAGTGATCTTTTGTATCTTTTGATTTATTCAGTATACACAAATAAATCATAAGTAATAAAATAATGAATAATGTTAGAGCTGAGCCTAATGTGGAGGTAGAAAACACAGCAGTTTATTTCAATTCCATTATCTCTGTGTAGAAAATTCAAATTTTATCAGACACTGAGATGAAATGTTCCTTTCTTGCTTCTTTTGATAATGTGCCAAATTTTTGTGTGACAGAAGACTCTACACATCACTTTTATCTTTAATAACTAAAAAATTAAAGGTCAAATAAATAACCTACCAGTACTTATTAAGTAGATTCTTGATGTTCATGTTTTACATGACATGTTATAAAGATTTATGACTTGAGTTGATCTTTAATGCATAAAACTTTGTGTTAACATACACTTCAATAATATAGGTAAAAGTAAATATTAAGGTAGATGATTTTTAAAGATTCTCTTTAGCTTATCCAAGCATTGTCTTAATTGCTTACATACTTTTGAATGGATTTTTATTGAGACATATATTGTCAAAAGTTTTATCCTTTTAGGATGAGGGCATAAACAGCTAAAATAATATCTGTACTAAAGCTTTATTTTTAACTTTCATATAAAACATTTAAAACAGTGACTGTACATAGTAAATGGTCATTAAGTGATAACCGTTATTATTGATATTGCCAGATCTTATTCTAGGTACTGGAGATAAATGAATAATAGATGGTCCCTGTCTTTAAAACTCCAGCAAGTAGCATCAAACTAAAATACTTCTGTGCAGCAAAAGAAACTATCATTAAAATGAAAAGACACTTTAAATGGGAAAAATCATTTGTTCATCATATATCGGACAAAGAGCTCATATTCCAAGATCTACAAAAATTCTTACAACTCAACAAAAAGAAAACAAATAACCCAATCAAAAACTGGGCAGAAGATCTAATAGATACTTCTCCAAAGAAGACATACAAATATGCAACAGGCACATGCAAAAATGTTCACTATCACTTACCATCAGAAAAAGGCAAATCAAAATCACAGTGAGATACCATCTTACACCTATGAAAATGACCCAGGTCAAAATAACCAAATAATAACCAAAATAACCAACAAAGTAACTTGTTGGCAAGGGTATAGAGAGAAAGGAATCATTATACACTATTGGTGGGAATGTAGGCTCATCCACCTCCTATTGAAAACAGTATGGAGATTGGTGACTCCAACATAGCTAAATTCCCAACTCCTTGATTTTAATCTTCTTTAATTCCATTATTGTTTTGATAATAGAGTCCCATCATACATATTTTTGATCTATGTTTTTTATAAAAATTATTGGTTGGATTGTTTATTAATAGAAACAAGATTTTTAGTATTTAATTTAAATCTTTGTATTTAAAAAATATTTCAAGCAAATGAACTTCACCTGTAATGATATGTTGTCTCAAGGCAAAGATCCTATCTTAGGGATTAAATTTGTAAGTCTCAAATACTCATCTTTTCCCTTAGGCAGTGATGGGTACCCAACTCTCTGCTTTTTAAATTACTTCTATTTTTTTTTAAAGATTTATTTATTTATGCATATAAGAGCTGGGGTACAGGCCAGAGGTGTGGGGGGGTGAGGACCACCAGAGACAGAGCAGGGAACAGAACAGGCAGATCAAATGAAGTACACTGCAGAGAGGAGCAGCAGGGGAGTCAGGAGAGGTCTGCTGTGCCATGTGGGCTGCTCCCTGGCTGGCCGGGAATCAAACTCATGCTGCAGTGGCTGTGGATTGCTTCATAGGTTGTGTCTTAACCCTTGCGTCACCAAAGAGGCCCCACTTATTAACTAACATACATGGAAAACTTAAGCACAAAATAGTTATTTTTCCTCAATGGGTATTGGGAAGGTATATGGGCAACTATTGGTGGCACTCTGGTACTAATCACAGAAATAGTCCATATTTTTTATACACTATTGCTGGTTTTGAGAATTTTTTCTTCTCCTAATTTCAGGTTGGGTGGGACTATATCAGCATACAAGATAGTACCAGACGAAATAGAAGAAATCAAGGTATAGTATGGCATTTTTCACCTCCACAAAATCTTAATATCTTGGTGGGAAGGTGGGAGAATTTCTTTTTCTTTATACAATATATTTTCTTTTCTTTATGCTTTTGAATCTTTGGGTGTTTTAAGATATCATGTAATTCCCTGTTAACCTGTTTGATTTAAATATATGCATATATATAAATATATGTATTCATATGTATATATGCATACATTATAGTATATATTAATCAGATAATCACCATCAGAGTCATCCACTATTATCTATGCATTTTTTTTTATAAATTTTATTGTTATATTCCCCATACAATTGCAGCCCCCCCATTATCTATGCATTTCTAAGAAAAATATTAGGGGAAGCAAACAGGAATCCTTGTGTATAAAATTTAATGAAAATCAACCAAAGAAAGCACTTTACATAAGCATTAGTGTGCATTATGGATTCTCTTTTTATCTTGTTTTAATTTATTTTCCCTGTAAATGCCTGTCAGTAATAACTTTTAATCAATTTTCTAGTAAATATCTCTTGGTTCCTTTGAAACTGACGTGCCAATATTAATTTAAAATTTGCAGTACAATAAATTTAAAAATTGACCTTACTTTTTGATAATTGCATTATTATTATATTCTTCTGTCTCTAGCATTTTATACAATGAAATTTTAGTCTTGTAGCACAAAAGCAATTTACAGTCTAATAAAAAGTAAATTTGGTATTCATCTCATTATTTTTAACAATTAGATAACAGTAGTCAATGTTAAACAAAACTGAGTTAAGTTGTTAGCAGTGGCATGTAAAGATCTCAACAAAATCATTAATCTTGATTTCAAATTTTTGAATGTGAAATTAATGTTGATTTCAAAATCAGTTTCAATAAATTCAAATCTTAGTAAAATATTCTTTGGTCTTTGTCGTTTGAGAGAAATGGTTAGCAAAATCTTTCCAAAAAGAAAATCAGCAAATCGGGGTTCCATACAGAGTCCGAAGCATTTCTGAAAGCAAAAGATAATATCACACCAGATCATAGATGTACAAGATGTTGAGATATACGACTGGAAGTGGTCTTTTACACCATGCTAAGAAATTTGGATTTTATACAAAAAGCTATGGGATACCATGATGTAATTTTAAGAAACAAAGTAACATAATTTGGTTTTTCTATGATGAATGAGAAAAATTATTTCAGTGGTGAAGAGAAAGTTACAACTACAAGGAGATGAGATTTTGGGAATGTAGGCAGACGTGATTAAAACCGATAGGATAGTAGCAAGAAGGCTGAAGAAAAAAAAAATCACTTTTTTTTTTTTGTCTACCATTTTTATTGATGTAACATTAGTTGATAACGTTGTACTTGTACATGATTTAGATGTATAGGATCTGTCCCTTCAGGTTGATTTGCCCAAGATCTCACAACAAGTAATGGTAGAACTATATTCAAACACAAAGTCTGTGTTTTTTTACATTAGTGAGAGTTAGTAATAGCATAGATGTAAAGCCTTTTAGTTTGATGTAGTCCAGTTGTTTGTGTTCTCTTGTTTTCCATGCTGTTGAAGGTGCAGCCACAAAGACATATCAGAAATCTATGCCAAAGAGTGTTTTGCCAATTTTTCTACTATGTATTTTATAGTTTGCAGGACTTACATCCAAGTCTTTTGTCCATTTTGAGTTGACTTTTGTATGTGATATAAGATAGTGGTCTAGTTTCCTTCTGTTGCATGTGACCAGGGTTTATAAGAAACATTTGGCTAAAATCATGAAGTTATTAAGAATTATTACATGAGATGTTGCTGGAAAGTTAGATTGGTATCACATTGTAAATTAGTAGTATATCTTAGGGAAGAAAGTTCAGGTTGGAAAAATATTTGCACATCATACATTTGACATACTTAATTAAAAATATACAAAAACTCATACAACTCAACAAAAAGAAAACAAATCACATTTTCCAAAAAAAAAAAAAAAAAAGGGCAAAGGAGCTAGACACTTCTCCAAAGAAGGCATAGAGAGGGCCAACAGATAGATGAAAAAATGCACGTCATGACTTATTGTCAGGGAATGCAAATCAAAACCACAATGAGATACCACTACACACCTGTGGAAAAGACCCATCTCAAAATAACCAGAAATAGCAAGTCATGGCAAGGTTGTGGAGAAAATGGAGCCCTTCTACACTGCTAGTGGGAATGCAGACTGTCCAGCACTTATGGACAACAGTATGGAGAATCCTCAAAATACTAAAATAGATCTGTCAGATGATCCAGCGATCCCACTCCTCAGTATCTATCAAAAGAATTCAGACACTAAGTCCAAGGAATATATGTATTCCTGTGTTCATTGCAGCAATATTTATAATAGCTGTTATGGAAACAATCTAAGTGGGCAAAAACAGATGAACGGATTGGGAAGATATGAGTGATATATATATATGTATATATACATATAATAATAATTCTATATACATATATATACACATATGTATATCTCATACACACACACACACACACACACAATGGAATACTACTCCACTATATAAAAACAAAAAGATGAAATTATGTCACTTGTAATGAAATGGCTGAAATTGGATGAGAGTATGGTAAGTGAAATAAGTCACAAGCAGGAAATCGAAAGATTTTGAGAAAGACATTTTCAGATTCACTTCATAGGATTTACTAATCTTATCAAGATGAATTGGAAAGAAGCATAGAAGCAAACTACTTATGATACTTAGAACCAATGTAGATGAACTATGATGAAGGTAGGCTTAGGTCAGTAATACAACAGTAATGGCAAGTGTGGGAGGCACATTACAGTAGTTAATAGACAATGCAGCTTCATTGCATTATAACCTTGTTATAATGCATTATAATTGCATTATAATCTTAACCATTCTGTGTTTTCTCAAAAATAAGATAATAAAAACCAAGTTTTCTTGAATTTAAAGCCTACTGTTGTTTTTGTAGTGAAAAATACAATAAATGTTTATAAAGGTCTTAGAATTGTACCTGGTTCGTGATAAACATATAATAAATGACAGCTATGTGGTATGATCCAAGCTAACTTGAGAACTAAGGAATAGAAATAAATATTAATTCAGATTTTTAGCTTGGACAAGTTCATGAAATATTATGTTAATCTCTGATCTAAGGATTTCAAAAGAGAATCATATAGTGGGAGAATAATGAATGTTGGGTTTCTTCAGGGCATATAGATAAGGTATGCTCCTTTAAGTGGATATTTATTCATTCCTCAACCAAATAATTAAGTGTGTTGTCTGGTCTATTCACTATTGATGATTTTTATCTCTTTTTTCTTTTCTGGTATTAGTCATTTATTTGAAAAACCCCTTTCCTATGTTACTTTGTCAGAGTAAGATTACCCAGAGGATAGAAAAATATATGTATATTTTGAGTATAACAAATATGAAATGGTTGTAGGTTTTCTTTCCACTCTATTTCTGATGATTTAGTTCCTCTTTAAAAAAAAAAAAACAGGATCTAGAATGCTAAATCATATAATGTGAGGTAGGTAATTTTCCTCTCAACATCAGAACATTCTGATCTGGTAAAGGGAACAGTTCTTGGCTCTCTTTGAAAAGATAGTTTAAGCCTACCTGTCTTTCTGCTATTTTTTGCTGCCTATAGATAGATCAATGTTCTATTGTTTCTCTTGCTTATTATTACATAATATCTTTACACTGAAGTCTTGGCTAAAATTTCATCACAATACTATACTATCTTTAATCTTACTAAAATGAACTTCCTCTGCTATCCGGTACTAGTAGACATAAAAATTATGTTGTAATATCTTAAGTATTTTTACCACTAATAGTCTAATGGAAAATTAAACCACAGTGGCAGTTATTACTATAAAAGTTATGGAAAACCTATCCCTTTATATTCAACATAGAGTTAAGTATCAGTGAATAAAACTATTTTCAGATGGTTTTTGTTAAGGGAATTTTTTAAGGCTTAGTTAGTTTTTAGTTAGTTTTTAAACTAACTTCTAAATTAGTTAGTTTTTAAACTAACTTCATATTATATGTTATCTATAACTATTTGTCTAGTTTTATGCATCTTGAAATAAATTTTTCAAAGGAAAATTCACATAATAAAGAAAACATTGTCAGTGGTGTATCATTGGCATTTGAGAGAATGTGATAGAACTATGACAGAAATTCTTCTATTTCCTACTAATTATAGTATTTCAATATTAAGAGCCTTACCAATCTCATATAAATCTTACATCTAAAATACACACACACACACACACACATATATATATATTAGAAATAGATATGGTTTGGCCAAATATCTTTGCTTCCTTAATGGTTTAGTAGTATGTTGTGTACATGTGCATCTGTACATGTGTACATACAAATAGATTGTAGGAGATGCTTTTCATGCTTTCATTTACCTTAATCTTCCTATCAATAATCCAAATTTCAAAGCATTTCAGTAAATTTCTATGGATACAAAACTAATGAGTCAACTAGAACTTAAATGACCATCCAAGTCTGTTCTGTCCCTTAGCATGTTCCTTTCCTATTACCTCTTACTCTACCCCAGTACCTCACAGTTAGAAAATTTATAAACAGTATTGTTTAGAAATGTGAAAACCTGAAAGCAACATAAAATATTTATCATCAGTTAGGTAACTCATACAAACTTAAAAATTATTATCTTGAACTTATTCATGACATTATTGTTAAATTGAAAAATCAAGTTAAAAATCACAAAATGTTCTGAAGACCCAAAGCAATCTTGAGAAAATTAAACCTGGAAAATCATACTCTGATTTCAAACTGTATTACAAAGTTTTAATAATCAAATTTGTCTCATATTGACATCAAAAAGGAAGACATAATGGGACAAGAATAGAGAACCTAGAAATCCACTCATGTATACGGTTGATTAATTTTCTAAAGTGGCATCAAGAACATACACTGGAGAAAAGATAGCATCCCCCTACACTCAACACCTATTGTGCTAATAAGTTCAGTAACATAGAAGAGATGGACATGTTCCTAGAATCATACAGTTACGAGATTAAACTGGGAAGAAATAGAAACCTGAACAGACCAATCACAAGTGAGAAAATTGAAACAGTCATCAAAACTCTCCAGAAAAACTTAAGTCCAGAATTCACAAGTAAGTTCTATAAACCTTCAAAGATAAATTAATACCTATCCTGATCAAACTTTTTCCAAAAAATTGAGAAAGAAGGGATAATTCCAAGCACATATTATGACCCCAACATTTTTCTAATAACAAAACCACAAATACTTACACACACACCATGGAAACTACAGACCATTTTCCCCAATGAGCACAGATGTAAAAATCCTCATAAAATCTTAGCAAACTGAATACAACAATGAATTAAAAGGATTATATACCACGACCAAGTGGGATTTATAGCAGGGAAACTGGTATCATCTGGCTGGTTGATCATCTGAAAGTCAATTAACTTAATTCATCCCATCAACAAAACAAATGATATTATCATATGATCGTGTCAACAGATGCAGAGAAAGCATTCAATAAGATTCACCATACAGGGGCCTCTCCTGGTGGCACAGGCGCTTGAGTGCAGCACTGTGAAGCTGTCTGCAGAGGCTGCAGCACAGGTTTGATCCCTGCCAGCCTGTGAGAATCCCACGTGGCACAGCAGACCTCTCCTGTCTCACACGCTGCTCCACTCAGCAGTGTATTTCAGTCTGTGTGTTCTTTTTCCCACTCTGTCTTTGGTGAATCCTCTCAACCTCCCACGCATGTGGCCTGTACCATGGTTCTTGTATGCATAAATAAATAAAAATCTTAAAAAAAAAAAAGATTCAACATCCGTTTATGATGAAAACCCTAAAAAAACTGGGGATAAATGGATTGCATCTTAATATAATAAAACCCACTTATGATAAACCCATAGCTAACTTCATTTGCAATGGTAAAATCTGGAATCTTTTCCCAAAAAGTCTGGTACAAGATGACGGGATTTCCACTCTCATCACTACTGCTGAATATAGTTATTAGGCAGTTAGACAAGAAAACTAAGCAAGAGAAAGATATAAAAAGAATCCAAATGTGGAAAGAAGTAAATCTATCATTATTTGCAAAACAACATCATAGTGTGCATAGAAAAAAACCCTAACGACGTCCCTGAAAAATTAAAGAAGCAATAAATTAGTTCGCAGAGTGGAAGATTATAAAATTGATACACAAAGATCGCTTGCCTTCCTATTACAAGCAATGAACTAGAAAAGGAGGAAATGAAGATAACAATCCCATTTATAAGCACAACAAAAAAAGAAAAATAAAATATTTAGGAGTAAACCTAACAAAGCAGATGAAGGACCTATACAAAGAAAGCTCTAAGACATTGTTAAAAGAAGTAGACAGTACAAAGAAATGGAAACATATGCCTTCCTCATGGATTAGAGGGTCAAAACTGTCAAAACAGCTTTCCTACCCAAAGTAATATATAGATTCAGTGCAGTCCCCATCAAAATTTCAATGACATTTTTAAAAAATTAGAATAAAGGGGCCTCCCTGGTGGTGCAAGGGGTTAAGCACTGCACTATTAGGCAATCCGCAGCCTCTGAAGCATGGGTTCGATCCCTGACCAGCCAGGGAGCAGCCCACATGGCACAGCAGACCTCTCTTGACTTGCCTGCTGCTCCCCTCGGCATGTACTTCGGTCAGTCTGCCTGTTCTGCTCCCCACTCTGTCTCTGGTGAAACCTCTCACCCCCCACACATCTCTGGCCTGTACCCCAGCTCTTGTATTTATAAAAAAATTTTTAAAAATTAGAATAAATATTACTTAAATGCATATGGAACAAAAGATATCATAACCAAAATAACCCTTACCAAAAAACAGGAACAATAGTGGTGTCACACTTTCAGACTTCAAACTATACTACAAAATCATACTAGTCAAAACAGCATGGTACTGGAACAAAATCAGACACACAGACCATTGGAATAGAATTGAGACCCCAGAAATAAACTCATATAAATCCTTATCTATATGGATGGTAGTCTTCAACAAAGGAGCCAGGTGCATACACTGCAACAAGAAAAGCCTCTTTAATAAATGGTGTTGAAGAAATTGGACAGCTGCATAAAAAAATAAAACTAGGTCATTGTTTGATACCATACCAAAAATCACCTCAGAATAGATAAAAGACTTAGGTAATACTAAAATCATAAAACATAGAAAAGATCAGGCAAAACACTTTACAACATAAGCTTCGGTGATGACTTTGTGAATTCATCTATAACAGCAAGGAAAGCAAAAAGATTATAAACAATTGGGAATACATCAAACTGAAAAACTTCCACACAGTGAAAGAAACCATTACTGAAACAAAAAGACACCCTACCAAATGGATGAAAATATTTGCACAACATACGTCTGACAAGGGACTGATACCAACCAAATGGATAAAAATATTTGCACAACATACATCTGACAAGGGACTGATACCAAAGATTTATAAAGAATTAAGACAACTGAACAACAACAACAAAAAATAACCCAATCAAAAAATGGACAGAAGAACTAATTAGGAACTTCTCCAAAGAACACATATAGATGGCCAACAAGCACATGAAAAAATATTTATCATCATTAATCATCAGCAAATGCAAGTGAAAACCAAAATGAAGTACCACCTCACTCCTGTGAGAATGGCCCATACCAAAAAGACAAGAAACAAGTGCTAGTGAGCATGTGAAGTAAAAGAAAATCGTTTGCATTGTTGGTAAAATGTAGACTGGTTCAACTATTATGGAAAACAGTACAGTGGTTCCTTAAAAGGTTAAAAATGGTTCTGCCATATAACCCAGCAACTCCACTCCTAGGTATCTTTCCAAATACTACAAAAACACTAATTTGAAGGGAAACTTGTACTCCTATGTTCATAGAAGCACTATTTACCATAGCCAAGATACAGAAACAACCTAAGTATTCAAAAATGGATGAGTGGATCAAGAAGATGTGTTATATATACACAATGGAATGCTACTTAGCCATCAAAAACTACAAACTCAAACCATTTGGATGATGGTGGATGGAGCTGGAAGGTATTAGGCTAAGCAAAATAAGTCAGGAGAAAAACAAATCCTGAATGGTGTCACTTACAGGTGAAATATAGAGTAACCAAAGGATCAGATAAAGCCAAATTTAAAAACCAATCTTTGAAAGCTGACTATAGAACTAAGAAATACAAAAGGGGAGGAGTGAGAGAGGGGCCAGAAGAAAGTGGGGAGGGAACACAAGGGACAATAGTGGTGGACTGTGTGTGCTTTGGTGGTGGGTTAACTATGGGGATAATAATAACAATAATTCCTCCAAAATACAAACAGATGGTGCTGGGAAAACAGGACAACCATATGCAAAAGAATGAAACTGGACTACTATCTTACACCACCCAAAATTAATATGTAATGTATCGAAGACTTGAACATAAAATATGTGGTAAACTCCTTGACATTGTTCTGGGTGATTTTTTTAATCTAAAAGCAAAAGCAGCAAAGGCCAAAATAAACAGCTAGAACTAGATCAAACTTAAAACTTTTGCAATAAAACTATCAACAAAATGAAAAGACAGATTCCTAAATGGAAAAGAATATTTTTAATTATATCTGATAGTGGCTAACAAAGTTATAAAGAATGCATACAACTCAATACCAAAAATAAATCTAATTTAAAAATAAACAGGACGATTAAAAAAAGTTAATAGGGAGGAAAAGCGGCAGGTCCCAGTGAGAACTGGGACACGGAAGATAAACAGATAAACGGACGACTCCAGCAAACTGCCTGAAGAAGAAAGTTGCCATAAAAGAGGACCAGAAGGGAGGGAAGCGCAGAACCCTGCTCCCCTCCCCTGCCCACAAAGTCGGCACTCTCCGACCCGCAGAGAGGAGGGAAACAACAAACCAAAACGGCCAACAAGAAAAACGGACACAGCAAGTGGGACTGTGAGTGGAAAGGAACTATTTCAGCCACCACACCCCGTGAACGGGAGCTGTGGAGAACCCTGCAGGATCCGCCACGGAGGTGAGCTCCAGGCACCATTAAAGAGAGCCCCGCCCCCCAGGAGGAGACCAGCACCAGCACATAGCCCCGGCCACCCGGTAAGCTTGCGCGGAAAGCGGCGCGCTGATCCAGATCGGATCGCAGCCGCCCAGGTCCCCGTGCCTGCGACCTAGGCTTGCGGGGAGACCGCTGAGGCCCTCCCTGAGTGAGCAGGAACAAGGCGCCCAGGCAGGGAAGCGGGATTCAAAAGGCGCCATTCCTGCGCCACTGATCTGGGCTACAGCCTGCGTCCTGGAACTGACGGCTTTGGAACTGAGACCCGGGGCACGAAATTAGGGGCGTGGGTTCCCCACGACGGTGGGGCACAAGGCAGACACAGCACCCCAAAGCCATTGAGGTGTACCCTACCATCCCCGCTCTGCTCCCTGTCCCACGGGGTGGAAAATCAGCTCCCCAAGGGCTCTAGGAGAGATCTCTGGCGCCACCTAGCGACTTGAAGCCATCAGAGGCTCCTGAAGGAGCTAGTGGCCAGCTGGGGAGTTAGCCCACACCGGGCCCCTTCCGAACAAGTAGTCTGAGCCCACAGGGAGAGCGAGCACCCACAGCCGGGGCAGACCAGGCACTCAGAAGAGTGTGTCCCACATCACTATTTTAGAACAGGGACATTTCTTCAGTAAAGACTACCTGCAGAAAGCTTCCTCAGGAGCCAGAGGTGAGCGGGGGAAGTTCGCCCACGCCAGACCCCCTCTGGCCTGCAGTCCAAGCCCAGAGGGGGAGCAGGAACCCACTGCCGGGGCAGACCAGGCGCACAGGGGAGTGTGTCCCCACATCGGCATTTTAGAACAGGGACCTTTCTCCAGTAAAGACTGCTTGAAACTGACAGATGACTCCTGGAGGAACCAGAGGGGAGCAGAGAAGCCCACCCAAGATGCCGGCCAGTCCTAACAACACAGTGTCCCAACGCATACGGCAAATTAGAAAACAGACAGTAGGGAGGAGAAGAACCACACGCAACCTAGCAACTCTCCAGAGAAAAAGCACACCACAAAAAGAAAACCAGCCCCCAGATTGCAACGACAATAACTTGGAAGAATTTCTGAGCCTTCCAGAAAGAGAATTTAAAATTGCCGTGATTAAAAAACTGACAGAAGTCATAAAGGAAAACAGTGATAAGGGAAAAATAATCAACGATCAGAAGAATGCAATTGAGTCCCTAGAGAGGGAAAACAATGGTCAGAAGAAAGAAATTGAGTCCCTAAAGAGGGAAGTAAAAGAAATGCAGGAGATCAAAGAATTAATGGAAGAACTAAAGAATTCTGGGAAAAGCAATGAAAGCAGAATAGATGAAATGGAAGAACGAATAAGTAATCTTGAAGACACAAAATAAAAAGAACCAAAACAGAAAAGGAAAGAGAAGTACGAAGGAAAAAGAACGAGGAAAGACTTCGGGAACTATCTGACTCCATGAGGAAAGGAAATATAAGAGTTATAGGAATACCAGAAGGAGAGGAGAGAGATGTAGGAACAGAGAAAATATTCAAAGAGATAATTGAAGAGAACTTCCCAAATGTGAAGAAGGAGCTGAAAATTGATATACAAGAAGCAAGAAGAACACCAAACTTCCACGACGAAAGGAAAAATACAGCAAGACACATAAGAGTAAAGCTCCCAAGAATCCAGGACAAGGAAAAAATAATGAAGCTGGCAAGAGGGAAGAAACAGATAACATTCAAAGGAAAGCCAATCAGGCTGACATCAGACTTCTCCGAAGAAACACTACGGGCAAGGAGAGAGTGGAGGGACATAGTCAACAGACTCTAAGAAAACAGATGCCAACCAAGAATACTCTATCCCGCAAAGCTCTCCTTCCTCTTTGAAGAAAGAATATGGACCTTCCCAGACAAACAGAAACTCCGGAATTTCATTGCAACTAAACCCCCACTCCAAAAAATACTACAAGGAGTCCTAAAGCCAGAACCTCAGAGGGACGAATAACAATGAAAGAAGGACAAAAAAAAAAAAGTTATTAAAAGAATAAATAAATAAAATCAAAGAAAAGACAAACACAATGGCAAATACAGATGTTAACATATCAATATTAACTCTAAATGTAAATGGACTAAACTCTTCAATAAAAAGACACAGAGTTGCAGCCTGGATTAAGAAACAAAACCCAACCTTTTGCTGTCTCCAGGAAACACATTTAGCTACAAAAGATAAAAATAGGCTCAAAGTTAAAGGATGGAAAACAATCCTACAAGCAAATGGACCAAAAAAGAAAGCAGGAACAGCTATACTTACATCAGATAAAACAGATTTCAAACTCAAAAAGATAAAAAGAGACCCCAATGGTCACTACATTATGATCAAGGGGACAATACTTCAAGAAGAAATAACACTCATTAACATATACTCACCAAACGAAGGAGCACCAAAATATATCAGACAACTGTTGTCCTCTCTGAAAACAGACATCAGAGAAAACACATACGTAGTGGGAGACTTCAACACACCACTATCAACAATGGATAGATCAACAAGACAAAAAATAAGTAAAGAAACCAAAGCTCTAAATAAGGACCTAGAGCAATTGGGCTTAACAGACATCTATAGAACACTAAACCCCAAAAAAACGGAGTACACATTTTTCTCAAGCGCACACGGATCATTCTCCAGGATCGATCACATACTGGGGCACAAGACAAACATCAACAGATACACCAAGATTGAAATCATATCAACCATCTTTTCTGACCATGAAGGCATCAAACTAGAAATAAACCATAAAAAAAAGGCAAGGAACTTTCCTACCTCATGGAGATTAAAAACCACACTACTGGAAGACCATTGGACTAATGAGGAGATCAAAGAAGAAATTAAAAAATTTTTTGAATTGAACGACAAGGAGGACACCAATATCCTAAATGTATGGGATGCAGCAAAAGCAGTAATAAGAGGAAAATATATAGCAATAGAAGCTCACATCAAGAAACAAGAAAGAACGCAAAGAAACAACCTAATCTCGAAGCTCAAAGATCTAGAAAAAGAACAACAAAAAAAACCCCAAAACCAGTAGAAGAAAAGAAATAATAAAAACCAAAGCAGAAATAAATGAAATTGAAACTAAAAAAACAATCCAAAAGATCAATGAAACCAAGAGCTGGTTCTTCGAAAAAATCAATAAAATAGACAAATCCCTAGCCAGGCTCACAAAGGAAAAAAGGGAGAAAGCACAAATAAACAGGATCATCAATGAAAGAGGAGAAATCACAACGGACACAGCAGAAATCAAAAGAATAATCAGTAACTACTATGAACAGTTATATGGAAACAAGTTTAACAATCTAGAGGAGATGGACAAATTCCTACAACTCTACAATCACCCAAAGCTAGATAAAGAAGAAATAGAACACCTAAACAGACCAATTACAATTAGCGAAATTGAAATGGTAATCAAAAACCTCCCCAAAAACAAAAGCCCAGGACCTGATGGATTTACAAATGAATTCTACCAAACATTCAGAGACGAATTAGTGCCTATCCTTCACAAACTCTTCCAAAAAATTGAGAAGGAAGGGACAATACCAAACACGTTTTATGAAGCCAACATTACACTAATACCAAAACCGAACAAGGACAACACAAAAAAGGAAAACTACAGGCCAATCTCCTTAATGAACACTGATGCAAAAATCCTCAATAAAATTTTAGCTATCAGAATCCAACAATGTATCCATAAGATAATTCACCACGACCAAGTAGGATTCATTCCAGGGACACAAGGATGGTTTAACATCCGAAAATCAATCAACGTTATCCAACACATCAACAAAAAGAAATATAAAAACCATATGATAATATCAATAGATGCTGAGAAAGCTTTCGACAAAGTACAACACCCATTCATGATATAAGTCCTTGAAATTCTTGGGATACAAGGAACATACCTCAACATCATAAAGGCCATCTATGACAAGCCAACAGCCAGTATCATTCTCAATGGTGAAAAGCTGAAAGCAATTCCATTAAGATCTGGAACAAGACAAGGATGTCCACTCTCACCACTGCTTTTCAATATAATACTGGAAGTCCTAGCCAGGGCAATAAGACAAGAGAAAGACATCCAAGGAATCCAAATAGGAAAAGAAGAAGTCAAACTATCACTATTTGCAGACGATATGATATTATACATAGAGAACCCCAAAAACTCCACAGAAAAGCTAATTCAACTCATCAATCAGTTCAGTAAAGTGGCAGGATACAAAATCAACACGCAAAAGTCAGTAGCCTTCCTATACACAAACAATAAATCTGAAGAAGAAGAAATCAAAAAAACCATCCCTTTTGTTATTGAAACAAAAAAAATCAAATATTTGGGAATAAATCTAACAAAAGAGGTAAAGGACCTATACAAAGAAAACTATAAAACACTGTTAAAAGAAATAGAAGAAGACACAAAGAAATGGAGAGACATCCCCTGCTCATGGATTGGAAGAATAAACATTATTAAAATGGCCATCCTTCCAAAAGCAATATACAGATTCAATGCTATTCCAATCAAAATTTCAATGTCATTCTTCAAAGAAATAGAACAATTATTGATGAAATTCATATGGAATCACAAAAAACCCCAAATAGCCAAAGCTCTCCTGAAAAAAAAAGAAGGGAATGGAGGCATCACACTCCCAGACTTCAAACTATACTACAAAGCCATAATCATCAAAACTGCATGGTATTGGAACAAGAACAGACATACAGACCATTGGAATTGAATAGAAAATCCAGAAATAAACCCACAGATTTATGGTCAACTAATCTTTGATAAAGGAGCAAAGACTATGCATTGGAGCAAAGAAAGTTTGTTCAATAAATGGTGCTGGGAAAACTGGGTCGCTACATGCAAAAGAATGAAGCTTGACCACTACCTCACACCATACACAAAAATCAACTCAAAATGGATTAAAGAACTAGACATAAGACCTGAAACCATAAAATACGTAGAAGGAAATATAGGCGAAACACTACGGGATTTGCACATCAAAGACATCTTTACAGACACATCACCCAAAGCAGTGATAGTGAAGACAAAGATAAACAGCTGGGACTACATCAAATTAAAGAGCTTCTGCACAGCAAAAGAGACAATAACAAAAACAAAGAGAAACCCCACCAACTGGGAGAACATTTTTGCACCCAACACTAATGATAAAGGACTGATCACAAAAATCTGCAAAGAGCTGATGAGACTCAACAACAACAAAGAAAATAATCCAGTCAAAAAATGGGCAGAAGAGCTTAAAAGAAACTTCTCTGAAGAGGAAATGCAAATGGCCAACAGGCATATGAAAAAATGTTCAACATCACTTGTCATCAGGGAAATGCAAATCAAAACTACCATGAGATACCATCTTACACCAGTGAGAATGGCACATATTAAAAAAACTAGCAACAACAAATGTTGGCGAGGGTGTGGAGAAAAAGGAACTCTTCTGCACTGTTGGTGGGAGTGCAAACTGGTCCAACCACTGTGGAAAGCTGTGTGGAGATTTCTGGACCTACTAAACATAGAGCTTCCATATGATCCAGCAATTCCACTCCTAGGTATTTACCCAAAGGACACAGAAACATCAATTCCAAAGAACACCTGCACCCCTATGTTTATAGCAGCACTGTTTACAATAGCTAAGCTTTGGAAACAACCCAAATGCCCAAAAATAGATGACTGGATCAAGAAGATGTGGTACATATATACCATGGAATATTACTCAGCATTCAAAAAGGATAAACACATGCAATTTGCAGCAACATGGATGACGCTGGAAGGGATCATGCTCAGTGAAATAAGCCAAAAAGAAAAAGAAAAATACCGGATGGTCTCACTCATAGCAGGGATCTAGAAAACTTAAATAAGTGACCAGGAAAATGAATAACTATAAGAAAGTGAAAATCAAAATCAACAAAAAACTATGAACCAGAGACACTTTTAGGGGGGCGGGGGCGGGAGGGGAGGGATTGGGGTCAGAATGGGGGGGCTGCAATTGTATGGGGAATATAACAATAAAATTTATAAAAAAATAAAAATAAAAAAATAAAAAAAATAAAAATAAACAGGACATCTGAATATATATTTTTCCAAAGAGACATACAGCTTGTCAACAAGTACTATAAGAGGTGCTCAACCTCAGTAATTATCAGGGAAATGCAATTCAAAACTTTAATGAGATATATCACCTCACACCTGTTGTGTCATTATAGAAACTCACCAACTATCCACTTAAAACTGGGAAACAAAACCCTAACCCATTTTAAAATATTCTACTGAGGAATTTTAGTGGATTTTAAACCCATTTATTAAAAACATTTTAAAAGTAACATTTTCCAATTATTTTGTGAAAGCAACTAATATCGTGAAAGATGGAAATTTTGTAGCCTCATTTCATAAAGTATTAGCATATTTGGTAGATGAAAATGAAAAATTGTTTTATAATGATTTAGCAAGTATTATTAATGTACTTCCATTTCAATTTATCTTTTTAAAAATGTTTTAATTGAGGGCCTTCCTGGTGGCGCAGTGGTTGAGCGCCGGGTTGCGAAGCTGCCCACAGCCTCTGCAGCACCGGTTTGATCCCTGGCTGCTCCCTGGCCACTGGAGGAGGGTCCCGCATGGCGCGCAGACCTCTCCTGCTGCCCACTGCTCCCCTCAGCAGTGTACTTCGGTCCTTCTGCCTGCACTGCTTCCTGCCCTGGCTCTGGTGAATTCTCTCACCCTCCCGTGCTTCTGACTGTACCCAGTGCTTGTATAAATAAAATAAAATAAATCTTTAAAAAAAAATTACTACCACTTTCTCATATGTGTTGGTATTAAGGGGAGAGAAAATGCAAACACAAGTTAACTCTGCTTATCAAAAAAAAATGTAAAAAAAAAGTTTTAATTGAAGTAACTATTGCATCATGTAAGTTTCATGTGTGCATCATTTAAATCAACATATATGTGTACTGTTTGCCCCATTATTCCTGCCAGTCTATGCATATTATCTGTATTCAAATATCTGCCTGCTGTTTTCAGCAGATATTGGTTTCCCAGTATGTTCCTCATAACAGGACTTTTGCCCTTGGTGAGAGGCCCCCTGCATGACCCTACACCTCACTAACAAGCAGGAACTCTGGGCACCAAGACAACATCCCACATTTTCTTGGTATACATTAGACATTTTGAAAGTTTACTTTCAAAGCTATTGCATTAACAATAAACAATGTGTAAATTGTTGACAAATAAAAATTGGAAATAATAGCCAAAAAATATATAAAGGTGCTAACTATGAAACTAGTTGTATCTATACTATATTCTTGTATTAGAAGGCGGCAACACAAAACTTAGACAATAATTTGCTCTCATGAATCTATGGGATTTCTGGGCTCAGCTGAGTGTATATTCTTCTGGTCTTACCTGGGGTCACTCATATGACTGAACTAATGTCAGCTTACCTGGGACTAGAAAATCTAAGATGAACTTGCTCAGACATTTGGGGTCTTTGTGTTGTGTTGCATATTCTACTGGGCTTTCTGTCCACATGCTCTCATCGTTCCATTATTCTGCTTGGACTTTATTTTGTGCTAATCAAATTTACCAAGAATGAAGACTGTGAGGACTTTTGAGACCTGTTTTTCAAAACTCACACACTGACTTAACACCCCATTTTGTTGGTCAGAGCCACATGTCCACTCAGATGCAAAGGCTGTGGTACTAGACTGCACCTCTTGGTAAGAAGATGTGTAAAAAATATGGGACATATTTATTCTATCATAGTAGTAGTTACATGTTTGTTGAGTATAATTTTTGTTTCTCAGCTTGCCGAAGTGAAAATGAGTTTGTTGTAAATAGGGGCTAATGAGACATTTTATCAGAATAAAGAATAAATTCCAAAAATTCACATTTTTAATATCCCTTTATTTTAATAATATATGCAACTTATAAGGAATTCCAAAAATACAATAAATAAAAAGAAAGTAAAAAATAAAATGTATTTCAACTATAGTTACCCAGAAACAACAATTAAGATTAATGATATTTCAGCATCTCTGCCTATGTAAGAGATTAAAAATGGATGTATACTTATTTGACTAAAAGATGCAACTATACAAAATTAGGGTGATTTTCTAAAGCTAATACAGAATATAATTTCAATCCATTAGATAGGATTGATTTAATCCCTGCTATGAAATATAAAGATACTATGTCTAATGTATTTCCTTCTACCTACCCTTTCCTTACCCTCAAATTTCTATTCATTATATGATTTCTTAAAAAACAAAACAAACAAAAAGAAAAACCTGATAGAGCAATATCCAGTCTTCAAACTGAACTTACTTCACAAACCCTTGCAGAGATATTGGAAGATGAAGTCAACCAAGGCAATATCAGATCTTTACAGACTTGGACAGAGAAAAATGGAAGAAAGAAATCAGAAACAATATATAATCTTTGTTAGAATGTTCTAATGTTCTCTCAGATTTATTAAACGTTCAGTCCTAGAGTCTTTCTATCTAGATAAGGGTTTAACTTGTTATTATCTGGGGGTATCATTGTTTCAGATAACTTCCCTAATTCATTGTGCATTTGTTCCTTGAACCTTCTTGATCACAGTCAGCCCCATCTATTTTTTTTTATAACAGCTGCTTATAGAGTAAGAGATAAGGAGTCTTTTATAGGAAAGAGATAAGGAATCTCTTTCAGTTTGCATCTTTCTAGATTTGAAGATTTTAGTGACAATTTTTAGGATTTTGATAATTCATCATTATAACTTTTTTGGGAACCAGAGTTGCATTAGGAATTTCACCCTGCTGCACTATATATCTCAAAGATCTTTTGTTTCTGTCCTTGACCACAAAAGTTTTGAGATTTATGACATAAAGCTATGTCTGTTTCTTATTTGATTGTTGCTGGTAGAGGCTTTTTTTCCCTGTAGATTTTTACTCTTTTTGGTTTATTTTATTTGATATTGAGAGGGGAATATTTTATAATACAGCTTCATTCTACTATGTTAACTTGAGGGAAAAATTCTATAATACAGTTTTATTCTACCATGCTAACTTGAAGCTCAAGACACTAAATTTTAAAGAAATATCTTCATTTAAGGGAAAATTAATCATTAAAATCTACAGTGCCTTCAGCCTTAGTTTTGTAACACATACAGAGGATTTTTCTTAAATGTGGTTCATGCAAAAATCCTAATGACATCTTACCTTGTAGAAGCAGCCAACTATTAAGGTGTATCCCAGAATGAAAGGGAACTTACAGTGCAGAAACAAACATAAGATAAATTACTTTCAGATGATCTGACATTGTAGAAAAGTAATGCTCAGTGTATCTAGAGTGGTACCTGGTTAGAAAGCTTATTTAGTCCAATTTAATGTGTATATATCACTTTGATGAGGTGCTCTAAAATTGAAGATTCTGATTCAGTAGGTCTTAAATAGACATGAGGTTCTATATTTCTAACAAGCTCCTAGATAACAATACTGTTGGTCTTAAATTACACATTCAGTAGCAAGGTTCTAGGCAATTATAGACTCAGGGATCCTGGACTTGACTGAATCTTTGAGACAAGGGTTTTTGCCTTATTCATCATTGTATTCTTGTTGTCTAATGAAGTACCTAAATATATGCCCTGACATATTTTCTTATGAAATAATGAATTAATGAGTTGAATAAACGGATGACTACTAGGTACCTGGAATACTTGTGGTCTGCATCATTGGTTAAAGAAGAATTCTTATGTTTTGGAAACCAATGGATTATAGTAGGATTGCCATTAGCCTTAAAAGTATAAAATACAAAAAATTTTGCTCAGGCGAAAAACTGTCACACATCACACTCCTTTGGACAATAAAATATAGTTTCCCAAATACTTGAACAAATCCTTATTTGAACTCTGAAATTTATGTTCAGGTAACTGAACAAATTGTCCCCTTAAATATAAGCTAGTAGTTCTCTATTTCTTGGCTACATTTTAAAACTACTTGGGAGGCTTTTTAAAATCCTAGTGTGCAACAACCCAAGCAGCAGTATTTTTTTTAAGTTCACAGATGAAAACTGTACCTTGACTGTGAATCTTTGAGCCAAGGTCAGTGTTTCATTTATTTTTAACTCTTAACACCTAACAAAAGGTATATGATTCAGCAACTGTTTACTTAATCAGTGGATGAATTATTTTATAAGAAAGTATTGCCTATTGTCAGCATTCTTTAGTATAAAGGGACTTTATTATCATCATGAAATTCAGTAAGTTTGATTGCCCTCTTAGTGCTGACAATATTAAAATTTTGTATTAGCTATACATATATTCTTTAGTACTTGAAATATTTTGTTGATACAATTTTAATTTCATATCATTTCTTTTTTTATCAAGTAGGATGTAAATGGAGTGTGGTCAGAGATAAGAAAACTGGCACAGTATGAAAATTCTGTGAACAAGTACTTAGGACTGTTACAAGGAAATCTAAAGTGTTTTATATTCATTTGTGGGAGGGCAAGGTCAGTTAATCTCATTACTGAGCTGCAGCATCAACTATGTTTTTGGTTTTTTTTTTTAAAAAGATTTATTTATTTATGCATACAAGAACTGGGGTACAAGCCAGAGGTGCTGGAGGTAAGAGGATTCACCAGAGACAGAGTGGGGAACAGAACAGGCAGATTGACGGAAATACACTGCTGAGGGAAGCAGCAGGCGAGTCAGGAGAGGTCTGCTGCACCATGTGGGTTACTCCCTGGCCGGGGGTCAAACTTGTGCTGCAGTGGCTGCGGATGGCTTCATAGGTTGCATCTTAACTCCTTGCGCCACCAGGGAGGCCCATCAACTATGTTTTTTTAAAGAACAGAAATAGTAACTATTTACAAAGATGAATATTTACATTTTTCTAATTTTTAGATGGAAGGAGAAACAATGGAAATTTTAAATTTGGTTTCTGAAACTGCCACATTTTAAACTTTTATTATTATACTCATCAATTTGTGTGTGTCTGAAATTTTCTTATAACAAACCTATAACTATATCAGGGATGGCAATTCTTCAGTTAAACTCAGTTTGTCTATAGATATTTTGTAATTATAACAACGAAAAATCCCCTTCATTTGGAGCTTGGAATTTTCATTTCTGTGATATCAGAATGAAATAAAAAAAGAAAAGAAAGGGTGGAAATTATTTTTAGATCCTAGATTTGGCCTTCTAAATAATTATTCTGCATTTTCTGCCATTGATGAATTTGAAAACTGAGACCATTGTATTTCATATCTAGTTGTCAGCAAAAAAAGTTATAATTTTTTATTAAATTTTAGATCTAAATTGTAAAATGTTGATGAAAAATTATAATATCTTAAATTATATACATTAATATATAAATTATAATAAAGTAGGATTTGATTACAATTAAATGATTTTATAGTTCTTTTTAATGGGTAGATAAAAAGCAGGATGAATGAAAAGAATCAGCAATAGATAGAAGAGTGAGCAGAGATCTTATTTCCACTTCTTTATACACTAATAGGATAACTTTTAATGTGTGATCAAGGGGCACCCAGGAGCCCCCAAATTATTAAGGGGTGCACACTCTTTAAGGGATTTGACCATGCAAGCTCACAAAGGAAGCAGACTCATAATGTAAAAGTTCTTTAATAGAACTAGTGTGCAGAGAGAAAGAAGGGAGAAAGAATATTCCCAATAAAAGTTACCCAATAAAGCCTCCTTAGTGGTGCAAGGGGTTAAGCACCGCAATATGAAGAAATCCACAGCCTCTGCAGCATGAGTTCAGTCCCCAGCCAGCCAGGGAGAAACCCACATGGTGCTGTGGACTTCTCCTGTCTTGTCTGCTGTTCCCCTCAGCAGTGTATTTCAGTCAGTCTGCCTTTCTTTTCCCCACTCTGTCTCTGGTGGATCCTCTCACCCCCCGCATCTCTGGCCTGTACCCCAGCTCTTGTATGCATAAATAAATCTAAAAAAAAAAGGTTACCCAATAAAACACCCAAATTACCTTGGGGGCAAATG
The DNA here is from genome assembly GCF_964194135.1 of Talpa europaea. Classification (NCBI taxonomy): domain Eukaryota; kingdom Metazoa; phylum Chordata; class Mammalia; order Eulipotyphla; family Talpidae; genus Talpa; species Talpa europaea. Next base: position 94,187,908 of record NC_140075.1, read on the forward strand.
CCCAGTCAAACAGGGTTGGCCCAATAATGGGCCCTAGACCCAAAAGGTTGCTGAAAGTTTAAGGCACCTTCTAGTGGAGGAGTGAGAAAAGAGGCCAGGCAAGTCTGGGAAAGAAGGAGAAATGCAAACCAATTGCCTCCCTGGTGGTGCAAGGGGTTAAGCAGTGCACTATGAAGCAATTCACAGCCTCTGCAGCATGAGTTTGATTCCATCTCCGGCCGGCCAGGGAGAAACCCACATGACACAGCAGATCTCTCCTGTCTCGCCCGCTGCTCCCCTCAGCAGTGTATTTCAGTCAGTCTGCCTGTTCTGTTCCCCACTCTGTCTCTGGTGAATCCTCTCACCTCCCATATCTCTGGCTTGTACCCCAGCTCTTGTATGCATGAATAAATAAATCTTAAAAAAAAATACAAATCAAGATAATGATGCCATTGTTTCTGCCAAATACATCCCCCCCCAACACACACATTTCTCACCCACATATCTCTCCTCCTTGTATCTCCTTCAAGTCTGTTTCCCAGCAGTACACAGGTATAAGTAGGGTTGCAGAAGCAAAGGCGCCTGTGAGATTGCATGTCTTCAGTTATAAACCAAGGATGGTTGCTTTTAACTCCACTCCTAGTTCCCTGTAGCTCCCCTGCTCAGGAAGTCTGGTTCATGGCACTCTGGGACCTATAATCCAAGGGCATCTGTACATTGTACAGGCTGTTAAAATGATACCTCTCCTTTACAATGTGTACCTATAACATAAATTTCATAAATTATTAATCATTAGGTTGTCTTATCTGGAAAATTAAGAGAAAAATCTGCTAAGGTTTCTACCAGTCCAAAGTTACATGCTATGTAACTATAATTTCTATACATATCATAGTATTGATGTGAGGAAAAAAAGGCACTGTAGGCAATTATTTACTTATTCCTACACCTTGTTTTCAAAGCAATCCTATAAAATAAATATATAAGGTAGTAAAACTTTCCTAAACAATTTGAAACAGCAGAAAATATTGACTTAATGACACCCAGAATGCCTGCAAACATATGTTGAGGTTTCAACAGATCTGTTTTGAATCCTAGCTCTTCCTCCTAGTTTGATAAGCCCATGGGCAAGTGAATTTCTTGATCTCTCTGAGTCACTTATTGGAAAAATGACTGAGTCTAATTTTTAAATATTAAATGAAAAAATTTTTTAAAGATTTATTTATGCATACAAGAGCTGGGGTACAGGCCAGAGATGAGGGGGAGGGGGGAGGGTAAGAGAACTCACCAGGGACAAAGTGGGGAACAGAATAGGCAGACCCACTGAAATACACTGCTGAGGGGAGCAGCAGGCAAGACAGCAGAGGTCTGCTGTGCCATGTGGCCGGCCCAGAATCGAATTTGTGCTGCAGAGGCTGTGAATTGCTTCATAGTGCAGTGCTTTACCCCTTGCGCCATCAGAGAGGCCTATTAAATGAAATATTAATATGACCTGATAAGATTGATGTAGTCATGAAATGAGATGATTTAATTAACACTTTGATAGTGCTTAATTTTTTGTTGACCTGAGTGCATTTTGAATGGCTGAAAATAAGGCAAATATGCTATACAAGTACATGATAAACATGAATTGTAAACTCTTTATGGTATTTCCTATACACTTTCAAGAATTTGATGTACCCTCATTTTCTGTAATAAATAAAATACCTAAAACTACAGTATTTTGAGCAAAAGTAAAACTTTACATGAATTGTGCTTCAAAATTTCTTGTTGATTGTTGAAGAGAATCTGTGTTCCCTCATTTACATCAAATATTTAAATACTGAGATGTTTTGAAGGGGCAGGCAAATATGTCTGCACCTAATAATATTATTGCTTTCTTTCAGGAAACCCTGATAGATTGGTGTGATGAAAAGGAACTTAATTTGATATTAACAACTGGAGGAACAGGGTTTGCACCACGAGATGTCACTCCAGAGGTAAGATTATATATGCCTTTTTTATTTAAGAAATAGACTATTCATTTTTTAAGCCCTTTTTGTTATTATTATGTTACTTTATAGTGTTAGTAGGCAGAATATGTGTGGTTCTAAGAATGTGAAAAATTCTTGGACAAATTGTTATATTAAAAAATGTCTTTTTTATTATTTTCCTTTGCACTTTAACTAGAAACTATATATAATATGAGGAAGAATTAACTGGTCTAGAAGGTCATTTTGCTTTTGTTCAGTGGTCTGTTATATCAGCTGAACTTCAGGAGGTGATAACTCCAACTCAACATGGCATCTAGTTCAATATACTCTTTCAATATATCTGATTTTCTTGAGACACTCTATAGTCATTGGTCTCAAAGCACAGTAGGATGACTGCAATAGAATATATATACCAATTTTACAGTACTTTTGATGAGAAAGTGTTATATATCTGGAAATTTTAAGTGTTAATTTAAATGTAGAATTTAATTTGCAAAATAAACCAAAAAACAAATAACCAGAATTAGTACCTAGGTTTCTTACCACAAGAATCATGTTAAACCTTTGCACAGAGAGAAATACCAGGGAAATAATGAAGACTAGGCAGTGTTGATTTATACAGTTGAAAAAGTCTTTCTTTTTTAATGAAACCATATGCTTCAGGTGTCATATCTTGTGAACTTATATTATCATGTGTGACTGTTTTCCTTTACCTTCCAAAAAGGTTTTTCTTGACTGAATTTCAATTTTATGTCCTTCTTTTTTCAAATCAGTACATTATTGTCTCATTGACAGTAATATACTTTTGCTTTGCATCTATTAATAATTACTGTGTATTTTTCTGGTATGGTAGTTTTCCACTTTTAGACTGTGTCACAACCAAAAGGCTTATTAAAATGCAAATGCTGGGCCCTATGCCAAAGTTTCTGATTCTGTAAATCTACAGTATGTCCTCAGAATTTATATTCTAACAAGACCCCTAGTAATACACATGTTGCCGGTTTAAAACCATACTTACAAACTTTGAGAACCAATGTTCTAGTATGTGAAAATGCATTTTTACAAATAATTTGTAAAATATTTTCTTATCTTACATAAAAAATCATGACAAAGAATTTTTTTGAAATATGCTAGAATTAGACCGATAAAATGGCTTTCTTGTTTTAAAGTAAATCAGAATAAAGTTGCGTTGAAAAATTGTTAACTTCAACTGCTTAAAAAAATAAGTCATCCTTACATAATTTAGCTTCTGGGCTCAAGGGAAAATGTTCCTTTGGCCAGTTTTTGCATTTCTTTTAAAATGGGAGATTATCTTAAAAAGTGTAATTGGACGGGAGCAATCTCCCGTAGGGTGTGTTTGTGTTCTGTTTTCTTTGTATGGAAATAGACTACATATGTGAAGACACTGATTTTTTGGAGCTTGTTTGTTGTTTTAAGTGTTTGAAATAAATGAATTTTGGCTTGTATATCTCTATTTTTTTGTGTGTGATAACTTGATATTTTCATATTATTGGTTTTTATATCAGTAAAATACAAAAAAGTTACTAGAGTTCATTCATAACTAGATAACATGACTTTTTTAATTGTGGAGAAATAATTCCCATCACAAAGTTTAATGCTTAAGTTAATACAAAAACACTAAGTTAAAATTTCAAACCTTTGATTTCTGGATATATTGATGCTAACAAGGTTATTGTACACTAGTCATTAAATCACTATGCTTCAGTTTCCTATATGATGAGAGAACAAAAGTACCTATCTGGCTGGCTAGATGTAAGGATTCAATGAGAACTATTCCTGGCATTTTAGTAAGTGCTATAAAAGGGTTAATTTATAAGGGTTAAAGATTATTTTCATTAATTCCTACGTAACGGCCGAGTGGACAAATTTGATAGCTTTTTTTTTTATATATGTAAACTACCAAATGGACAAAAAAGTCATATTACATTGAAAGTATATCCACTAAATCTACACAGTCTTGTTAAATTATTTTTAAATTTTTGACATAGTTAAGATTCCTACTATGTCTTTTTTAATCTCCATATTAACTAGAGGTTTTAAATTGCTGATATTCTGTAACTGTTTATTTTTCTCCCTCCCCTTCCTTTTTTGGTACTGTTAATTGTTTGTCTCCGTCAGTGACCCTTGTAGGTTTCATTTTATTATTGTGGAATCCTTTATTTTTAAAGTTTTCTGATTATTTGAAAACCTTAGTGTTACCCTTATATTTTATGTATCACATATGCCTTTAGGAACTACATGGGTAAAATGGTATGAGATTTTTTTTAATGAATTTAAAATATTCTTAAATGTGTCTTCTCTAGTATTTACTTTTAAGAACAAGTGACTTAACCTGATTGCAATATCATGATCTCTAATAGAAAAACTTTACTTCAAATTTAATATGTATAATTACATATAGCATGATTGCCTACAGCAAGTGTTTGTAGGACTGCTATGCTTTTGAAATATAAATAAACATAAAAGCAACATAGTGCCAACCAACAATAATTCTACTAATTTCTTATTTCTTCTATACTCTTAAATTGTTACAATTCCTATAATATCTAAAATAGAACATTATAATATCAGGTAGGAATCCAAAAATACAAGTTTATACCTATAATAATACAGTCTTTAATGTCTTTGTCTTCGATAAGTGTGCCTTAAAAGATAGGAAATTATTACAATTTAAGATTGCAAATATTTTATTGTTGTAAGAAGTTATTGAGCAAATGAAAATACCAATGATAAACATAAGATAAAACTCCCTTCAGGTACTAATATTTTACAGTTAATAATTACTAGCAACTAGTCTGATCTACTAACACAAATTATAATTGTTGTGGCATGTATATGTTAGAAAGCAAAGGGAGGGAAATGATAGAGTGAATGAAATAATGTAAGTAAATTTATTACCATTGGGTGTGAACCCTAGAGAAAGTGAAGTATTTAAGAGACTTAGATTTCTTCTCAGGTCCATTAAAAAGAAAAAGGAAACAACAAGTTTAATAATATATATCTCTCTGCATAATTTATAGAAATAAAGCATTTAGAATTGATTTTCCTAAATTTATGATTTGATTCTGTTTATATCTTAGAATATTGTTCATCTGATAATTCCCTATCTTCTTACCTTCTCTCTGTCTCAACATGAGATACTATCAAGGCTTACATAGAAATAGCATAATAAATCACACTTTTCAACTTTTAGATATGAAAACTTTATTTTTAAAGACTAGATTGAATTATCTCTTATCTGATAAGGACTGATATTCTATTTGCATTTATGAAATGCTAGTACTTATACAATTTTATAGAACATAAGAACTCATTGCTATACAAAGTATTATTTATCTCTTCGTACCCCATTATCACTTAAAATGATATGTGACCCAAAAGGGTATTATTACTTAAAGAAACTTTTATTGTTCTTAAAAGATAAAATTATAATTAAGAACATGTAAGTGACGTGAATTGAAACTCCTTTAGACAAATTCTAGAGACTAAAAGATTAAGAAACATTAAAAATATATATTAGTTACAAAGAAATGTTTGCTATTATTATAATAAATTAGAATATATTAAATTTTTAGTATTTATGGAAAGAATAACTTCTATCCCTTTTAGAGTACTACACTATAACAGAATAAAGATTTACATGTATTATATTGATCATGAATTAAAGAGTTAAATAAAAACCTACCATGCTATTTATTTACTCATTTACTCATTCATTCATCAGCATTTTCTTTTTAATCTTTAATATGTAACTGTTGCCACGCTCAGTGCTGAAATTAAAAAAATGAATAAATAATGCAATGTCCCATTCCTCAAGAAATCATAGGGGTCAGCAAACTGTGGCCTGTAGTCCAAATTCAACTTTGTCATTTTTCTTTACTTTGTTATGAGTTGTGTACAGAGAATGGATTTGCATTTTTTTTAAGTAACTAGAAAGAAATGAAAAGGGGAATATTTTAAATTTCACTGTCCATAAATGAAGTTTTATTGGAATATAGCCACACTCATTCATTTACGTTTTGCCTTTGACTACAAAGCCAAATCGAACATTTTCTGTCAAAACATTATAGCCTGAAAAGCCTAAAATATTTGGATCATCTAACCATTTCAGAAAAAGTTTGACCAACTCCTGGTCTGTTGAATGAAAATAAATCATCTTTATCCATTTTTAAATTTTATGACTTTTAACTTTTGTTCGTTAATAATCTGAAATGGTGTTGGTTTTCATTGCTTAAATTTTTAACTTTTAAAGAAGAAAAGAAAAAGTGCTTTCCTGCCATAAAAAAGGAAATTGCCTCATTGACTCAAAAGATAATCTATAGCACAATAAAAATAATGACCCCATATTCTAAAGAAGATATTAAAATTAGAAACTTTGAATGTTAGTCAAATTAATGAATTTGTTGTACATTAAATGAAACCTCTCTCTTAAACAAAAATGTCTTGATACAATTTGTCAAAATGAAATAATCAAAATGAGAAATAGTAAAAAGTTCAAGAAATTATAAATTTGATATGAGCTATTCATTTGAAAAGATTCTTATGATTCGTTATGAAAGTAAAGAAGCATCTGACAAAATGACCAATACGAAAGTGGCAGAATACTCAAAATCCGCTACAAAGAATGAGTATCTAAGTAGTGATTATGAATTTTGGAAGGTGTATTCTACTTATTATCTATCATATTTATATTTCTTTGGAACAGATTACTATTGACACCTTTCTATACATTTTTTTCTACTTAAGTTATAAGAAATTTTTCCATGAAAATATTAAACCAAAGAAAAATTATTTTATAAAGTTTTTTCTATTATGCATTTGTAGAAATTTACATGATTCATTATTTTAGGACTGGGTGTACTAGAAGTTAGGTATTATTCTATGTAGCCTTTAACCTTTTTCCTGTGTTTCATTATAATGCTTCTAAAACCAAAGATATAATATAAGGGAAACAGAGTTGAACTGAGTTACTATAACACCAATCTGTGACCCTTCTGAAAATTAGTGAGAATTGACCATAATGTCACCTAAATTTTAACATTGAACAACTTAACAATCAGAAAAGCTATCCTACATTACAGAAGGGATATGACAGAGACACAATGTTTAATAATTTATGGTTTTGAAAGAAAATTTGATAACCAACATAGGTCATTTAAATTATATAGTTGTTTTCAAGTACATATCACTATTGTCTAGAAAACATTATTTCCCTGGTAAAATTTCACATAGTAATACTCAAGAAGTCAAGGATATTTCTTTTGTAGTTCTAGAATTATTTTAACATATAAAGCTGAAAATGACCATATTGAAGCAGGATTTTGAATAATTTTAAATTGTTCTATGTAAATAGAGTAATTCAATAATATGAAATCGCTTACAAAGTCCTTGTTCTTGAAATATTTAAAACTAGATTGAATAAAACATACCACTCCTCTGTGGTCAAATATATGTTATGCCTTTTTAAAGAGCTCTTTCTGTAATTTTTATGAAATAATCTTGAACCTGGGAAATGTATTTCCATTTCTTAATTTTGTATTAACATGTTGGGATTCATTTTAATGTCAGTGGAAACACTAACATTATTGAGTCAAACCTGAATTTGATTTCCAACTCTACTAGTCACTACCTCTATATTAAAGGCAAATTAACCTATTAAAACCTCAGTTTTCTCATAGGCTATAATTTAGCTAAACCTTACCTTTCAAGGTTGTTCTTGCTAATAATTGAGATAAGAAGGAGCCAATAATAATAACTAATACATATAGCACTTACTAGTGTGTCAAGAACTGTTTTAAGTATGTGCTAACTCATTTAGCCTTCAAACAACCATATGAGGTGGGTACTACTTTTATATCTATTTTTAAGATGGAAAAACTGATACATAGATCAACCAGTTGATTTACCCATGGTTATCCAAGCTTGTAAATGACAGTAATTCATCTAAAAGGATCTAGCATAACGCCTATCACCTTTGTTGATGCTCAGTAAGTGTGGTTTTTTTGTTTATTGCCTTTTTCTTATACATTTAATTAATATTTACTCTTAACCTATTACCTCTAATGAGATATGGTATCCCTATGTACTTCTGCTACTAACCATTGTACTTCTGGAATCTGCTGTTAACATAGGTGGTATTAACATACCTGGTGGCATATGTATTTAAAATAAAGATATAAGTCAGTATTCCCCTACTACTGCTTGAAAGTCTGGGACAAAGAAACAAGAACTTGGATACTCTATGTGATATGAGAAATGTGGATCATAGTACAGTTGCATTACCTATCTCCTGTGTGATATACTGCCTGCACCATTTTAGTTTGCTTTAGGTCTCTAATTTTCTTTAGTTCTTCTGTAATTTAAAATTCTTAAAATGTGACTTGAATGATTCATGTATGTGATATGCAATATAGCTTTTTAGTAATAATTTGCTATTTCTGTTTCTTTTTTTCTTTTCTTTTTTTTTTTTTTTTGTATTATCCTTGTAAAGCAGTATATGTCTCAGGACACAGGCATACTTATGACCTACCAATTTGCTAAAATCTTTAATAGTCTTTATTCAGTTGAACAAATATTAATTAAGCATCTTGAACTTTATTACTGAATGAACACTAAAGTACATGTATTATTAAAATATTTGATGCCTAACAAATCAAGACAATATAAACCTTTATCAGAAATGCTCAACCCATTCACTCCAACATATTTTCTTGAAAAGGTAAAATTAAACAGCTCAGTAATAGTGAAATTTTTATATTAATCGAATTTAAGCTATACTTGAAAGAGAGAAATAGGATTCAGATAAGGAAACAACTCCTTACAGATGGGAGTAAGGAAGAAGGGGAAACACATTATCAATCTGCAGAGAGAAAAATAAACTTAAGAAAATCTTCCTGGCTAGAGCAGAGGATTCTCTTTACATAGAAGGATGGATAAACTAGCCCTATGTTATTTTAATCTCTTTCTTAGAACAACTAGACTAGTTCCATATGTAGTTCCAAATGACTAGTTCCAACTGTCATTTTTGCAGAAATTCCTTAGAAACCAAAATACAGTAAGTTTACTATCAATCAGTACAAACAGTATATTATAGGTAAAAAATAGGCCCTTTTTAAAGGCCGTGGGTGCTTGGATGTTGAGGGGTTAGAGTAGTAACTTAAATCTGAAGAGGTGTGGACCTGTTCCTCTAAATCATATACTAATGTTACCATAATAAAGAAAAAAAAAAAGCTTGATGTTCAAAAAAAAATTCAAATTGAAATAGACCCTCTTGAAATTTGGCCTTCATTCAAATACACAATAACAAATTGTCTAATAGGACTAACTTTATTCTTTTTGAAGATTGTATGCCTTGTTGTTTTGTGTGTTTTTTTAAGTTCTGATTTAATCTGAAAACCTCAGGACTGTCTATACCATTATTTGTATATAAAATTTAAACTGCTTTATAGCAATGGGTTACAATTTTGTTGGTGTATTGTTTAGAAACCTTGTCAGTCAATTTTTACTTTATATTCAAAATAATTAAGAAATATTTTCTTATTGATTTTGTCAGTGCTGTATATCAAGTTAGTGTAGCATTCTATATAAAATTACAAATTACATAATAATGAAAAAATCACAAAATCTCAGAGTTCGAGGAGAAAGTAAAGGCAATGATGTTTTAGCACACCCTTTTTCATCTTCCAAGTCTTGCCTGAACATCTCAATTATCTATTTCTTTCATCTGGGAGTACATCACTGTACAGTCTAATTGTGTGAACGTCCAAATATATTATTGAAACCTGTCACCTTATAATATCTACCAACTAGTCCTGATTCTCCTTTTGCAACGCACAAAAAGGTTAATTCCTCTTTTACAAGACAGTTCTTATAATATTTGAAAATAAGTACTACATTTTCCCCTTAAGACCACTTGTTTTGTATTATTTTTTTCCAGTGGCCATAAACTTTTCTAATTCATTCACTCCCTTTTTTATTTATGCATTCAAAAGAAAAACTTCTTAATATAATTGTACCAATGAGAAAGTTATGAAAATTAAACCATTTAGATAAAGTAACTAGGGAAGTAAATGACATTGCATTAAAACTATTTTGTTGAAAAGCTCCTGTTCTACATTGCAACACTAAAGAGGAAAAAGTACATTGCTCCTTGAAGTCAAAATTTTAGAGTATTTAGCATAAGGCAAAACCAAAATTCATAGATGAAGACCCTATAAATAAAATGTGTTTGTTTCCCCTTAAATATAATATCTTAATTGCACTTCCAATCTACCAGCATGTACACTCATTTTTTGGAGGATCTCATTGGAAGAGAGATCATATCAATAAACATACCAATCAGTAGAAATATATTTGATATGATACATTCTATGTGTAATTAGAACTTTTTCAGGAAAAATAGTGTTTAAATATATCCATTTATCAAGCAGCAAGCAACTTGGGTTTGAATCCTGTGTCCACCTCTTACACAACCTAACTTCTTATGTGGAAAATGGAGAGAGTCAAAGTTCTTAGTCAAGGATAGTTATGTCATATAGGTTAATGTAAGTGAAACACTAAAAACATATTTATTTGTCACATAAATGTTTGCTATTATCATGTACAATTAATGGTTTTAGCTTTAAAAATAAGTAGATCATGTTTGAATAAATATTGAAAGCATTTTTCTCTGGGAAAAAAATAAAGCAGAACAGAACCTAAAGTACACAATAGTATAGTTGTGGAAAAGGAAAAAGAAACAGAGAACATGCTAAATGTTTATTTTAACCTTCAATATATCAGTGACAAACTCTTGAAACCACCTTTCTCTCTCACCTTTGCAAGCCTACTCTCAATAAATGAAGAGAAGCTGGCATACCCAAATAATTTGGTTTTGCAAAATATATGCTAAGCATTGGAAATAAAATGCCATTATTTTGCAAATATAAAATGCTAAAAGTATTTTTACATGATATAGTTGCAGGAATGAAAACTTCAGGATATTCCTTTCTTCATTATTGACTGTAATCAAGAATGTAAATTAACCTTTCTAGTTATTAAATCTCTATCGATAAAATAGACTTAAAGTTGCTTTTCACACAGATAAAATAAGATGAAAACAAATGGATTTATAGCTGTCGAGTCCTCTTGCATCTTAGGATGATTTCACTGTATTAGAAAAACAGTATTTGTAATTTTGTTATTACATTCCATAAAAAGATAAATGATAGGGAGTCAAAAAAGTAAATTCAGATAACAAAATTCAAATAACTGCAATAATTCTAATAGCTTTACCAGTATTATTTCCTCATATTGGAATTTGAAAAGAGCATGGCTAGTGGAGGGAGTAACCATTTCAGATAACCATTAATGCGAGATACACAGCTAAGAATTTGTAGGAAGAATCCAGGTTCCTTCAAAAGAAACTGAGGAAATAAAGAAGCAATAAAGTTAATGGAAATATGGAATTTGAAAACAAACTGTTGTCATTTCACTGGAAGAGAGAAAGACCAAAGTCAAAGGCAGCAATGCAGAAGAAGCAGTCAATTGTGCTGGATGGACCAACAGATACATCCAAGGAAGCAAATTAAACTCCTTGATGAAGATCGAAGATAGTGTTATATAGTATGGATGTCATTGGGACAATTTAAATGTTTTCCCTGGCTTCTTCATTCCTTGCAATTAAGTTTGATTGTAGCAGATGTAGAAGATCCCTGTGTAGAATAATCCTCAGGGTAAAAACTTTATGTTAGGAGAAGATGATTCTAAATAGGGTTTTACAATTTTTTTTTAAATAATTTCCTACAACATGTAGGCTATCGAACTGATGAGCAATTAAATGTCAGTTTTGAATATGGAGTCTTATTATAATGTTTCTTGCTTGCTAGGTTCAGAATTACTGTTTATAGGAACCCCCTATTATAATGAAGTCACTTTAATCCCATTGATAAGTGTTCAAAAGTTCACATTGTGCCAATTCCCTGCAATTGTTAAACAAGTATTTTATAGGTTTGGTTAATTATGTGATACTTTGTATGTGTTTTATTAGTGGACCCTATTTACTTTCCTTCCTCATTCCCTACCTTTTTTTCCATTTTCAAAACATACTCTGTCCTTTGAGATGGGACTTTTCTGTAGTGTAGATAGGTAAACGAATATCACCGTCAAACTTCAAATAATATTTTGAGGAATGACAGGGTTGTTTTTATGTAATATTGAAAGCAAATCCTAGTATAAATGCACCTTCTCTCAAAGGTGTATCTTGAGCAACAGAAGCAACATGTTAACAAAAATGTTTTAGCTTGCCTTTGCTCAAACTTTAGTAAGTTCTTGCCTTCCAAATATAAAATACCTTAGGATAGAGTTTAGACAACTTATTCTTTAAATGTTCAGATAGTAAATATTTTAGGTTTTGTAGGCTATATAGACTTTGCCATATCTACTCAGCTCTATCAGCCTTGTAGCCAAAATAGCATTTGTAGCTACCATAAGACAATATGAATGAATGAACCTTGTCATGTCCCAATAAAACTTTGTTCATTATGGACACTGAGATTAAATTTAATGTAATTTTCATGTCATGAAATATTACTCCTTTTGATTTTTTTTCCAATCATTTAAAAATGTGAGGTCATTCTTAGATTACAGGTCAGCATGAAGGACTTTTCCTGTTGACTGTGGTTTCCCAATCCCTATTTTAGAATATTCCTATTCTATAGTATAATAACATCTTCTCTGTTAATCAAAAACTTATAGTATGTGAACTTTCAGGTGAATGCTCTGAGAATTTCAGGCAAAAAAAGGAGACACCACATAAGAAATTTATACTTCATAGACTAAGATGTATCCTGAGTACCTACTGTATATATTTCAGGCACTATTCAAGATATTGGGATGCAGCAATGAAGAAATATGTCCCTGCCTTTATGAAATTTAAAAATAGGGTGATACAAGTATAAACAAACAAGTAGAATGTATAGTACTGGAGATGGTGATAAGTACTATGAATAAAAACAAGCCAGGAAATGTGGATAGGTAGTACAGGCAAGAAGGAGTGTTATAATTTTAAACAAGGCCCTCAAGGAAGGCCTTATTGATAAGGTGATATCTGAGCAAAGACCTAAAGGAGGAAAGGGAACGTACTATGTGAAACCTGTTTGTCACCCTTAATATAATAAGAGTTTTTAGCAGAAGTGGACTTAATATGATGTTTCTTTTAACAGGGAAACCATTCAGGAAGCCATTGAATTATCTGTGTTAAAAAAAAAAAATGATAGTGATTTAGACCTACAATACAAGCGGAGGTAGTGAGAAAACATTGTTGAGATATTTTGAGGAAAGTTATCAGATGTAGTAAGAGAAAGAAAAAAGTCAACCTAAGACTCAGGACTTTGGGGCAGTTGCATGGATGGCATTCCCATCTACTAAAATGAAGACTTTGTGAAGATTAGGTTTGAGGAGGAAAATCAGGAGTTTTATTTTGGTCATAGAAATTTGAGCTGTCTTTAGATATCCAACTAGAGATACCAAGTGGGCAGCTACATGTATATACTTGGTGTTCAGAGGAGAAATTTGGAGAAGATATTATTTTTTAGAGTCATCAATATCTTAATGGAATTGGAATCTATTACTATTGATGAGATCACCAAGGGTTTTACTAGTAATACTAATTTTTAAATCGGTTTGTCCCCTCCCACTTTATCTTCTACTTTCAAAGAGGTAGGTAGTGTCTAATAACCTGTCCCTTCTGCTCACTTATAAAGGGTGGGAGGGATCTCACTTAATCAATAACCTGACCTATCAGGAAGTACCATTAGTTGGCTATCCTCTAATTTTGCCATGGTGTAAACATGGGAGTGAATTTTCCCAAGTACCTCCTTGCTGGAAACTGTTTGCACTGGAGGTAAGTGTGAAAGGGGAGGTTGGGGGAGATGATGGGGTGAGGGCTTCCTAAACCTTTCTCAGACCTCAGAAATGGCTTCATTCTGAGGAAGGGAGAAGGTTCAGGCTGGTTCTTATTTCCCTGAACCAGTTCATATAGCCCTAAGTTTGACCTGCTTTCCTCAAACTGGGAGTCAGAAATCCCTTTTCTCTTCTGTTTTTCTGCTGCAGAAATTCCCAACATTCCCATTTTGTGGGCTCCAGAAAGGGGTAAGCGAAGACTTCAATCCCAGCCAATCATTTCCAGATTAATAATTTTTTAGTGTTTTGGTTTCTTTTATCATCATAAAAAATGCTTGGACCCATTTTTCCCATCTGTTTAATTTCCTTGTGGATTGTTATGTATCTATGTTCTAGGGTCATTCTGTATCCCTGAGCAATAGAATTCAGATCCATCTGCTATTTTCATTTGTGTGCTGTTCTCTTGTGAATTCTCATATGCAGTTTTTTGATGACTGTTTCTTAGATGGAAGACACCCAATTCAGGGAACTGCTTTACTCTCTGTCACATCTTTTCCTGAATGGTGTTTTGTTCTGCTGACAGCTTTTCACTGCCCTTCCCAGTCGCTTCTGATGATCTGTCATTGCTTTTCTGATGTTCTGTCTTCCTGCTTTGACTGCCTTTGATTTTTGTCTCTACTTTTTACCCCACTTTACTTATCTGCTGAATGATTTGCATTCTTCACTCATTGGTGCTTTTGTCCATCAGTAAATGGCCTGGAACTGCCATATCCATCTGCTCTTTTAGCATTTTAGACTTTCCAGTATTGTCTATCTGCTCTCCTACCATTCTCCTATACCATGGTCTTCCAAGTGCTATGCCATCTGCCTGCCTGATCTTGCCCTGCTCAGTCTATGCCTGTAATATTATAAGTAGGTTCAGATTGTTTCACACTCCGCTATTTCCACTTACCTTGTGCCTCTAAGTTATACTACTGACTTAGTTTGCTTTGACTACTGTCTCCTCTACTTATTTACTGCACGTGGCTGCCCCATTAATTAATTTGAGACATTGCACTCATCTCCTATGGTGAGCCTTGCAACTTGCTGATTGGCCCATAATGCCCCTTTATACTTCTCTGCATCTGATAAATCACTGGCATTGTTGCTTTGTTGTCTTGTAACCCTGGTCAGATTTTATTTCCAAGAAAAATGTTGCCTATGTATTGTCCAAACATACCTTAAAAACAGGAAAATGCTTCGCTATTTAACAGTACAATCCAGTTTACTCCTAAACTGACTTTTAAATTCACTACCACTCACCCTTTCTGCTTTTTTTTATACAACTCCATTTTCTTCCCTTTATTTAGGAGTAGTTTTTTTTTTTCCTTAATCATTTATCATCTTTGCTTCAGTTGCTTTTTCACATCATATGTTATGTACTTTTGCTCCGTGTGTGGGATCTCTCAATTATTTTCCATATACTAAGTTTATTCCTAATTTATTTCCCTGATTTTTCCAGGGCTTCATGAGGAAAAATTACTCCTATTAATTCTATCATTTTTAGTAAGACCAGAACAATTTTTTTTAATTCTAAGGTATCACCTATAAAAAATAATAAATTACGTTGTCTTACAGCTCTTTGTAGTTAAGATTAAAGTAGCTTCCTGCTCTGCTTCATTTTTTTCCTTTGAGGGTATCATTCCTGAACCACCCTGTAATCTATATAATATCAATTCTTTATAGATCTTTTTGATATACTTATCCTTCCCTCCTTTTAGACTGTCTTTTCTTATGGGAAAACTTTTAAAATTGACATTTTCCCCATTACTTGCTAAGTGCTTAGCATCTAAAAGGGAGTTGGCTTACAAAATTATCTGCATTTGTAAAGCTTGTTGTCTTATTCATATTTGAGTGAAAGATACACTCAAACAATAAAAAGAGATTAATTTTGGTGAAATTTGCAAACAATTTCAAGAGTTTGTAGATTTAAAGTGGGATTTGTAGGTGAACATGCAAGAGTATATGTGGATTTTAAATGTTTTATGTGCATATGTTTTTGCAACACCATTGCGCTTGATATGTGGAAAATGCTGAGTATCCATGTTAAATTTTATTTTATTTTTATTGAAATGAAAGGGAAAAGCTAAAATGAGAATGATGAAGTTAGGGAATATGGAGAAAAGATACATGGATTGGGTTTTTTTTTTTCCTCTCTAATAGGAGAGATTAAATTAGTTGAAGAAAATGACTGCTCTAGGAGAGTCAAAATTATTTCAATACCTTTCTTTTTTATGGTGGTAAAGTATACATAATATAAAATTACCATTTTAGTCATCTTAAGAGTATAATTCTTTGACATTATTACTCATAATTTTGTGCAACTATTACCTCTATTTGTTGCCAGAATTTTTTTCATCCTCTCAAGTAGAAACTATGCACAAATTAAACATTAAATCCTCACTCCTCTCTCCTATAGTTCTTGGTACCCTCTATTTTATTTTCTGTCTCTGAATTTGCCTATTCTACCTTCCTTGTCAGTGGAATCATACAATTTTCATCCTTCTGTGTCTGATTTATTTCACTTAGCAAAATGTTTTCAACATTATCCATGACGTAGCATATGAGATGTTATGAGTAATAATATGAACACTGGTATGCAAGTACCATTTTTGGGAGGTATTTGCCTAGAAGTGGACTCAGCAGCCTTTAATATAAGAAAAAATTATTTAAACTAATAGCCAAGGGATCAGGAAAAGTATATAATTAACACAATTTATGCATAATTCCAAATATATGTGTTGGAAGGAAAAAAAGTTAAAAACTTTTTAAAAAGCTGCAGAAGACCAAATGACATTTAAATACACAGTACTCTAATGTAATGTAAGGGAGTAAGGGCAAATGTAAGGGAATGTAAGGAAGAATGAAGTTGAGTCAACATAATATTGAATGCTTGAAGGAAAGCAAAAGTGATTCTGAAGAAGATTAAATTAAAAAAATACCAACTTTAGGAGAGAACTAATGTGGCTCTTATAAGAAGAGAAGAGGTAGACTTTTGAAAGGCAAGGTTTCAATGAAGATAATGGGACGGAGATGAGACAGTCAGTTTGTATTTAGGGAAACAAGAAATGGGAGCAGGAATTCTTTTCAATTCAGTGTTCAATCTTGGACACCTAGCTTTCTACCTACAAAGATTTTTCTAAAAAGATTCTTGGGCCAAATACCAAGAGATTCTGATTCATTAGGTTAGAGGTGTCTATGTGTCTGTGTGTATGTGTTTTAACCTACCAGTAAAATGCAATGTGAATTAAATTAAACTCTCTATCATAGTGCCCAAGACCTTAGGACTAGACTTTAGTCCTAGACCTTAGTCTTCAAGCAGTTTAGACCTGGAGTAGTTAATATGCAATGATAATGTATTTAGGTAAAAAGAATTCAACTCATTAAGTGATAACCTTTTACTTGCTAATAATTGTTTGGTGATTTTACATTATCTATCCTGCCTTTTTCAGCTAACTTCTTCATCTAAACTGTCAAACATAGAAAATGAATTGAGTGATTATCTTCTCAGTTCTCCCAATGGTAGTACATAATAATACTATCCTGTCTGTATATGAAAGAAGTTAATTGATTGCATACAATAATTCTTTCATAACCTATTAAGAAATGTTTGTTCCCTGCCATGTAGTCTGTTAGGAGTATATGACACAAAGATAAGGCTTTGTTCTCCAAGAGTTACAGACCAAAAAAGAGGAAAAATATATCAAATAAAAATCATTCTTAATGTCACAAAATTATGTAGTTTTCATTTAATTCTTCAAGGAAAGTGTTTAAGGTCAGAGTAATTATAAATTAGGAAATTCACCTTTTGTAAGCATCATTTATTTAGAAATAAAGTGTCGTCTGTATTAATGTCTCATCACAGCTAAAGGAGTCTGGTAATAATTTAAATGGCAGTAAGAATCTCTTTAATTTTGTGGTTTAAAGCATTTACTAGCATATTAATGATTTCATTGGTAGTTATTAATAAAAAGCATACCTAAAGCCAAAGTTATTAATGGTATAATGGAGGAGTAAAGAATGGCTAGAGATAGATAAATGATGTACAGGAGGTTGTTTTTGAATGCAATTGCAAGCACAATGAGGCATTTTTATCCCTAAGGTACTGAAAAGGTATGGGAATTAATTATTATCACTATCAACTAAAGCTGAATTTATGGTGTCAGAAGGTTGAGTCACACTCATTTTCAAATCCATTTTCTATGGATTTGATTAGTCATTTAAAATAGGGTTTTTTTTTGCCCTCTCTATACTGAAGTTTGCCTTCAAACTTGAGAACAATGAGTCTCATTCCTATGGCTCACTACCTCACACTGATTCCTTTAAAGGATCCTCTTTAAAATATTAAAGTATTACACTTAAGATTTAGTAACTTATTTTTCCTCTTTTTTGATGTCCCACTAAAGCAATTTGAACAGCACAACAATGGGAAGGTAAAAAAGTTCTCATATCAGGAAAAAAGCACTGAAATAAAAATTACATCCAGATTTATTTATTTTCTTAACAATAATGAATAATTTTAAAAGATTTTTGCTTCATCTGTACTCATACTGAAAACATTTTTTAAAGCAAAAAAATTAAATGCTGATATTTTTTAAAGAATTTATTTTTATGTAGAAGAACTGGGGGTATAGGCCAGAGGTGCTTGGGGTGAGAGGATTTACCAGAGACAGAGTGGGGACAAGACAGGCCGATCTACTGAAATACACTGCGAGGGGAGCAATAGGAGAGACTAGAGAGGTCTGCTGCGCCATGTGGGTTAGCTCCTTGGTCAGGGATAGAACTCAGGCCATAGTGGACAGCCATTGCAGTGGTAGCACTGAGACTTAACCCCTAGGCCACCCAGCAAGCCCATATATGCCGATATTTTTAAGTGTAAGACTTGGGATAAAGGAAAATAAGAGTAATATGGCTCTATTAAGCTTGTTTTAGTAATAGTAACATATTTTTTCTCTTCTTGTGATCTCTGAAATCCTATGTATTTTGTGAAGAAATCTAAATTGAAAATACAATTGTGTAATGTTTCTTTCTTGTGAAAGTTCACCTAAAAGAGCAGTATCTCGTATCCTTAGAAAGCCTCAAGTCATTTATTTATTTAATAACAAGAAAATCCTCTAAATTTCCTTGCAGTCAGGAGATTCCTTGTAGGAACCAACTCTCTAACAACAAATTATCATCTCATTACCCACATTCTCCCTCTTGAAGATCAATAGACTATATTTTGAACCTTGCAAAGGGTAGCTTCCTCAAATGACCGTTTTGTGGAGATAATTTCATTCCTTCATTTTTGAGTATATACAGTGACAACTGTAGGCACTAATAACCAGTCTCTCTTTCTTCTAATCTTTTTTTCCTTTGCCCTCTTACCATCAAATATTTCAATGCTTGCAAAATTAATGCATTATATCTGTGGCATGTAGTGAGCACTCCATCAGTGAGGGAAAGTTAATTGCCTCTCATGTAGACACTATGTAGTACAAAGCTCCTTTATGTATATTCTTTAATTTCATAAACATCAATGTCAACACCTGAAAAGTTTACTAAATAAATATTTGAATGTTTATTTTTCTTTAAATGCTTTTAGATTTAGTATAATACAGTATTTATTATTTATAAAGAATTTAAGGGTATTTCTATTCATAGCAGCAGCATAAAAAGATATCAGTGTTCAGGAATCAAATTTTCTTTGGTGTGTTTATTGCCATGTTACAGTAGTAGAAATGTGTTTACTTTGCAGTCAGGAGTAACCCCATTATAGAAATATGAAGCAAATATTCTGAAAGTTAAGTTGTCTTCTTATCCCCTACTCAGTGCCTTCTGGTCAAAATTAAAATGCATCTTGTGAGAAGGGTAAAAGGCAAAACCTTTAGATATCCTGCTTCTCATGGTGGTTTGTTAACATGAAGTGAAACTTAAGATCACTTGCAAAAACCTCCTATTTTATTTACTTATTTTTTTTGGTGGGACCCTTTCGGGTGGCCAGGGATCAAACTGGCGCTGCAGAGGCTGTGGGCAGCCTTGCAACCCAGTGCTCAACCGCTGCGCCACAAGGGGAGGCCCTCTCCTATTTTATTAACAAAAAAAAATCTGTCTTCAACTTTACATTCTTCCTAGTTAGTGTTATAATATTTAGATCTTATAATTTTGTGTAATACAGGTGTCAGTATGAGCATGAAAATGGTGACCTTTTTATTGTGACAGATATTAAAGATGAAATTTTATTTTATTTTATTTTTTAAATATGTGATTATTTAGAAGGAAAAAAATGAAGAGTGTTTTCTATCTTGCCTTTATTTATCTTGACTTTTATCAATACCTTGTAGAAATTCATATTTTATTCTGAACATAAATATCTGAAAATATTTCTGTTTATGTAGTTTTTACCAAAAAAAGAAATTGAGGCATACAGAAAATAAAAAAAGAAGTAAATAAAAATCTCCAACAGTCTCAACACATAATTGTAAGCTTGGATTAATTGATTTTCACAATTGGGAGCCCTTCATCTATACAAGTTTATATCTTGGGCTTCTTAATAACATTAGTCCAATAGTAATCATAGATGCTAAAATTTATTGTATACTTTTTGTGATTCAGGCATTGTGATAAACATTTTATGTAATGTCTTATTTCTTTTTCACAATGAACCTATGCAACAACTACCACTTTATAGATCAGAAAATTGGATTTGAAACAATTAAACCATTAAATAAGTTAGATCACCCAGAAGACCCTTATGTGAACTTTTTCAGTCACAACCCAACCCTCAAGAGTAACTGCTAGTCTGAATTTTAGCATCATAGGTTACTTTTGTTTTTTACTAGACCTTATATAAATAAAAACATATAGTACATAATCTTATCCTACATAATAGGAACTTACTGCTTCCTTTTGTACAGCATTATGTTTGTAAAAGAATTCATACTGCTGCATGTACTTGTGTGTTCATTCTTATTTCTATACAGTAGTGCATTGTATGACATGCCAGTAGTTATTGATAGTCTGTAAAGAATTTATAAATCCCACTGTAAAGGCACAATGTATGAAAATTAAGTTCATCAGTTGGTCAGTGTGGCTGCAGAATGGGTTTTGAATAAAGTGCCAAGAGAAAACCTAGAGAGGAAGGTAGGGTCAAATGATAGAATTCTGTGTCATATAAAAGACATTTGTATTTTTCTAGTGGGAAATGAAGGGTTTTTTTAATGTTAATTAGCAATGATTATAATGAGATTTGCATTTGAGAAAAACTACATTCGCAGCAGAACAGAGGTAGAATGGGAGTAAATTTAGCACTAACACCAATCAGGAGGTTATTGTAATAGTTCATACTAAAGATGCTGAGAACTTAAATGCAGGGGAGAATAGAAAGGGAGAGATGACTCTCTTAGCACAGAATTAATAATACTTTTTAATAAGGAGATTGTGAAATAGTAGTTCCCAGAGCCACTCTTCTTCAAAAGCCTATGTATATTATTGAAATACAAAATGTGTACAATAAAGAGAAATAATAGTTTCTGATGCTAATAATTAAAATTAAATTCAGAGTATGTCCAAATTTATCTTTTGTATTTGAACTTATTTAAAAATACAGATATCATCAGTTGATAATGAATAAATTGTTGGAAATCTTTCTGGAAAGTCTGTAGGGAATATGGTGACACTAAGGTTAATGCTTTGGGCCCCTTGTTTTTGTTTTAATTTAAAACTTAACGCTTCCTTTTTCATGTGTCTTACAATTTCACTATATGTAAATTTAGTCATGAACAGGGTGGTTTTCAGTTAAAGAAAAAAATGAGAAAGAGAGGGGTGTTTTTATGTGTATGTATGTTAATAACAAGAATTGAGATAAGGAAAGTAGAAAGGAGTTAAAATAGTGCATCTGTATAAATGAAAAGGAAATCATCAGGAGAGAAATAGAGTTCCCAGTTGTTTTAGGAATATAGCTGTGTTTTAATTTTGTTGATGCATATATCCCTATAAAAAATAAAGGTAGTGAGTCAGAAAGTTCCACATAGTCACCAGACAATAGTAACACTTCAAAGATGTATTGATTGCCATCTGAGACAGTGATTAAGTTAGTGGTCTCTTTGTGACCTGGAGAATCAAAGCAAATAACAGAGCACTGTCTGTCAATGATTTTGAAATCAAGTTCTCTAACAAATTTTTTTAAAGTAGCAGGCCCTAACCTGATAGTAATTATAGCTTATTATCTGTTGATTGAAAAAGAAGTGTATTGGTTTTTAAATTACAGTTAATTCTGTAAGATCTTTGGATGAATTTGCATCTTATTATGATATATATATTTATATACATATAATCCATGAAAAAATATAGATTTTTGTGTATTATAGTATACATATACAGAAGTATTTATTCATGGTATAATCAGTGCTGGAGTAAAGCTTCTAGTTGATCTGATATTCACTGGAGTAAAGCTTCTAGTTGATCTGATATTTGAGTTTCTACCCATGGGTCCATAAGAATTTTGGCAAATTAGCTCACAAAAAGTATGGTGGTTAGCAAGAAACAAAAGTTCTTTACTTTGTTGTTGTGTCTTTAGTTTTTGTGTCATATTTTAATTTTAAATTATCACCAAATGAAGTTATAAAATCAGTAACATAAGTTTATTAGTGTTTTTGATATCATCTTATAAATCAAGAAAATACTAAGACTTTTCTGGACTTAAAAAGACAAATAATTAATATGAAATAACCAGGGCAAAGATTTATTCTACTAATCCAGATTTTTGTTAAATTCAAAGGTCTGTACAACCTACCAAGCCATAATTACAGATTATTGTGGTGCAATTGTTTAGAATAGCTCAGTGTCATTAGTAATATCCTTCTGTCATCAGTCTAAGAAGTCAAATCTCATTCCAAGCTCCCATTCCTTTTATCATGAATCAAAGAAAACTGGATGATTATTATGTGGCTTTTCTTTTTTCCCCAAATTATTAGTATATATGCCTAAATGGAAGGTGACACCAAATATAGCAGAGATCCACTTTCCCAATGAGAAGATCAATAATGAGCACATTGCCTGTCTTAAATATATATAATGTTAGGGATTTTTATAAAATAATGAAATATTAATTTAAAATGCAAATATAAATTTAAAATCATATAAAAATTATTCCTTAGGACAATTTTATTTTTCCCATAGAAATTTTATGAAACATTTTCTTCAAACATTTATCATTAACATCAGTGTCTTTATTATTGCCAGAGTTCTTTATAACTCATGTAAAAATTTCTCATTGCATATCAACTTTACTTTGGTTTTTTGGTTCATTTAAGCAGATTTATTGCAATATAATTCACATACCATACAATTGATTCATCTAAAGTATGCAAATCAATGGGTTTTCTTATTAGTTTTTTTTTTGTGATAAAAATACATAGCATAGAACTTGCCATTTTACCCATTTTAAGTGTACAATTCAGTCACACTAGGTACATTCACAATATTGTACACATATCACCACCGTCTATTTCTAAAACTTTTTCATCAACCCGAACGAAACTGTAACCATTAAATAGAAAATCCCAACTTCCCCAGTGACCCCCCTCAACCTCTGGTAACTACTAATCTACTTTCTATCAATATGCATTTGCCTTCTTTGGTGGAATCAATTTTGGTCCTTTTCTAAAGTGTGGCAAATTTATAGCTTAATGTCAGGTAATCCAGGTGTTACCTTTATATGGCTGATTAATATTACATTGTACAGACTTGACACAATTTGTTTACCCATTTATCTGTTAATGGACCTTAGATTGTTTTCATCTTTTGATTATTAGTTATAATGCTGCAAAGAACATTGGCATCAGTTGATATTCTTGCTTTTACTTCTTTTGGTGATATACCAAGGGGTGAGATTGCTGAATCATATGGTAATTCAGAGTTTAACTTTTTGAGGAATCAAATTGTTTAAAAGGTTTATGATGTTAATTCTAACATTTAGGGTTTTTATACATGTAGAGTTAATATTTGTATATGATACAAGAGTTTGTCCTAATTTCTAGTTTTGAAATTATGGCATTTTTTAATTTTCTATTTGAAAATATTATTGGAAATGTTACTCCAAATCCTAAGGAAATATTCCCTACATAGATACATCATTTTATAATATAAAAAGCTTTTAAAAAGAGAATTTTCTGAAGTGGTGGTATCTGAAAATTATTCACACAAAATTATGAAAAGTTTGATAGCATCTGGGCAACTTGAGTTTATAAAAAAGAGAGGAAGAACCTCTTCTGGTAAACCAGTACATGATAGAATCCAGTATTAAGAATCTGCATCCCCATCTATTTCACGTTTTTCTGTCCTTTCCCTGGAGGTGCAGCTTGGTTAGTATAGCAGAAACCTGTCCTTCCTAATATATATTGTCAAGCAAAGTATCAGATTCCATTCTCCACACTTAATGTTCCTGCTTTGGATACCTTCTGTTCATGGATACTTAATTTTTCTTAGGTCTCAAGAGGCCCTGCAGTAACTCTGTTCATAGTTACCTTAATGTAAAATAATATTGCCTGGCTACCAAATCTTTCAGGTTTGTTTTCTAAATCTGAATTTTTTTATATCCTTTTTTGCTCAATTCTAGAATTTAGTTTTGTTCTCGCATATACTGAGTTGCTCTTAGGGAAACAAATTATAGAGCATATCACTGGGCTAAAATTAACATCAAGGTAGTATTGAAGGAGAAAGTGTTACAAACAAGCAGCCTCAGGAGTATGTGGGAGTGTCTTTTTTTTTTTTTAAAGATTTATTCATTTATTCATACAAGCACTGGGTACAGTCAGAAGTGCGGGAAGGTGAGAGAATTCACCAGAGCCAGAGCAGGGAACAGTACAGGCAGACTGACGAAATACACTGCTGAGGGGAGCAGCGGGCGTGGCAGGAGAGGTCTGTTGCACCATGTGGGACCCTCGCTGGTGGCAGGGGATCGAACTGGCTCTGCAGAGGCTGCTGGCAGCTTCGCAGACCAGCATTCAACTGCTGCGCCACCAGGGGAGGCCCTGTGGGAGTGTCTTAATAGGAATAATCATTCCATTCATTCTGACTTGGTGATGGAATTTTAGTGCCTCTGGATACAACTAACTTTTTCCTCCCCATTTCACTAGCTGCCATAATAAAATAAATTACTCAGTTGCCTATACCCTTAAAGTAAAGGTTCAGTCTCAGTACTGGGGCATATATGCTTATGATCACAAACACCTATACATTATCCTCAATTTTTTGATGTATAAATATTTTTACTTCTTCAAGTATCTCAAATTTGAAGGTCACATAGGCTTTATATGAATACCTTATTCTTAGCATTGTAGTCTGGATGTTCTGAAAGAGTTCATATCCTCAGAGCTTAAATTACAGATCCTGGTTCTGAGATAAGAGCCCAAAATTCCATACCAAAAAAGGTTTGTACATAACTATGATTCCTAAGAAGAACCTCATATTTATAGAATAAAATATTTCTTTATGCTTTTGAATTAGATTTAAGCTGCCACATTTAAGTTGAATATGAACTCTTATTTGTGTTATTTTAAAGAAAATTGTTTCATTTTTATGATTCTTTTACATTCCTGCAGTTTTACTGCTTTTAATGACAAAGGAGAGCTGTGCTCCTTTTTTATGGCAATTATTAAAAATTAGACCTCTGATTATTTTTAAGTCTGTTGTTAAGAGATTTCTCTCCCGATGTAATAAAGGTAAACCCTATCTTTTATCTAACTTATGTCAATTTTATTTAATAATGTGTTCCCCAGGTTGTAACTCACTGAAATTTTTAATCTGTCTTTATTCTTTAGAGACTCTTACAAAGTAGATATTCTTCTGTGAAGTATAATAATGGTTAATTTTCAGTGGTTATTATAAGTCCACTTCCTTAAGCTAGCATGAACAACAGAATATTAAGTTGAGTTGTGTAGAATTTTGCCTTTTTGTGTTCCCCTATTTTACATGAGTGGTATTCCCATCCTGACAAGATAAAAAGACTTAGGCTATTGTTGTTTTTACAGCTTTAATTTTTAGTGTATGATTGTTATTAAAATTAAAGACTGATATAAATTATTTGAATTACCAATTTGAACAATTTATTTACCCCAGGTAATTATGGCCACTTGCTTATATTTTCTCATCATTGCTTAGGTACATAATTACATTGCTTTTTTTCTGTTGATCTTAAGGTGAAAGCATAAATCTAAGAGGTACTGTTGGTTCATTTTTCTTCAAAAAGTATTTTCAATCTTCTCAGATTCTTTTCTCATTCTACTTCAGTGGCTTATGGTAATACCTAAGGCTATGTTCCTGTAATTGCTGCCTCCAAAACTGCTGCTTCTTGATAAATCTTCAGTAAAATTCAAGATTGTTACCAGCACGTTACATCCTTCAAAACATCTTCTGGTAATTCCTACACATACAAAAACAGACAAATTCATAGCTTCTGTTCTACAGTGCTTCTGATAGAACTATTCAGGGTTCACAGTTGCTTTGGTTATAGTCCATAACAGCAACTTCTACAAAATAGGTGACTTTAATTTTGTGCAGTAGTACAAATGATAATAACTACATTTGTTAAGTACTTGCTATGGGCTAGGAATGATGCTGAGCACTTTATATGTTCTGCCATATTTAAGCTGAGTGCAGAGATCCTTTCTATGTCTGAATAGGGTAGGTTTTTATAAACTGAAAGCACATAATAATAAATTATTGGATTAAGTTCAGAACTGGAGTTACAGACCTGAGTTGCCACCTGGAGTTTTCTACTGACTTATTCTTTGGCTTTGGATTAGTCATGGAATTTATCAGTATGTTTGTTTTTCCACTTCCAAAAAGAGAAGTTATAAAATGCATCTTCTCATAGTATATAATAAGGGAATATGTTAGTTGTTTAAATAGTGAATATAGGTGTTTTGTAAGAAAGGTAAGTAAAAATTTCTTATGTGCTACTCTATTATTGAATTATGTAGCTAAATAATAGAGTTCATGTTTATCTTTCCAATGCAGTGAATAAGAGAAATAAGAACTCTTTCAGCACATTATGAATTTGTATTGTACATGTTATTTTATTAGCAATATAAATATTGTGATATCCTTTTAGTTAACTAAAAATACTTTAGTGTTAACACTTTAGTCTTTTAAGAATAACATATCATTACCCTCTTTTACAAATGGGAAACTGAGAGATGATAATTTTCCACAGGCATAAAGACAAAGTTGTTGTTAATTTAATATGTACGTAATGAAAGACCATTAGATTATAGATGATAAACCATCTGATTATAAAGTGAGATGTTAGTAGCTTTGGAAATAATGTTTAAATGAGCAAAACTGTAGAGAGAACAAGTTATATTATTCAAGCTACAACATGCCATTGTCTCCAAATACATGTCCATATTTTTCTCATCTTTATTGCTAGAATTAGTAAGGTTACCTAAAACAACAGAAATACTGGGTTTCTTTGCTTTTAGGAAATACTGTACTAATACTATTCTTTCCCGATTGTTCTATAATTTTAAAACTGAGAGTGGTATGAGATGAAAGTGGTTTTTGGTTGTTTTTTTTTTTTCTCTCATCTGGGAAGTTCTGCCTCTCATTCTACTTCCTTTCTGTCTCCTTTTTCTTATTCCTCTCATATTTTCACAAGTTCCTGTTTTAGTGGGAATCTAGTTTTGCAGAGAGGGAATTTCAAACATGATAATTACATGTTCCTTATGTGGGTACTTTTTAAAGAGGCCACCTGAGAGAATTATGGCATCCCAGCACAAAAGAACAAAGAGTCAGATTTTCTAAAATTAGATGGCATTGAGCCATTTGCAAAATAGTACTTATATACCTATACACAAATCAGGACTTATTAATTGTATTTTTTGAGGGTTTTTTATTTTTTAATAATAAATTTTATTTTTATATTCCCCATACAATTGCAACCCCCTTATTTTGACCCCAATCCCTCCCCTCCCGCCCCCTACCCTCCATAGAGTGTCTCTGGTTCATAGTTTTTTGTTGATTTTGATTTTCACTTTCTTATAGTTATTCATTTTCCTGGTCCCTTATTTAAGTTTTCTAGATTCCTGCTATGAGTGAGACCATCCGGTATTTTTCTTTTTCTTTCTGGCTTATTTCACTGAGCATGATCCCTTCCAGCTCCATCCATGTTGCTGCAAATTGCATGTGTTTATCTTTTTTGAATGCTGAGTAATATTCCATGGTGTATATGTACCACATCTTCTTGATCCAGTCATCTGTTTTTGGGCATTTGGGTTGTTTCCAAAGCTTAGCTATTGTAAATAGTGCTGCTATAAACATAGGGCTGCAGGTGCTCTTTGGAATTGATGTTTCTGTGTCCTTTGTTGTATTTTAATTAAGATATTTAAGCACAGCCTAAAGCTATGCTGTTATGGGAAAATTAAAAACTTGCACTACTCTAAAAAGTTGTAAAGCCAAGGAGTACTCACTACTATATATATACTCCAGTTGAATATGTAACTCAGGTTGGCATCTGAATGTTAGGGAAAAAAAAGTGAGATATTTTCATAGTTGGAGTAACACTTGGAAATCTTTCCGTTCCCCATGATGTGTATGTTCATTGACTGGTACAGAAAATGAGATTGTCTACAGTACTTTCTTTTCCTTATTTTTCCTCTACAGTTTGATCTTTCATCAAACCAGGTTTTATTCAAATACTGTATAGCTAGGACTGAAAAACAAAATGGTATCTCCATTTTGAAAATCTTTCTACTTCTTTCAAGAGTGGAAGAAGATACAAATTGAAAGGCCAAAATTCCAAGAAATGCATTATCAATATAGTCATACCACCCAAATAAAATTGGGGTATTTTTTAAACTATCTTCATGCCTTTGCTGTAGCTTCTCCTTCTTTGTAGCGCAGTAGTCTTTAACCACTAGTCACATTGATCTGATACACTGATTTGTTTATGATTGGTTAAAAGATATTTGCAGCTAATATAGAATAGGCAAAATCTGCAAATAAATGTTTTTAATTAATTAGAATACATTCAGTGCGCTCTTATAATAATGTGACTCTTATTTCCATTCTGCTTTGCTTCTTAAATGAGAAGAGAAAGGAGTAGATTTATAATTGGTGTCCCTTGGGCATCTCTAGGAGTTAGACACATATGTAAATTTTATGCATCATGTGGAGTTTGGAAGAAAAGAAATATATTTAAGATCACTTCTGTGTACTTAGATGGGAGTCTTTGTATTTCTAGTTTATTATAGTCCTTTTTGAAATTATAAAATGAAATTGATGGGTTCCCCCTTTAGGAAAATTTAATTGACTGGCATTAAACTCCCTATTTTTAACATAATTTATCTCTTCACTAGGTCTATAGTTTGTTTTGATGAAGAACCCTCACATTTATTTCAGTCTACTTCACAAAACTATAAATACAAGGTGATCATCAAGATAGATCAAGATAGATAGGTTTTTTTTTCAAAATGTGGTCCTAGGACCAGTCTCTCAAGCACAGCCTGGAAACTTGGTAGAAATGCAAATTTTGACACTCCCACCCAGTGATCAGTGTATAATAAAGGCTCTAAGAGATTCTGAAGCACAGGAAAGTTTGAAAACTAATGCTGTAGCCATTCCTACTGTAACCATTAGATGGATTTTCAAAGACAGTGTTTGTCATTTAAGATTTTTTAAACAGTAGTGGGCTGATTAAAAACTGCAGTAGTTGTTTGAAGTAAATTTTATTAAATCTTCCCCTCCAAGTAAAAACATGTAAGTATCAATACACAAATCATGCTCTGTTAATGTCTATAAAATAAGTGAAAGGACAATCTAAGTGATTTTTTTTACAGTCACCTGTGTAAGGAATATCAGTATAAGAATATTTAGTTTTGTTTATTTTAAAGATTTATTTATTTATGCATACAAGAACTGGGGTACAGGCCAGACATTTGGGGGTGGTGGTGAGAGGATTCAGAGAGAGTGGGGAACAGAACAGGCAGACTGATTGAAATACACTGCTGAGGGGAGCAGCACGCAAGACAGGGGAGGACTGCTGCACCGTGTGGGTAGCTCCTTAGCCAGCCAGGGATTGAACTTACGCTGCAGAGGCTGCGGTTGGCTTCACAGTGCTGTGTTTAACCCCTTGTGCCACCAGGGAGGCCCAAGAATATTTAGTTATTGTATGTCATATCCATATTCAGCCATTATTGCTTGTTAGCAATAACATTTTTAAGGTCATGTATCCTATGAAGTTAAAAATGGACCTGGATTTTATTGACAAGTTACCTGGACTGTTAGAATCATTTTCCTGCAACCTTTTTTTTATAACTTGAGTACTCTTTAAAACATCTTTCTGACATTCTTATCTGCTAAGTGTCAAGGGTAAAAGGAAAAGACTACCTTATGTGGTTTTCCTTAGGAGACTACAACTTTCATAATTTAGAAAGTATATAGAAGTTAAAGTGAATAGATATATCTATCTAATTAAGCCTGTTATTTTGTGCTCTACTAGTTTAGCAGAAGGTATATCTGAAGTAAACATAACATTTCACTGTTGCTCAAGAAAAAAAATATTGTAAAATAAAGTGGAAAGCAGAACTTTAATTAAGAAAAATGATCCAGGGCCTCCCCTGGTGGCGCAGTGGTTGAGCACTGGGCTGTGAAGCTACTTGCAGCCTCTGCAGCGCCGGTTCGATCCCCAGCCGCCCGGGTGAGGATCCCACATGGCGCGCAGACCTCTCCTGTCTCGCCCGTTGTTCCCCTCAGCAGTGTATTTTATCAGTCTGCCTGTTGTGTTCCCCACTCTGGCTCTGGTAAATTCACTCACCCTCCCGCGCTTCTGACTGTACCCAGTGCTTGTATAAATAAATAAATAAATCTTTTAAAAAAAGAAAAAAAAGAAAAATGATCCAAACTTTTAATGGCATCCTTTTCCCATTGATTATGAATAGGCTATTTTTTTTAAATATTTTATTTATTTATGCTTACTAGAGCTGGGGTACAGGCCAGAGGTGTGGGGGGTGAGAGGATTTACCAGAGACAGAGTGGGGAACAGAACAGGCAGACTGATTGAAATACACTGCTGAGGGGAGCAGTGGGCGAGACAGTAGCGGTCTACAGCACCATGTGGGTTGCTCCCTGGCTGGCCAGGGGATCGAACTCGTGCTGCAGAGAGTGCCAACAGCTTCATGGGTTGCGTCTTAACCCCTCGCATCACCAGGGAGGCTGAATAGTCTTTTGATAATGAATGTATGTTTTCTATTTGTTAACATGCAAAATATCCTTTATTTGGTAGGATTTTATCTATGTCTTGCTAGCATGTATTATTGAAAATGCTAAAGTGACATATGTTGAAACAATTCTTGTGTTTGGATTTTCTAATAATTTAAACAGATAAATTTTTCTCCTTATTTTAAATTGTTTTATTCTCTTGTTCTTTATCTTCCTAGGTATGCTTTCCCATATATAGTTTATAGATCTTTTCACACAGCCTTACTCTTCTAACCATCTTCCAATTTCCACTTCATTTGGCTGTTTGTTCCCTTTGACTCCCATTATTTTATTGTCAGCACAAAAGACAGAAAAATAAAATCCCACACTCTCAGCCTGCTGCTTCCTGCCCTCCACTTACCAGTGTTATTAGAGTTGGGTTCTTATTCTGCATTCTCTTTCCCCTCATATCTAGTTCTCAAGACCATTTCAAGGTTTATTGTCTGGATTTTTGGTATCATTCTGTTCTCTAACTGATATAATCAAATCTGTAAGGATGTAAGGACATCTGGAAAATAGAGGCAAAGAGAGTTCTTATGTGCTAGGTAATTTGCTTACTTAATTTATATGCTGTAGGTATGTTTTATCATCTACATTTCATTCATAAGTTCACTGAAGCTCAAAGAGGTTAAATATTTTGTTCTAATTCACAGAGCAACTAGGTGATGAAGCCAGGTTTCAGATCTATATTGGTTTATTTATTCATTAATTCATTTTATTCAGCTATTTATTGAACGCATATACTTTTGTATGTTGAGCACTATATTAGGTGGTACAACAGATCTAGCCCTTACTCTCATGTATCTTAACTGTGTAGTGACTTTACAGATGATCTTTCTGCTATACCAAACAACTTAAGAAGAAGAGAAAATAAGGAAACAAGAGTTCTTGTGTTTTATAGAAAAGATATATTTGATATACATGTAAAAAAGAATCTAGAGAGAGGGGAGGAATGAGAACGGGGGTAGAGAGGAGGGAAGCATAATAGACTATGGCAGAGGATTATGGTGCTTTGGTAGTGGGAGAGCTACAATGACCTCACCTAAGAGGAGAAATCCCTATATTGTCAAAATATTACCAAAGATGTAAAACAATGATACTCAATAAAAAAAATTAAAAGAATCTAATTTGTGTATTATTTAGGAACACCCTATCAAAAAGAGTGTTTTATGTCTTGTCCTAAAGAGAATCTAACAATCTCCTCTTTTACCACTGTCAGCACCAAATCTTTTCAGTGACATCACCACAATTTATGTTTTTCTCTTTTGTTCTAACATATACAAGTTATGTGTCTGTCAGCCCAAATTCTCTAGAAAGTCTTCAAAATGAATTAATGATGCTACATGAACTATGTTTGGGAAAAGATGAAGACCTCTGTATAAAGAATATGTATATTCATTCATCATCCATATATTTATTAATGCACTAAAACTGTTAAGGTGGTTTACCAAAATACAAAAGAAACAACAGAATATTAATAAGGTAAATGTGGAAAATAGGACAAGGGAAAATAAGACGAAATTAGATTGTGTTCAGCAAGTCTACTAACAAGGTATCGGCAAATTTGTGTCTGTTCTCAAGAGTAATTTGATTCATAGGCATCATAATTCAACAGGGAACTGGTAGAATGACGAGTATGCACTCCTAGTTATGACATTTAAGGGGAAGTTTTTCCTTTAGATATTCCAAAAGAGGACCCAGTGCAACATGATGAACAATGGTTTAAATGCTTCCTAATATACCTATGAGTTTCACTGGACCATTTCATTGGATCCGGTTCCTTACCACAAAAGCAAAGTTCAGTAAAATAATTCTTTGGAAAGTGAAATAAGGCAATCCTGTAACCACAGGATATATTTTATATCCAGTGATATATTTTAGGACATATAAAAAAAATTATTGCACCTGTTTTAGGTAATTCTCACATGTAATTTGCATATTGAGTTTTTCATATACTAGGTGACAGTGAGTTTATAGCCTCCTAGAAGTTTGTTTTAGTCACTACTGCAACATCAGAGCACTGCCTAGAATATCTAATACATCAAAGGTGCTTAATAAATATTTGTTGTGTAATGGATAAATGTGCTTTGAAGGATCTGTTTAAACAAAACTCTGTGCTATCGCTTGGTACTTCCTTCTTTTAGCCTTAAAATGTGCTGCCTGTACTTTAGAGTACATCGTCTTTATGTGGACCACCAAATTAATTGTCATTCATTTTTTATGTGACTTTTTCAAGCGAGATTTGAAGTAAATATTAACCCTATCCAAAGAGCTCTCTTATAGTTGTTCTCAGTAACAACCCAAATTGATTATTAGGGCTCTATGATTTTAACATCCCTAAGAAGAAATTGTAATTGTCAATAAAGCATTTAATAACATGGAAATAGGGTTTCTTTTCAAGAGACTTCAAAATCATACCAATACTTTGATTTTGGAAAACAAGGGATAAATTCTGGAAAATACTAGCTTTGCAATGTTCACTAGAACATATTTTTTCTCATCCCATAACTTCACTTATTAATAAGCACATTGTAAAAAATCTGTATTACAGATTACATTTTTATAAAGGAGCTTTTTACCTGGTGTTAGAATTTCCCACAATTACCCTCTGAATTCCATGAATAGTGATGTGGAGAATCTACTTCATGTGACTCTGTTCATAGCTTCTCTTTGGCTCATGAGCTAGTAGTTGCTTAGAGTAAATCAAAACAAGATACCTCTAGGTTTTTTGTTGTTAATCTACTCCTTGACTCAGTCCTGGGAACTGAGAGGGGACTTGTCAAGAGATATATAAATCTTTAAATAATATGTACGTCAAAAGTGACTAGTTTTCTTCCTTGGAGTAGCAATATGTAAAAATCAAATACAAATATTTGTAAATTTGCATCCCCTACACCAATTTATTGGTGAGATTTGGTGATCTGAACCACATAATGGTGAAACATCACATGTTAGGTAATGAATGGAGTTTGGGTTAATATCTAACTATACATTTAAAAGAAAGTAATTTACTTCCAGAATTATGAATTTAAGAATTTTCTTATCTCATGCCTATTGACCCTTTCTTTTTATAGCAGACTTTATTAGGGGGGAAATATGGTTTCCTCTAAATTAGTTTTTCTCTAAATTTTCTGCCATTGTTAAATAATGCATTATGCTGGGATTCAGTGGACCTATATATTACATCAATTCTGATAATCCTTTTTTTCTGTGAGATTATATGGGACTAACCAATTTGTATACATCTTAAAAGTTTATATCATCAATTGGCATCTCGTGTATACTTGATGCATTTTAACTGTTTTGCCAAGTTTCCTCAACCTAAATTTTGCCAGGGTTTTTTTAGGACTGTCATTCTACTTCAAATGAAATATAGACATATCAGGCTTTTCCTATTCTTCCATAATATACTTATTATTTCATTTTTCTTCTTATTTACTGCAATACTTTATTTTGCAAGTTTTATTCCCATATTGTGCCCAATTATTATAACCTATTATACTTGTAGAAACAGAGGATTAGAAGTGGATTCAATTCTGTATTTCATTCTCAACCTTCAGTCTAAAACATATCTCTGTCATCACAGTATGTTAAATATATATCTACTTGGACTGACCTTTATAACATGAAATGTTTTCTTGCCTCCTCCATTAGTTTTATTAAGACTTAACCATACTTAAAAATGACCTATCTTAAAACATCTATTATAACCTATCACTTTATTCTTTTTCAAAACAATTGATTTATACCAAAGATATGTAGGTGCTAACACTAAAGTGTTTCTTCTACCCAGTTCTTTGGAAAAGTTGGCTTGGTGACATCTTGAGTTCCTTTTAACTATAATAAAATCATAGAGCTAAGAGAGATACAAGATGATCTTAGGTTTCAGGAACTAGTTTTTTTTTAAGTCTAATAACCAAAATAAATATCCAAATTTATTACCCTATGAAAATCTATTGAGCTATTACAGCAATCTGAAGCTTCATTGTTAAATATATGTTATTAGGTGAGATGTAAAATGTGAAGTACCTAGAGTTGCAAAGGAGAAGAAATGACTGCTAATGTAAAAGTTCATGGGAAGTCCCTGTCCTCACTTTGTTCAGTGGTCCCCAAGAATTGTCTTCATGCCTTTAAAACAATGTTTTCTTGGCTACAAAGTATAGTTTATAGAAAACATAACTTATAATTATTTTTAAGTTAATTTTACTATTCTGCCTTCCTTCCTTTGACTAATTTCACTCAGTCTGCTATTTAATCTTTAATTACAGGCCACAAAAGAAGTAATAGAACGGGAAGCGCCAGGGATGGCCCTGGCAATGCTGATGGGATCACTAAATGTTACACCTCTGGGCATGCTCTCTAGGTAAGAAAGACACCAACATGTTGCAAAGATTAATCCCATACTACTAATCACTGTAATAGACTGATAAACCTGAAAACAATAATCATAACACTATGTGTACCCCCCTTTTTTCCAGATTTAAAAGTCTTAGTGGCTTGTCTAATTTTTTGCCACCATTTAAGTTCTCTCTCACTCTCTCTTCTTATTTTTTTTGTATATCATGTTAAACTTTTAAAAAGTATATTTTTGCTAAAAGTTGTCAGTCCTAACACAGAATTCAATTTATTATAATGTAAAATTCTTACTCTTTTTTGTGATTTGTAATCACCAGTTGTCATTAATACTAATTTAATAAAACTAAAGAGTAGAGTTTTTAAAATAATTTGTTCTCACAAGTTAGAAACTTTTAATTTGTAAATAGACATTCATACGTGGTCATTAAAAAAGTTGGATTCATTCTTATAAACTTGAACTCTTGGCTGATTACTGTATTTAGTTATGTTAAATTAATTATCATATTAACACATTAATTAATTGTTACACATTAACATAATTAATTGCAACATTAATTAATTGTTAATCAATATGTTAATGTTAATCAATATATTAATTAATTAACCATTAACATATTAATTGATTAATATTATTAGTGCAGTAAGTTCTCATGTAACATCATCAAAAAGTTGCTGGAATCTGTGACTTTAGAACACATAACAAAATCAGATCCTCCGATGACATTTCATTGGCTGTTGGCTGGGATATCCTTTTTTCTCAACAACAGTAATGAAATGACATTTAATGAAGCTATTATTCAAGAATCTGCTATATATTACATTAACGTATTTTAAAGTGTGGCTTTGTTAGTATAGATGTACCTTTGTTGACATCCATCCTTGATTTGGTGGTTCAGTTATTTAGTCCAACACCTCCTAGATTAAAATTACCTTTAATGAGTACAACATACATCATATAAATGGAAGACAGAATTATCAGCCTAGTAACTATATGTTGATTTAATAACCATTCATTAATAGACAATTGCTCTCAGAGCAACATAAAAATGCACAGCAAATTTATAATTGCAAGGTATCACAATTATTATTTATATCCATTATTGGTCCAGTGTGCAATATGAATATAAAAATAAATGTATTCATTTAATGTATGGAATGTGAGCCATAATGGCCTTTCTGTTT
Source organism: Talpa europaea (assembly GCF_964194135.1). Classification (NCBI taxonomy): domain Eukaryota; kingdom Metazoa; phylum Chordata; class Mammalia; order Eulipotyphla; family Talpidae; genus Talpa; species Talpa europaea. Next base: position 94,224,573 of record NC_140075.1, read on the forward strand.
CTTTGACTAAGTTTATGCCCAACTAAGTTTAAGCACGGCTACAGGGAAAATGTAAATGAAACGTTAGTTATTATATTGCCTTTGCTATACTATTTTATGACGGTTCATTTTCAGAAATAATTAAAATAGCATGATAGAAATTTTTAAGGTTTTTAAGGAACTCACATTGATTCTTTTATGCTGTTCTTTTTAACCCGTACTTATATAAATGCGTTTTTCAAATGTCACATTTGATCCCTTTTCTCTAGGGAATTTAGTTGTGGATTTTGAACATAAGATAACTTTTAGTATATAAGGAATATAGTCAGAAAGAATTAAACTTCATCCTTTGTTAGTTTTTTAATATAAAAATTTGATTCAGTAATCATAATGCTATATTTGCCAGACCCTATTATCACTATAGATATGAAGGATAGAAAGAAAACAGGCATGGTCCTCAACTTAAGGATCTCACAATTTAACTGGAGAACTTTTTCTTTGCACCTGTAAAGGTTGCAAATTGACTGTATCTTTCTTGATACAACATAGAAATACCACTTTTTGTCTCACTGAAAAATAATTCTGGATTAACTACTTCTCTGCCTTCTGAATACACATAATTACTGCATACTGGACTGCTGAGTAAGTGGAAAAATAATCATCAGAACCTAAATATCTGGAATAAGTATATCATCTTTATGCTGAAGGCTTTGAAAATTAAAATACATGCACAGCATAGTAACCATATTATAATTATTTTGTCTGTTGCACCTAATTTGTATAAAATACTTAAGAGGAGAAGTTTAATTTTATTCATTTCTACATCCTTTAGACCCCCAAACAACTTCTGGCTTAGTAAGTACTTAAAAAATATTTAGTGTTATGGTTACTATTAACAAATCAATGTTTCATCCTACTGCTAGTAGAATTTTTTTCAAGGTAAGGGAATACATCAAGTTGGTGCTTTTTCTTCTGTTTTTACCTGTAGACAACAGTATAAAAGAAAAACAATTTTTTAAACAACATTAATCTGTTTAAAATGGTGTTCATCTACTTCCTGGTTTTTTTGTATAAGTAAGTTGGAAGAAAATCTGAAGGAATAGATAAGATCATCTCTAGCCAGATTACTTTGATTCTGTTCTACTACTTACTTATACTGCTACTACTTATACTTACTTACACTGCTACTACTTATACTACTACTTGCTACTTATACTTCTACTACTTACTTATTCTGCTCTACTACTTACTGGTTTAACATCTTTTTTGTTTTTATTTTCTCTTCTATATAATGAGGATGTTAATAGTGCCAGCCATCTTGGATTAAGTGAATTAGTTCAGGTAAAATGCTACAGCAGCGACCCATATTAAAGTCTTATTTCAGAGATGATTACTGTTGTGGCAGTGTTACTGGTTAAGAGTTCTAGCTTGCAAATCTGCTGCAAAAACTCTAATAACTTCCCTTCATCTGGAAATGTTTTTTATCTCACCTTCATTCCTGAAGGATATTTTCCCTAAATATAGAATTCTGGATTGACAGTTCCTTTCTTTCAGCACTATAAAAAATGTTGTTCTACTGTCTTCTGGCTCCATACTTCCTGTGGAGAAATTCAGTCATTTGAATTGCTGTTCTCTTACATGCAATGTGTAATTTTTCTCTGAATGCTTTGAAGATGTTTTTTCTTTATCTTTGACTTCAGTAATTTGATTGTTTATGTGTTCGGGTATGGTTTTCTTTGAATTTATCTTTTTGGCTCCTCTGAATTAATTTATGCCTTTAAATAAAATTTTGGAAATTTTCAGTGACTAGTTTTTCAATTTTTTTTTCCTAGACCAATCACATTCTCCTCTCTTCCTAGAACTTTTTGTGACATGAGAAGTGCATCTTTTATGTTTCACAGATTCCCTGAGATTCCTTTTCTCCTTTTTTTAATCAGATTGTTTTTATTGATCTTATTTTCAAGTTCACTGACTTTTTTCCCCTTTCATTTCCTTCCTGCCTTTGAGTCTATCTAGTGAATTTTGAAATTTCAAATATAGTACTTTATCATTTCTAAAATTTCTATTTGAGTGTTTAATATGGTTCTATTTCTTTGCTAAGAACTTTCATCTTTGCATTCATTTCTAAAGTGTTGAATTTTATTTCATGAAGAATTTTATTTCAGTTTAAAACTATTCTTCTAACAGTTTCAATATCTGACTCACTTTGAGTTTGGCATCTGTTGATTTTCTTTTCCCAATGAAAATTGGTCAGATTTTCCTGGTTCTTTCTGTGTCAAATAATTTGGAATTTTATCCTAGACATTTTACATTATTTTTGTAAGACTCTGGACTCTGTTAAAATCCTTGGAGAATTAGTTAGTTTGTTAATTAGTTAATTTTTCTGCAATCATTCTGGATCTGATTGCAAAATTGGTCTCATCTTCTGTGGATGATGGGTCAGTACTTGCTATCCTATTAGGGTCTGCCTGGTACCTGATATATTCAGAAGTTAGTTTGAGACTTGGGCAGTAGAATATATTTTACTTACGCTTTTATTTATTTATTTATTTATTTTGAAGCATGTTTATTGAGGCAAAGCAGGTTTACATCACTGTATCTGCTCTGGGAAGTGCAGGTTTAAACCTCTGCAACTATATATTTTTACCCTCTTCCCACCTTTAGGACTGACAACAGTCTTCCACTATATTTCCCACCTCGTCAACCTCCTCCTCTGGTTGCCTGAGTTTTGCAGTCAAACATTAAGAGTTTATTATTGGTTTGGTTTCGACTGACTCTGTTATTTGTCTCCATATCGCACATATAAGTGAGACCATCTGGTATTTGTCTTTTTTCCTTCTAATTTATTCTGCTTAGCATTATCCCCTCTAGTCCCATCCATGTTGGCAAAAACGTGGAGGAAAGGGAACCCTTGTACATTATTGATGGGAATGTGAACTGGTCTGACCCCTATGGAAAACAATATTTCTCAAAATATTAAAAGTGAATCTACCATGTGACTCAGCAATTGCACTCCTAAGTATCTACCTGAAGAATACAAAAACACTAATTTGAAGGGATATATGTACTCCTATGTTCACTGCAGCCCTATTTACAATAGCTAAGTTGTGAAAACAACTTAATTGCCCAAGGACAGAGAAGTGGATTAAAAAAATGTTGGGGATATACACACACACATACACCTATGCTGAAGAACTGGGGTGTAAATAAGAGGTGGGGGGGATTGAGAGCACTCACCAGAGGCAGAGTGGGGAGCAGAATGGCAGTTCAGCTGAAATACACTGCTAGGGGAAGCAGCAGGTGAGACAGAAGAGGTCTGCTTTGCTATATGTGGGTTAGCTCCCTGACCAGGGAATGAACTCAGGCTATAGCAGTGATAGGGCTGAGACTTAACCCCTAGGCCACTTAACCCCTAGGGAGGCCCTGTATTTATGCTTTTAAATGACATTCTTATACTTTTTTTAGAATATTCCATGCATACATTGCTTTAAGGAAAGCTGGTACTTGTATCAGTTCCCTTGCTGGTAATAGGGGATCCACCTTCTCCAGCTTTTTCCTGTCCAAGGCTCCTCCCAGTTTCTCTGATCAGAAGAAATTTCTTGCAGAGTATTAATCCCCTGTGCTATTTTACAGTTCTACACAACTGGACCATCTTCAGGGCAAAGAGGCAAAAGAAAAGATCAAGAAAAAAAAAATAGCAGAATTTCTCCCATTTAGACATTAGATGTCCCTTTCCTCATTCTGTCAGCAAGAGAGCCATGTCTTTTCTCAGGGTTTTAGATACAGCATCATCATCAGAGTAATGCAACTCCACAGTAATGTAGCTACACAACTAACCCCCTGAAGGACTGTTATTGTTTAAGCTGTGATGTCAGTCCCCAGTCTTTTTGTTATTGTTTATATACAGAGTTCTGAGCTAATGACTTTTTGTGTTCTAGTCACAAGCAGTAGGAAAGAGAAAATATAGTTAGTGTCTGCCATCTTGTTTGACACCAAAACTGAGCTCCATTTTTAAAATCAGATCCCTGAGTTTATAGTCTAGCATTTATGGGTATTTATTAACTAGATGATGTTGGCCAATTTATTTAACTAGGTTTAGCACTTCCTGTCCCAATAGATCATTGAACTCCCAGAAAAAAGCAGCATAAACCTCTCTGAATCTGTCTCATTTGTGCCTCACTCACTTTTTAAATAGATCAAATACTGTTCTAAACTTCAACTACAGTAATAGAGCAAGCACTTTGGTTTTACATTGAGGAATGATTTATCCTGGGTTTTATTTTCAGTTCTTTTGTAAATTTGATTTGTTTTCTCTGCTTAATTTTTAAAGAAATCATATAGTTCATACAAATGTTTTTAAAATCCTATATAGAGTGACTCACTAAGAGAAACTATTATGTGAATATTTAAATTCATAAAAAGAAAAAGTGATAGGCTTTTTTCTATTTAAGAAATTTATCATTGTGATCCTCAGTAATCCATCTCTTAATTGTTTTAAATATTCAATCCTTTTTTTTAGTTACATTGAATTGACAATAATATCTCAACTTACGAAGTATGACAAGAAGCCTTTAGTTTTTAATGTATGAAATAGGACTGATCTGTTTTTAACACACAATGTCCCATTATATACCTTATTATTAATTTTTAACCTCTATCTGCTTCGTTTAGTCAGTAGCTGAATATAAACACTTTAACAAACATATGTGCTACTATTAGGGAGGAGTTCATTTTTTCCCTTTCATGGCAAAAATGGTCTCATACTAGTATTGTGTTAAAAAATTTTAAGATAAAGAATCACTAAATTAAACTTTTTATATTGGTGCTATATTACCCTTAGTATTATTTTAATCATGTTAAAATAACATGAGTCATTTAAAGTAATAATTTACATTAACAGTATTATCACCTTGAAGAGTCTCCAGTTTTTTAACCTAATATTGTTAACTTATGAAAGGCTACATAAGGGAGGAATCTGTTTCTATGCCTGAACAACTGAAGTGACAGAATATGTCCAATTTAAAAAATTTGGAAGTCTGGAATATATTCAAGTGTTTGTAGCATCTAAAAGTAGGTTAAGCTGGTAAATTGCAGTTAATTTTGGTTAATATCCAGCCTATTTCAGCCTAACATGATTGTGACTATGCATCCCAATTCTTGAATCCTATAACAGTCATATTAGCATAACTGTGAAAGTCAGGGTGGGCAATTAGAACCAAATATTGAGAATCTGGGTTCTGTTTGTAAATTATTGCTTTGGGTTGTAGAGGTGCAGGCAAAGATAGATTGAATTGTTGTAAATTCCACCAAATGAAATGACTTCAAGGAGATTTAAAGGGAGAGTACCTGCTTTTTTTCCCTACGTTTTTCTCTTTTCCCCCCTTTAGGAGCCAGTCATTTAAGGATTAGGATACTCAAGAGCAACCACATATATGGGGGAATTTTAAATATCACCGCACATGCAGAAAGACAATGCAGGCTCAGAAAGGACCTGGAATGACCTTAGTTTTATACCCAAACACAGAGATACTCTACAACAGTCAAAAAAATAGCAAACTGAGGAAGGGAAAGAATCAGATTTCCAAAATAAACATGTTACAAGATTCAGATGTCCAGTTTTCAACAACAACAACAACAAAAAAAAAAAAAAAAACACAAGATATACAAAGAAACAGGAAAGTATGGCCATTCAAAGAATAAAAGAATGAACTGACAGAAAATTTCTACAAGGAGAACCAAGTGAGCTTACTAGGCAAATTTTTAAAAGAATCTATTGTAAAGATGATCAAATTGCTACAAGAAGTCATGAACAAAATCAAGGAAATAATGCAAGCAAAATATAAACATCAATAAAGAGATAGAAAACGTAAAGAGAAGCCAAAATGAAATTCTGGAGTTGAAAATTATAACTAAAGTAAAAGTTTCACAAGAGGTGCTCAAAGCAGATTTTAGTATCCAGAAAAAGGAATCAATGAACGTGAAGATAGGGCATTTAAAATTGCTGAGTCTGAGGAACAGAGAGAAAAACGTGAACAGAATATAAAGGATATGTGGAACACCATTCTGCAGACCAACACACACTTCGTGGGTGTCCCAGAAGAAAAAAGAAAAGAAAAAGAGACAGATTATTTGAAGAAATAATAGCCGAAAACTTCACAAGTTTGATGCAAGATATAGATCTTACTTGCAAGAAGCTGAATGAAGCTCTTCATATCCAAGAAAGAAACTACACTGAATCACATTATAATCAAACTGTCATGAACCAAAGAAAAAGAATCTTGAAAGTACCAAGAGCAAATATACTTGTCACATATAAGGAATCTTCAGTAAGGCTGTCAGTATATTTCTCATCAGCTATATGGGAGGTTAGAAGGCAGGGGATTGATATTTCCACAGTAAATAAAGGAAAAAAAATGGTCAACTGAGAATTCTAAACTGGTAAAACTGTTCTACAAAATTGAGGGAGAAAATAAGACACCCAGATAAACAAAAGGCTGGGAGTGTTTCTTATACTACTACTCTGATAGTAGTATACTGGACAGTAACTCAGAGCTTCATGAAGAAATAAAGATCTCCAATAAAGGTAAAATAATGGAGAGTTATACAAAATAGTTTTGTTGAAATTTTGTCTTGTAACTCCACTTTTTATTTTCTTTATTCATTTAAATGTTTATGATTTAAAAGACCAATGCATGAAAAACTTATTAGTCTATTTTTGGGGTACACAACATATAAAGATATAAATTATGACATCAATGCCTAAAAGGAGTGAGGATACAATAGGATAACAACAGAATTTTTATATGATATTGAGGTTAAATTGCATGAAAGTCAAATTACATTGTTATAATGTATGATATTAGCTATAATTTCCATAATTACAAATAAAATAGCTATAATATAGACAAAAAGAAATGAGAAAGAAGTGAGGTGTTTCACTAAACAGATCAATTAAACACAAAAACAGACACTAATGTGGAATATAATGAAAAGCTATGACATAAAAAAACAATTAAAATGGCAGAAGTACATCACTGGCTATCAGTAGTTATATAAATGCAAATGCATTAAACTCTTCCATCAACAGATAGTGATTGGATAGAAAAACATAATCCAACTATATTGGTCAATAGGAGTTTCACTTCATACCCGAGACACAAATACATTGAAAGTGAATGAATGAATGGAAAAAGATATTCATGGAAATAATAACCTTAAGAGAACTGAGTGACTCTACTAAAATCAGATATAATATGCCTTTAATTTTAAAAATATTACAATAGACAAAATATTATTTACTGATAAAAGGTTTATCAAAGCAGAAAGATATAACAATGACAAACATGTATGTACTTAATAACAATCAAAATAGATGATAATAAAATAGGGGATAGAACCAATAAAGTATGGAAATGTAGGCATTGAGCAACACAATAAGCCAACTGGATCCAAAACACTACATCCCACAGTAGTAGAATGCATATTGTTGTCAAGTGCACATTGGATGTTCCCCAGGATAAATCAGATGGAGGATCATACAATAAGTCTCAATAGATTTAAACATGAATATCACACAAAATATATTCCTTTAGCACAAAAAAGATGAATTCAGAAATCAGTAACAGAAAGAAAATGGGAAAATTCACAAATATGTGTAAATTAAATAATATATGCATAAACAAACAATATAAAAAAGAATCATAAAGAAATTTGGAAAACACTTACTGGTAAGTTAAAATGAAAACACAACCTACCAAAACAAGTGATTTGGAGAAAACACTAAAAAGGAAATTTATAGATAGAAATGCTTGCAATAAAAAAGAAAGATATCAAAAACAACCACCTCACATTACAACTTAAGGAACTAGAAAAAGAACTAACTAAATCCAGACCTAGAAAAAGGAAAAAAATAATAAAGTCAAAAGTAAATAAAAGAGAAAGATGGAAAAACAATGGAGAAAATCATCTAAACTAAATTTGGTTCTTTGATAAGATCAACAAAATTGTGAAACTTAGGCTATCTTGACTAAGACAAAAAGAGACATGACTCAAATTATTATACCCAGAAATAAAAGAGGTACATTACTATCAACTGTACAGAAATAAAAAAGACTATAACAGAATACTATGACAATTGTATGACCTAACTGAAATGACCCACACTGATCACAAAGAAATAAAGAATCTGAATATACCTAAAACTAGTAAGATTGAAACAGTAATCAAAAGCTTATCTACACAGAGATATAATGTACAGCATTGAGATTGTACTTAGTAATATTGTATTGCATATTTAAAAATTCAGAGGGTATACCTTAAAAATTTTCATCACACAAAAAAGTATGACTTTGTATGGCTCTAACATCTAACTTTGTATAGATGTTAAGTAGACTTATTGTCTAGTTACATGTTCTGCAGTATATACAAATATTGGATTATATTGTACAACTAAAATTAATATAAGTTGTCAGTTATACCTCAATTTAAAACAAAACCAAAAACTACTTACCAATGAAATGCCTGAAACAAATGGCTTTCCTGAAGAATTCTACCAAACATTTTAAAAATAAAATAGACACCAACCTTCTCAAACTCTTATAAACAAATGAAGAGAGGGAAACATTTCATAACTAGAGCATTGGTCTAACAACAACAACAAAAAAACCCCAACAAATACCATAAAGAAAATATACAGACCGCTGTCCTATATAAACATTGATATAAACATCTTAGACAAAAATAAAAAAAAAACAAATTCAACAGCTTATTAAAAAGATCATATACCATGACTAAATGTGATTTACCTCTAGAATGCACAAAGGACTTACAATACAAAAAGCATTTTAAGTGAAAGACACCACATTAGCAGAATAAAATGAAAAAAAAAAAGATCATTTCAATTGATACAGAAAAGTATGTGACAAAATTTTGCATACTTTCATGTAAATAAGGTCTAATATGAAAACACACACAACTGATATCATATTCTATGGTAAAAGTCTGAATGTTTTCCTCTAAACCATGAAAAGATCAGGATGCATGCTTTGGCCACTTTTCCAAAACATAATATTGGACGTTCTAGCCAGAGTGGTAGGGAAGAAAAAAAAATAAAAGATATCCAAATTCCAAAAAAAAAAAAAAACAGTATATTTGTCTTTTTTGACATGACCTTATGAGGAAAACTTAAAATTCTACAAAAACAGTATTAGAATGAATATAGACAAATAAAAACAAGCTTTGTTTCTATATATGAACAGTAAACAATGTAAATAGAAAATTATGAAAATAGTTCCATTTCCAGTAGCATCAAAAAGATTAAAATTCTTTGTAATTAACTTGATCAAGGTGAAATATTTGTTACAATGAAAACTACAAAACATTGCTGAATAAAATAAAAAAACTAAATAAATGCAAATATACCCCATTTTATGGATCTGAAGATTTGTTAAGATGGCAACATTACACAAATCAATCTACAGTACAATTCCTATCAAAATATCAATAACATCTTTTGCAGAAATAGAAAAATCTTCTAAAATTCATATGAAATCTCAAGGAACTGAAATTGTCAAAACAGTCTCAAAAAATACAGATATTGGAGACCTGACACTGATATTAACTTGCTACAATGCTACAATAAACAAAACAGTGGTACTGACTTTTAGACCAATGGAATAGAATAGAGAGGCCAGAAATAAACCCTGGAATATAAGGTAAAATGATTTTCAAGAGAAGTATCAAGATAATTCAATGGGGTAAGATTAGTCTTTTTCATTAATGATACAGGGAAAATTGGATAGCCACATAAAAAGAATGAAGTTGGAACCTTACTTAAATCCACATTATAAAATTAACTCAAAATGGACCAACGTCTAAATGTAAGTGCTAAAATTATAAAACCATGGATAAAAACTTTGTGGAAAATCTTTGTTACAGACTTGGTAATGTTTTCTTGAATATGACACCCAAAATACAGGCAACAACATAAAAACTAAATGACTTCATCGTTCATTAAAAACGTTGTGCATCAAATGACATTATCAAAAAGTAAAATGGCAACCACCGAATGGGAGAAAATATTTGCAAATCACATATCTGATAAGAGTCTAATATCCAGAAAATATCAAGAACTCCAGTTGAAAAACAAAAATGAGCAACCCAATTTTAGAATGGGTGTCATGCTATTACACCACACCCACCACCAAGGCACCCTTAGTCCCCCACCATTGTCTATTTTACCCCCTCCTCTCTTTCTTCTCCAACATCCTACTCCTCCTCTGGTAGCCACAGTTTATAGTCAGATTTCTGGGGTTTATTTTTGGTTTGATTTTGACTAACCCTTTGTTTTGTTTCTTTATATCTCACACATAAGTGAAACCAAGAGATATTTGCCTTTCTCCGTTTGACTTATTTACCTAAACATTATCCTTCCCAGTTTCTTCTATATTGTTGCAAATGACAAGAGTTCATCTTTTATTGCTGAATAGTATTCCACTGTATAAAAATACATCTTCTTAATTCATTTGTATGTACTTGGGTACTTAGGTTCTTCCCATAACTTAGCTGTTGTAAATAGTGCTGGAATGAAAATAGTAGTACGTATATCCCTTTGAACGAGTGTTTTTGAATTCTTCTGGAAGACAGATCTAATGGTGCAATTGCTGGATCATATGATAGGTCCAGATGATACTTTGAGACACCTTCACATTGTTTTCCTTAGGCTTATACCAGCCTGTATTCCCACCAACAGTGTATAAGGGTTCTTTTTACTCCACATCCTCATAAGCAATGAAAAAAGAGGAAATCCTGTCCAGGAGAATTCTACTTCAACCTAAAACTCAAAGAATTTTCACAGATAAAGTTCTAAGAAATTTAGCAGGTCATGTGCACAAAAAAAAAGGTGACAAAACAAACAAGAATCAAGGCACTAGGAGGACAGAGACTATACAGATGGACCCTGAAAGACTTATAATTCTGGTATTATCAGACCATATAAAAAGAAATAATATATTTAGAGAACTAAACAAGAAGCAAAAATTTATATGCAGGGAACAAATAGTTTAAACAAAACTAAACTTAAATTTAGATATGTAAAGTATAATAAAATATTAATACATGGAAATTTTAAATTTTTTATTGAGGTAACATTGCTTTACAGCACTGTATGTTTTAGAGGTATAGGATCACATTCCTTGGATATGTGTTACCACACCACACCCCCCACTAAAGCACCTGTAATTCTCCATCAAAGATCATTGTACCCTTTCCCACTTTGCTATCTTCCCTCCAGCCCCCTCCCTGACATGCTCAATTCTGTAGTCAAATCTCTTGGGTTTGTTATTACCTTGGTTTTATCTGACCCTTTGTTTTATTTCCCCATATTCCACACAAATGAAACGATCAGTATTTGTCTTTCTCCTTCTGAATTATTTCATTTAGCATGATCTCCTCTAGTTCATCTGTGTTGTCACAAATGGCAAGAGTTTCTCTATTTTTTTTTAAAGATTTATTTATTTATGCAAGAACTGGGGTACAGGCCAGAGGTGCAGGCAGTGAGAGGATCCACCAGAGACAGAGTGGGGAACAGAACAGGCAGATGTACTGAAATACACTGCTGAGGGGAGCAGTGGGCGAGTCAGGAGAGGTCTGCTGCGCCATGTGGGTTGCTCCCTGTCCAGCTGGGGATCGAACTCATGCTGCGGTGGCTGCAGTTAGCTTCATGAAGAAATGGCTCCAATTCTCAATAATCTCTTCAAGAAGAAAAAAACAGTGGGAGTACTTCTTAATTCATCAAGACCAGAAGTACCCTAAAAACAAAACCATGCAGTGGCTGCGGTTACGTCTTAATCCCTTGCACCACCAGGGAGGCCCAAGAGTTTCTCTGATTTTATTCCTAAGTAGTATTCCTTTATTTTATGTATCACATCATCCAAATCCACTTTCTGTCTTTGGACACTCAGATTATTTCCATAATCTGACTATGGTAAATAGTACTGCAATGAGCATAGAAGTGCATATACGAATTAGTGATTTTACATTCTTCTGATAGTGGAATTGCAGACTGATAGTTTTAATAATTTCCATAATCTCCATGCATTTTTCCATAGGGGCTAAACCAGCCTTTGTTCCCACCAAAAGTGTATGGGAATTCCTTTTTATTCACATCCTCACCAACATTTAATGTTTCAGGTTTTTTTTGATATGGGCCATTCTCACAGGTGCAAGGTGGTCTCTCATTGTGGTTTTGATTTACATTTCCCTCATGATAAGTAATGAGGAGCATTTTTTTAATGTGCCTATTGTCCAAATAGATGAAAATGTTAATACATGGATTAGACTACAAATAGAGAATTAGGTAATTAGATGAAAATATTTGAAGAAATTATACAAAATGCATCTCCCAGTGACAGAGACAATTCTTTTTTATACATTGTTGGATTCAAATTATTAAGGATTTTATAAATATTGCTGTGTAGTTTCTTTTCTTGTAATTCCTAGGCATGGTTTTGTTTTTAGGGTGCTTCTGGTCTTGATGAATTAAGAAGTACTCCCACTGCTTTTTTCTTCTTGAAGAGATTATGGAGAATTGTAGTCATTTCTTCATTAAATGTTTGGTATAATTCATTAGTGAAGCTATCTGAGACTGGTGTTTTCTATTTTGAAGGTTATTAATTATAATAGTTTAATTTCATTAATAAAAGTTAATTTAATAGGCCTACTCAGATTATCTATTTTTACTTGTGTGAATTTTGGCAGATTGTATCTTTTAAAGAATTGGAACATTTCATCAAGGTTGTCAAGTTTGCATGCATAGAGTTGTTCATAGTATTCTTTTATCATCCTTTGGTATCTATGGGACCTGTACCGATAGCCTCTCTTTCATTTCTAATATTAGTAGTTAGTATCTTCTAACTTTTTTACTTAATTAGCCTGGCTAGAAGTTTAATGGTTTTATTTATTTTTTTCTGAGAACCTGTTTTTGGTTTTGCTGATTTTTCTCTATTGATTTTTCTGCTTTCAATTTAATTGATTTCTGTTCTGATTTTTATTATTTCTTTTTTTCCATTTGCTTTGATTTCAGTTGCTCTATTTCTGTTTTCTTAAAGTGGTGACTCAGAGAAGTGATGTTAGATATTTTTACTAACATATGCATTTAATGCTATAAATTCCTCTCTAAGCTCTGTTTTAACTTCATCCCATAAAACCTTGATATTTGTATTTTCAAAATACATATTATTATTTATATTTTTATTTATATCAAAATATTTAAAAATTTCTCTTGAGCTGCTTTCTCTGACCCATATGTTATTTAAAAGTGTGTTATTTAATCTTTAAGTATTTGGGGGATTTTCCAATTATTTTTCTGTTACTGATTTCTAAGTTTAATTCCTTTTTTTCCTGAAGGGAGACATTATATGACTTCTATTCTTTTAAATCTTGTAAAGTGTGTTTTTTATGGCCCAGCATGTGGTTTGTCATGATGAATGTTCCATGTGAGTTTGAGAAGAATGTGTGTTCTTAGATTGTTGAATGACATAGTCTATAATGTCAGTTATACCCAGCTGATTGTTGGTGTTAAGTTCAACTATGTCCTTACTAATTTTCTACCTGCCCAAAATGGCCATTTCTAACAAAGGGGTATTGAGTTTATAGCTGTGATAATGAAATCTGTTTCTTTTGCAGTTTTTAACTTTTGCTTATATATCAATAGTTTGATACTCTTGTTAGATGCATACACATTAAGGAGCATTATTTGATCCTGGAGAACTGATCCCTATATCATTATATAATGTTGTTCATCATCCCTGATAACTCTCCTGGCATCGAGGTCCACTCTCGATGGAGTTTTAGTATGAAATATTTTTCATTTCCTTTTCGTCTATATGTGTCTTTATATTAAAATGGATTTCTTGGCAATTATATTGTTGGATCATATATTGGATCCACTTTGATAGTTTGTCTTTTAATTTGTATCTTTACACTATTGATGTTCAAAGTAATTATTAATAGTTAGGATAATATCTACCATATTTGTTACTGTTTTTTATTGTTGACTTTTTTTGTTCCTGTTTTTACCTTCCTCTCTTTTTCCTACCTTTCTCTTTCTTTTTTTTTGAGTTTGATTGAGCTTTACATATCTTGCCTTTTTTTCTTCCTTTTCAGCATAAGTTATACTTTTTTTTTTATTGTTTTCATTGGTTGCCCTCAAGTTGTTTGATGTTCTCTGAACTTCCGCGTTCTGTCATTTTGGTATCTGTCACTAACTTGGGGGAAATTCTGTCATTGTGGGAAATTCTGTCATTGTTTCAACTATTTTTTTCTGTTTCTTTCTCCTTTCCTTCTTTTAGTATTCCCATTTTGCAGTATTCACTTTGTAGTTGTACCACAGTTCTTAAATATTGTTTTGTATTTTTCTGTCTTTGTTCTCTTCACTTTTCAGTTTAAAATTATTCTATTGATATTTCCTCTAGCTCAAAGATTCTGTTTTCAATCTGTGTCCAGTCTACTACTAGTGAGCTGATCCAGGGTATTTTTCTTTTCCATTGTAGTGCTTTTTATGTTTTTCTTTTTGGTTCTGAAGATACCTGTGATCTATCAAGCCACAAAAATTCATGGATGATCATTAAATGCATGTTGTTAAGTAAAAGAAACAAGTCTAAAAAGAGTATATACCAAATGATTCCAATTTAAGATATTCTGAAAGAGTAGAAGTGTAGAGACAGTAAATTGTTCAATGATTGCCAGGAGGTTTCTGGAAAGAGAAAGGTAGAGGTATGGATGAATAACAGCATATTTTTAGGGGAGTAATACTATCCTGTATGATGCTGTAGTGGTAAAAACATGGAAGCATCACATTGTGCATTTGTCAAAACTCATAGAACTTTACATCCTAAGAATGTTTAATATACGTGCAATAATTTTTAAATATAATTGGCAAATCCCCCAAAATAATGCAGACTCAGACAAGAAAATATAAATGTATTACAAATATAGAAAATAATCTCCCTGACTGAGTGAGAGGGAATACATACTGATTTAAATAACTTTGGATAAGAGTGGTTATCTGTAAAGCTAAAGTTTAAAATAACTACATATAAGCACTTTAGTTGATAAAGTTGTATTCTATTAAGATACAGGTTTGACAGTTCTGATATTGCTATATATATATTTGAAGTGGGTAATTAAACGCGTCGATGGCAGATAATAATAACCATATTTCACCCTGATTGAGGTGGCTTAAATGGTCTGTATATAATGGATCAGAGTTGGAGACATCAATATGTACTCATTTTTAGTTTTATATAGATGAAAATGATTATGTATATACATTTTTATAGACATATAATGGATTAGCATATACATGTATATTCCTTTGCTCTGTCAATAGAGAGGATCTGAAAGAAGCAACACCCAAAAGCAACAAGCAGTATACCACTAATGCTCATATTTTAGTTGTTAGTATCATTTGCGATTAAAAGGAATTTTTTTTTTGAGAAATAGTTGGTTCTAGACCACAGTTTGAACAATATAAAGTATTTTTTTATTATGACCCATAGTGTAAAATAAATATCCATGAATTCATGCTGATAAGCAAATGGTTGATTAGATTAATTACTGGGATACAAGAGACAAATTTCCCTTGCATGAGATTTTCAAGTAATGTGTGTAAATACTCTATCCTCAAGGACTAGACATGTAACTCTCTGCTTCTTGCCAAAGACTGTACCAGATTTCTTTCAAAAGAAGGAAGTATGGATAAGGAAAAGAAAAAGTAACTTTACTATGGAGAGATGTATCAGCTATTTCATCTAGGTTAATAGCATGCATTAGTTGATATTGATTGCATATACCTTTGATATGGTATATTAAAAATGGACTTCACTTTTATGGTATTCCTCCCAAATCTCAAAACTCTAGCCTTAATGAGAAAACTATCACACAAACTCCAGTAATAGGGCAGCTTACAAAATTCCTGACCAATATTCTTCAAAACTGTCAAGATCATCAAAAACTAGGGAAGTATGAGAAAGTGTCACAGTCAAGAGAAGTATGTCATGGCAAGTAAATATGATGTAATCTGGATGGATTCTGAAAGAAAAAAAGACACAAGGAAATATGAATAAAGAAGGGTCATCAGATAAAAAATAATGTGATAGTTTGGTTCATTACTCATAATAAATGTTCTGTTCTAATGTAAGATATTAAATATAAGGAAAGCTGAATTCAGGATATATAAACTAAGCTCAGTTCCTTTTAGAGGTATATTATATACTTTCAAGAAACAAATAATTCCAATCTTATATATAACTCTTTCTAAGACTAGAACAAACATTTATTAATTCATGGTATTAGACTAGGATAATCTTGATCCTAAAACTAAAAAAGAAAAATCAAAAAAAGAAGTGTAGACTAATATCCTTAGTGGCATAGATGGAAAAGCTTAAAAAAATATTAGCACACTGAATCCGCTAAGGACATTAAGACCAAAATAAATTTATTTCAAGGATACAAAGATCATTCAACATTAGATAATTGATTAATGTGAATCACCACATTAACCTGCCAAAGGAGAAACACCATATGGCCTCCTCAATTGATTGAGAAAAGGCATTTAGTGAAATTTAGCACCTGTTTATGAATAACAGCTCTGAGCAAGCTAGTACTAAAGGCAACAGGCAAAAACTAAAAGAATTCACAACCCCTAGTCTGGCCTTGCAAGAAATATAAAAGGCACATTTTCAAACTGAAACAAAAGGGTACTTTTTAGTAAGAAAAAAAAATATAAAAGTACAAATATCACTGGTAAAGGTAAATATATAGTGAAATTCAGAGTAATCAATGATGTAATAGTGGTGGGGTGATTACTTATAAATCTACTGTGAAAGTTAAAAGACAAATATAATACTATAACTATAATGATTTAATACATATACACGATTAAAAAGTTTTAAATTGTGACACAAAAACCATAAAACAGGGAGAAGATAAAAATATAGAGCTTTAGAATATGTTCAAGATTTAATTGTTATTAGTTTCAAATGATCTGTTTCATTTATGTCTCATAGTAACCACAAAGCAAAAACCTATAGTAGACAAACAAAAGAGAGAAATAAAAGCATACCAATACAGAAAATCATCAATAACAAAGGAAGAAAGCAAGAGAAGAAAGGAACAAAAAAATTTCAAAGCAGTCAAAAACAATTACCAAAAAGAAGTAACTCTATATCTATCAATAAACACTTTCAGTATAAATTGATTAAATTCTCCAATGAAAAGATATAGAATGGCTTAATGGAAAAAAAATTAAAAACACTCCACTGTATACTGACCACAAAAGACTCATTTTAGCTTAAAAAAAATACAAAGACTTAAAGTGAAAAGAAGAAAAAAAGCCTGCAAATTGAAAACAAAAGAAAGGTGGGGTAGGTGTGCTTATATTAGACAAAAAATATGTCAAAGCAGGATTGTAATAAGAGTAAAGAATGTCATTTTATAACAATAAAGGGATCAGCCCAACAAGAGAATATAAATGTGTAAAATTTATGCTCCTAACATAGGTGCTACTAAATACATAAAGTAAATATTAACAGACCTAAGAGGGGGGAAAAAAGACAATAATACAATCATAGTAGTAGACTTTAGTACTCCACATCAGTGAATAGATCATCCAAAGTGAAAATCAATGATGAAACATTAGACTTAAATGACATTGTAGACCAGATGGATTATACTATAGCCATTAACTGAACATTCCACCCAAAAGCAGCAGAATACACATTCTTCTCAAACATAGATGAAACATTCTTCAGGGTAGAGCATATGTTAAGGATAAATCATATGTTAGGCCTCCATACAGGTCTTAATTAATTTAAGAAGATTGCAATCAGATCAAGCATCTTTTTTGATGAAAATAGTATGAAACTAGAAATCAACAGGAAGAAGAAAACTGGAAAATTTCCAAATGTGTGGAAATTAAACAGCATGCACTGAACAACCACTGGGTCAAAGAAATCAAAATAGTAATAAAAAAATTGAAACAAATGAATATGGAACTACAAAATACCAAAACTTATGGGATGAAGCAAAAGCACTTCTAAGTGAGAAGTTCAGTAACAAATATTTACATTAAGAAACAAGAGAGGAAACATGAATATACAGTGAGGAAAAGACAGTCCCTTCAATAAATAATGCTGAGAAACTGGACAGAATGGAATGGATCATTATCTTTACCCATACTCAAAAATCATTTCAAAATGGATTTAAGAATTGAATATAGGGCCTCCCTGGTGGCGCAGGCGGTTGAGCACCGCACTGTGAAGCTGTCCGCAGCCTCTGCAGCACGGGTTTGATCCCCGCTGGCCAGCGAGAATCCTACATGGCGAAACAGACCTCTCCTGTCTCGCCTGCTGCTCCCCTCAGCAGTGTATTTCATCAGTATGTCTGTTCTGTTCCCTGCTCTATGGTGAAGCCTCTCACCCTCCCACGCATCTGGCCTGTACCCCGGTTCTTGTATAAATAAATAAATCTGAAAAAAAAAAGGAATTGAATATAATACTAGAAGCCATAAAATTCCTAGAAGAAAATGTAGGGAGGTAGACACCTTGACAAAAGCATGGGTAATAAAACCAAAATTCAACAAGTAGTAGAAATCAAGTTGAAATGCTTCTGTACAATAAAGAAATCATCAGTAAAATAAAAAGGCAGTCTACAGAAAGGGAAAAAATACTCACAAATCATATATTTAATAAGATGCTAATGTCTAAATTATATAAAGAATTCATACAACTCAAAAAAAAGGGAATTTTTTTTTAAGTGACATAGGATCTGAGTAGACATTTTTCCAAAGAAGCACACAAATGGCAAACAGGTACATAAAAAAGTGCTCAATATCACTATTCAGCAGGGGAATACAAATCAAAATTACAATGGACATTATGAACAAGATAAAAGCAAGTGTTGGTGAGAATGTAGAGAAGAGAGAATCCTTGAACTGTTGATGAGAATGTAAATTGTTGCCCCTATGGAAAACAGTAGAGGTTCCTCAAAAAATTAAAAATAGAACTACCATATGATCCAGCAATTCAACTTTTGGTTATTTATCCAAAAGAAACAAAATCACTTTCTCAAAAAGATGTCTGCCATGTGCTTGTTTGCAACATTATTTGCAGTAGCCAAGATATGTGAACAAACTCTGTGTCCATTAACAAATGAATGGCTAAAGAAAATGTGATACATAATGTAATGTTATCCAGGATAAAAAAGAAGGAAATCCTTCATTTTGTGGTAACATGGATGGATTTGGGTGATATTATTCTAAGTAATTTAAGTGGTATATGCTAAAAGAAAGAAAAATACTTTATAAATTACATATAGCTGGAATCTAAAAAATAATTGATAATAAAATTTATATAAAATAATTGATAATAGAAAACAAGTTGATGATTGTCAGGGGTTGTGATTGGGGCATGGCCAAAATATGTGAAGGTAATCAAACTTCCAGTTGTAAATACGTCCTGGGCTTATAATATGCAGCATGGTGACTGTAGTTAATAACACTGTATTGTATATTTGAAAATTTCTATGAGAGTAGATCATAAGAGTTTTTATTATAGGGATAAAATGTATGTGATTATGGAAGTTAACTAAACATATTGTGGTAATATTTTTTAATTATGTATCAATTATGTTATACAAATAAAATTGACATAAAATGTTATGTGTAAATTATATCTCAATTAAAAGAAAGAAATATGGATTATTTTAAATAACAATCAACTCTTCTCTTTGTCAATAGGGCAAAATAAAACCAGAGAAATATAAGACATTTTTAGGTTCTTTCAGATGAGAGAAGTTAATGAATAAACTCAGTCATAGGAAGAAATGTTTGGAAAAACATTCTTATATGAATTAATAATCTTAGTTGTAAAATTTTAGAACTAGACTAATCTTTCTTAATGTTGAAATTGATAATAAACTCTAAAAACCCCTCCTATTTTAAAATGTCTCTAAACTCATCCCACTGCCATTGATATATGGCAATTGTTTCACTTTAAAACATAAACTTCCCTGTGAGGAGGGAGCGCAAATATAAGTTCCACTCAACTCTTGAGAGCCTTATATGTTAGACTTTTGAATATGAACATTACTATGTCATGCATGTTTTTATACAATAGATCATCAAATTGAATATATGAAACTGAAGTTCAAGAAAGATAACCTGGCCATTGTTTAAAATGTTATTTTATTTGAATTCCATGTTCTAGTTTTCCAACCTACAACATTAAGTATTAATTGTAAATACTTCAGCCAGAATGCCCAATTTGTAGAGCAGTTGATGGATATCTAGTAGAACAATTTTATTCCTAACACAATCATTGACATGTAAGAACAATGATTGATCTTTTTTGTATTTAAAGCAGTCATTCTTTGTGATTTAGTTTTCATCCAGTTTCTTTTTCTTTTTAGACCTGTATGTGGAATCAGAGGGAAAACTCTCATAATTAACCTGCCAGGTAGCAAGAAAGGATCTCAGGTAAGCAATCTTGAGATTTATATGGCTTAGTGTAAGGACCTTTGGCTAACTGTGAGAGTTAGCCAATCAAAATATTGGAACACTCTGTAGGACTTCCCTCAATTTCATCACCAATTGAAATTCATTGCATTCATAATAGCACTCCAATCTCACTAATTCACTAGAAGGCTCAAGGGGGCCTCCCTGGTGGTGCAAGGGGTTAAGCACTGCACTATGAAGCAATCCGCAGCCTCTGCAGCACAAGTTCAATCCCTGGCCAGACAGAGAGCACCTCACATGGTGAAGCTGACCTCTCCTGTCTCACCCGCTGCTCCCCTCAGCAGTGTATTTCGGTCAATCTGCCTGTTCTGTTCCCCACTCTGTCTTTAGTGAATCCTTTCACCGCCCTCTCCCCGCCCCCTGCATCTCTGGCCTGTACCCCAGGTCTTGTATGCATAAATAAATAAATCTTTTTTAAAAAAAGATTAAAATCAATAAAGAGAAGAAACAACTAAGACAAAGAAGAGGAATGGCACCAAATCACCAAATATGGAACTTCCATTATTCTTTCCATGTGGGGGTCATGAACATATTACTCTTCTGACATTGACATGTGATAACACAGGAAGTATTACCAACCTCCAAGACTTGAATGTCCAGAGTTTTTATTGGGACTCATCATATGTCAATCCATATGGTTGACATCTGGCACTAGCCCTTCCCAAAAATTGAAGTGATACCTATAGTCTCCAACACGTTCCAGAGGCAAAACTGATAGCACAAGCTCCCATTATAACCCACATGGTAAGATTATCTACTAGCCAAAGTGTCCAGACAAACAAAGGCACTTCTGTCACCTCCCAGTAACTTACTGCAATGCCCAGACTTTCTTTGGGCAAAATTAATTCTTCATTATGCAAACTACATCCTGGCCTTTCCCCAAGGCTCTCTTATAGTAGAACAATTACACATGTCTGACTGGACATGTTATTATAGCACATATATTACAGACACAATTGTATGTCTGTAAGATTTGAAGGTGCCAGAATGGAATACGGACAGATTTAGACAAAGAGCTAATTCATCCTATAGAGCAACCACACATATTTTCATACTTTTTATACTTTTTATACTTTTTTTTTACCTTTATCTACTATTACTTATAGCCCATGATACATTCACATATAACTATTTACCCTGAAATTTAGTTCTCTTCTTCAGGTTGATCATTTCCACGGGTTTTACATTTTAAGGCTTGAGCTCAGTTTTCTAGTACATTTGGCCATCAATATCTGTACTATAATCTTATTAACAATGCCAGTATTGTTACATTACAATATAATGGTAGATATGATCTGAAAAAATAACAGTTGGAAGACACTGGAATATTACTGGAGACCTGCCCAAATATTAGCAGTTAGCCTAATCCATTACCATATTCTTTGACTAATATGTTTTCCAAAATGATACAAATCAAGTTGGCAGGCTTGTTGGGTTCCCAAAAACAGGAGCAGTCTCATCAACATATGATACCCTTTCTGGCATGTATTACAGATAAACTAAGAAATAATGTCATCTCTTATGCTAATCCTCTTTTGAGACACCAATGTAATGAATTTTCCTCATTGCATAGCACTTTTATTTATTCCTTTACCCTTTAACTACCATTCCTCCTCTCCATTTATACCCAAACGTTTCCTTTGAAAACCTTTGATTTAGACAGTTGCTTTACCCACTGTGTGTGTCCAGATTGCCATCAGTATTACTAGTTTAACAAGTGCCTCTCTGTCAGCCCATTTCCATTCATATAAGGTAGAGTTATAGAAGTACAGGATTGGTGAGCAGTCTCAAACACTAGGCATTCTAACTGCATTCACTGTCAACCTTTATTTGGTCAGATTAAGTAAGGTATAACCTATCCCAGGAGGTATTTAGGAATTCCAGTTTAAAGTTTCAAAGGTATAGTTACAGTTCTGTTTAGTAATCATTCCTGCTTCTGGCACCCACAGTTGCTGTCTTGACTTTTAGACTATATCAGGTAAAAAAACAAAAAGGAAACTTGCTACAATATGGGAAAAAAAGAAAAGGTGTTGTCCTGAAAATATATAGTCATACTAGCATCTTCCCCAATACCATCTTCCCCAGAATTGTGGAAGACTCTATCTAGTAGTACCTTCTTTTGGCCTCCCTTATGTAAGTGTGATTTCACACTCATTAAGGTGCATGACCAACCCTTCAAACCTTTATCTTGTCCCATTTTAGACACCAAATGTTTCAGTTGCCCATTCCATTTTTCTATCAAATCATTGCTGTCAAGATAAAAGTGTGTTCACTGATGTGAAGAAATATGACTCAGCAGTCATTGGTATAATATCTTCTTTTCTGTTTATTTTACAATACCCTATCTCTCTTGTTACCAGATGCAATAGCTCTTGTTGGTATTTTGTGCCTCCTTGTACAAAAAGAATATATCTGGATTCAGCCTTTTGCTATATAACCTCCAATGTCCACTCATCTAATGGGGCCAGGTAGCTATGTCAAGCAAGCACACCAGGATATCTGCTCACCAATCAACTTCCAATCAACTTCCAAGTCTGGAAAAGTGTTCTGATGAGCACTAATATATCCTGCTTTACTATACCCCTTAAATTCTCAGTGATACCCATAGGTCCATATCTCCTACAAACACCCCCTTAATAGACTCAGATTTCATTACCCTTCTGCTTGATCATATGGCCCAGCTTTTGGACACTTCCAATGAATCAGTAAAAACCTAAAAATAAAGATAGGGGCAAACATCTTGCAGTTCAGCCATGGAGCTGACTTATTTTTACCTTCTTCAATCAGAGTGGCGGCCTTCCAAACAGGATGCTGTCCGTTCACCTCGGAATTGCCATGCATAAACCAAGCAGATCTTTGTTGATCAATAGAAAGATGTTTTTAGGGCAACGCCTAAGTGGCCCAAATGTCCATAGGATCCAGCAGCAACTCAGGTGGTTCCGAAGTCGGCCATAGGGGAAAAAGAGGCTACCTACTCGTGAGTACCTCCTTGCATTCTCCTGGTAGCATGATCCTGTATGCATCATTTCCATTTTATTATGGAAGTTTCCTGGGCATTGCCTTCCCCATTAGAGCATTCTTTTGTTGTTACCCAAGACATTATGAATATTTCAGGTTTCAAGATTTTTCTTTTTATTTTTGCCCTTCAATCATAGGGGCAGGCTCAATTAAAGAAAGCCCAAGAGCAAGTTCACAATTGTCTCTCAAATGGAAGTTTTCTGTTCCAAATTCCTAGTAGTTATTGCTGGATGACACTCTCAGATATTTGCCATAAGCCCTGATCTTTATGCAGGACTATTGTACAGCAAATTAATGACCCAGTGGAGTCAGGCAATCTTAACCTATTTAGCCTGTCCAATTTGTATTGATGCAAGAGCAGATTTACTTGCCTTCTGCTTTACAATGCTAAAGAGGGGGAGAATTCCCGAGTCAAGTACAGCATCCTTTCCCATAATACATTCAGGTAAGAGAAACTCACCACTTCACATAAAAGTTCACCATGCAAACATTCTAATTTTCATCAACTCACTTTCATCCCATCAACTATTGCTTTCCTATATCCTCCCAATCTAACTGTACCCCCATTAGGACCTCAACCCATATTAGAATCACAGTACATGGGACTTCCATGTCTAGGAATCCCAGAAAGTCTATTCTCTGTCCCTGCCCATGTGCATATGGCCTTGGGCTTCTAGTCCTGGGTATGTCCAGAGATCCAACCCCTTTTGTCAGTCTTTTACCTTGATTAGATTGTTGGACCACACTTAAAATGATTCAAGGTGAGGATTCTTAGAGGCATCTGTGCCTCATAACTTTTTTAATTCCTCCAGCCTATGGTAAATAGAGATTTGTCTAGGACCCTTCAGTGTTGGGAGACTAGCAGGATCTCCCATTACTCCACTCAGCCTATAACAGTGTTACACTAAGACTTTTGTTTCTGCCCCTCAGTGTCTACTTTATTCATCCATTTCTTCGTAGTCATTTAAATATTTTTACCCTTTTAGGACAGGTTCCTTGAATCTCTGATTTCACATACTTTATTCTTTTATAAGTCAGTCCAATTTTATTTAATTATTTGTTGTTTCAACATAACTTTCTCCTTAGACAACAACTCTGAGGCAAGCGGCTGTGTTCAGACCAGTCAGAATTCAAGTTTGACCCAGTTTCAGAATCCACCCCAACATTTTCCCTTACTTTCATTTTAGCTAGTATAATAACCAAGGGATTGTATATTTACCTTGTTTCTTGTTATTTTGCATGTCTTTATGTATCAAGTGACACAACTCCTTGGGGTGGATCTTTCACTTTGAGATTCTATCTCTAAATTTTATCTCCAATAACTTAAAACAGCACAGCTGCAATTCCATACTATGGTTGGCCCTGTGGTCATACAAACTCTAGAGATTCATCATCCCCCCACTTTCTCTCCCTTCCTCTTCTCAGATCACATGTTTCAATGAGTCCAGATCTTTTTAGTTAATTCCACTTGTGACACAAACTCCAAGGCATTTTGGCAAACTGCAAAACTTAGTCAACTACAAAGATAGAGCAACCACCAGGCTGCCCTCATTTCTGACACCAATTACAATTCATGGGATTTCTAAAGCAACCCTTAGGTTTAATAATATACAAGAAGAATTCACAGAATTCACTGAAAACTCATTGTTATGGTGTATTATGGTGAGAAAAATACAGATTAAATTCAACCAAAGAGAATAGCACATAGAACAGTCTGAGGGAGGTACCAGACAAAGAACTTCTGGTCATCTTTCCTGGAGCAATGGACAGCATTACTACCTCTTGGTTACAATATAGCACAATATGCAAATATTGTTGCTAACTAGGCCTTAAATGTCCAAAGGTTTTAATGCAGCTCAATCACATATTACCTGTTTAGCTGACCTTTAGTCAGAGGGGCATTCTTATGGCTTTAATTTCCATTCTTTTCAGAGGCAAAACTGATAGCATGTTTCCCAAAACCCTCATAAAAACTACATTGTTGGATTATCAATATCCAAAGTCCCCAAACAAAGAAAGATACTCCTATCAGGTTTGATGTTCCAAAGAATTAAAAGGCAAGAGTAAAGTTCAAATCTCAAGTCCATTACAAAATCTTTGCTATATACTCTTTATCAGTAAAGTGAATGAGCAAAAGAGGTCAAAATATTAGGTCCCTTCTAGGTATTTCAGTAATTGTAAATTCTAAGATATTTCTTTACATCTTAGATTTTAAGGTAAGTTACTTTAAATATAGTAGAGTAAGACCTGTACCCAAACATATTCCCTAAACATATCTGGCCCTGTGTTTTGCTTTTAAAATTTTTACCTACTCTCTTTTGGTGATTCAGTATAGATAATAGTGGGCACCTGAGCAGGAAACTATATAGCTTTTGTGCAGTGCTCTGTGCAAATATTATCTACTCTTACATAGTTAAAACATTACCTGGGTCTCCCAGGTGGCACAAGGGGTTAAGTCTCAGCACTATGAAAGTACCAGCAGTCACTCCAGCATGAGTTCGATCCCTTACCAGGGAGCTAACCCCTATCTGGTGCAACAGACCTCTTCTATGTCACCCACTGCTCCCCTCAGCAGTAATTTCAGTCAGTCTGCCTATTCTGCTCCCCACTCTGTCTCTGGTGAATCCTTTCACCTCCCGCACCTCTGGCCTACACCCCAGCTCTTGTATGCATAAATAAATAAATACATGCAGTTTGTAGCAACATGGATGGAGCTAGAAGGGATCATGCTCAGCGAAATAAGTCAGAAAGAAAAAGAAAAATACCGATGGTCTCACTCATAGCAGGAATTTAGAAAATCTAAATAAGAGACCAGGAAAAAGACTAATCAATACAAAGTAAAAATCAAAATCAACAGCAACTATAAACCAGAGACACACTTGTGGGGAGAGGGGCGGGGAAAGGAAGGACTAGAGTCAAAATAAGAGGGGAGGTGCAATTGTATGGGGAATACAACCAAAATGAAAATGCATACATTGTGCAAAGAATGTAAGAATTATATAAAATAAAATATTTAAATAAATAAATAAATCTTTAAAAAAAAAACTATTACCTACCTATTCTTTTCAATAATAGTCAGAACTTTAACTTTCTAAAGAAAATATTCTATCCTCTATTTGGTTTCTTAGTGCTAATGCTCTGCTTTAACTATATACAAGGGTGAAGAGTTTTTTCTGCATTTTCCATATGTATCTTTAAACTCTAAAGTTGTGTAGAAATTTTACTTTTGAAAACTCACTAAGTGCTTATATAGTGACTGATAGAGAGGGATACATGACCAAAGTCACAAATAAATTTGGTTGATTCCATTTTACAAACCTATAAAAGTGCTTCATCTTCATTTTTTTCTTCCTCTTGTATACAGGAATGCTTTCAGTTCATACTGCCAGCTCTACCTCATGCCATTGATCTTTTACGTGATGCCATTGTAAAAGTAAAGGAAGTACATGATGAACTTGAAGATTTACCTTCCCCACCACCACCTCTCTCCCCTCCTCCCACAACTAGTCCCCATAAACAAACAGAAGACAAAGGGGTTCAATGTGAAGAAGAAGAAGAAGAGAAGAAAGATAGTGGTGTTGCTTCAACAGAAGACAGTTCCTCGTCACATATAACTGCAGCAGCCATTGCTGCCAAGGTAAGTCTGCCGAGAAAGACACAAAATTCTAAAGGACCCACAGATAAATGCACTGATTTCATCCCTTTTTCATCCTTCCATAATTTTAATACTGGGATATTTATGATATTCCACAGCTATGTTTTCTACGTAATATAGAGTTCTTGAAGTGATTGACGTTTGTTTTGAGTCTGTGGCATTAAAGAGATGCAGTTAACTACTGAAGTAATAGCTATAGTGATGAACAATGTGACTTTTAAGAACTCTTTGGAAATGTCATTTTTGTGGACATACTAAATATACAATGTTCACATATTCAAAGTATCAACTATTAATAAATTCATAAAAGAACAGAAACATGAAGGTAAAGAAACCTTAGATAATTCAGGAAATTAGTTGAGAAAGAATAATAAAAAAAGTTTAATAAAAGAATTTTTTGAAAACAAGGCTTTTTAGCAGTTAACTGAGCACTTCAATATTATATGATGCAAATTACTCTAGTGGTATAGAGAAGAAATAGATCTAATACATTTTCATTTTTTGCTTAATAAAGTAATAAATATCATTAGGACAGTTCCAAAATATTACAAATTCTCTTTGAAAAATTCTGGGAATAAATAGAGTACCATGAGGTATTTGAGTAAATTTCGTCATCTTAAAGTCATAGGACATGATTTACATTATTATATGTCCCTTCATAGTATTATCTACCCAATATGCTCTAATATCTTTGGAAAGTGCTAGTATATTACATCTGGGCATATTGATTATTCATTGATTGGAAGCATACAGATGAAAATCTAAGCATTATATGAAGTATATGAAGTTCTATGTTTTATGGATCATCCATAAGTTTTATGGATCATCCACAACTGCTTATAAGCATAGTGTGAGAGGATTTTTTTAACAACATAGATTAGAAAGAATCACAGAGATCCTTTTGAATTGTCCATGCGTAAGAAGTAAGTGGTGGTTCTTTCTCTGAAGACTGGTGATTCTGTCTACAGATCCATTCTGTGATCCATTAAGTCCTTATTTAGAACTAGTAAGTATTTCATTTGTGTGCGGGATTTGTGTTGTTTTGTTTTTATGGACCTGATAGTGAAATAGGTGCATTCAGAAGTCATTTTATCTACTTTCTCTTTTACACTTAGTTAAAAGAGTAAAAAAAGTACCATCGATTTTAATCTTTAAAAAAATGTGTAACATTTGAAATCAAAGTTTATTTTGTCATTCTGCATTTGCAAAAATTTGACATTTCATTGTTTCATTTGTTTTCACACTTTTTCTTTTCCAATCATTTTGTTTGTATAGTTTCATGTTTTCCTGTCACTATATTCATAGTTGTTATGTGTTGTGCATTAGAAGCATCCATTCTACACCAGTCCTGCTGTTATCATGGCACACGGTGAGCAGCCCATCCCAGGTCTCATCAATTATTCCCATCATGCAGCATGCAGTGCAGATGAACCGGTAAGACAAGAGGCTTTTGCATTAATGATTTTGCAAGCATTTAGCTTATCTCCTATCCTTGGAGGTATGCGCTAACATATTATGGAAACTGTTTTATTCTGAAGGATCTTCAGCACTGCCTTTTTTGTGAAAGTGTACGTGCCACAGAGTATATTCCATCAAGGAATTTAATTTAATAGGGTTTCAACAATACTAACTCTAATATTACTAATATTCGTTAGTGTATGGCAATGAACTTTCCTTACATCACTTCTGAGAAATTCATTGCTCATAAGTTTTTTTCCTTTAGCAATTTCATCACATACCTTAAAATAAATCCTTTAAGAGGATCACTTTAAATCTTATCATCTAAAATGATTGATGAAGCTAATTTTTTATTTGTATTAATCGTGCTTTTTTTTTCATGATTTTGCATCCCATTTTTTTTCTTCACTATATTCTCATTATATCCACTATGGAAATGAATCTTAATACATATTCTGAGATTACTAATGTTCAGATAAAAATGCTTAAGGATACATATCACTGGTTGAATGTTAGTTTAAAAAAAAATGCTGGGTTAGAAAAGATTTAGCTAATAAGTAAAAAACTGTCTAAACAGTGATCATGTAGACAATAGCTATAAGAAATCCCTAATATGAATATTAAATGAGGGGGTGGAGAAGAAAAAATAAGAAGTACTAAGGCAAAATTTGTTCGTGAATGTTTAGGAAAGAAAAAACACTTCAAATTGGGAGAGGGCGGGAAGGAACTAGTAACAGTAGTCTCTTGGGAGAAACCCCACCAAAACAAAACTTTAACACTTATATTCACCAAATCATGCCTCATTGGAAACAAACTTGGACTAGCCAAAGACTAAGTAGAAAATTTAAATATTTATTAGTAAAGTTAATAATGAATTTCAGTTGATAACTAGTATGTGAATTCCCCAGATATATGTTTATTATAAATTATATACATTCCAAAGTGTACCAAACTTGACGTAGGATATTCTTTTGTATTCTTATCTTATAAAGCAACCTCAACTGTAATAACCATTCTGTTTTTTTAAATTAAAGTATTTGTAGGTTTTGTATTCATGGCTAAGCTTTTAAGTTACCATGTTGAGTTTCATTTTATTACACTGAATAATTTGAGTGACTCTCTTTTGCACTTTTTGCAAGAATTGCATATAACTAGTACCATTCTAGATGCGTAGCATACATACAATAGCTTTTTTAAATTATTATGGCTTAATTCTTTAGAAGAACTAGTTGAGAACAGTATTATAAGTGTTCTAATTGGATATCCTTTTATGGCATTACACAGAAACTTTTCATATATTATTTTGTAAGTAGTGCTGTTAGTCTTTTTTGAGAGATCTTCAGGTTTGTAAATAGACCCACATTTTTATGCTTCTTTTGTCAACTGGTAACCAGTTATTCTTGAAAGAGTTCTTATTCTTGGTACTTAGCATTCATAGAGAAGAATGAAATAGAAGAAATAGGTAACAAAATTGTGAAATGGGAGGCCTGTAATTTCTTGGTGCACCTGAAAAATCTGTTAACTTTGTGAATGTTTATATGGCACTAATTTCATTAACAAACCTCATTGCCTCTAAATGCCTTGATTCATTCAGTGTTTTAGTGTTTCAGATAATTACATGAGAACAGTCAACTGATCATGACTATGATCAGTTCTGAGCTTATAAAATAATGTAAAAACTATGCATCTTAAAATCAGAACACCTGGATATAAGCTCCGACTTTAACACTCAATGATTTAGACTAAATGACTCAATTTGATGTTCAGTTTTTCATGTGTAAAATGGAAATAATAATGGTCCTTTTGCATGTGACAAAAGATAATTATTTGTAACAAATGAGATAATGTATATGAGGGAAATATATAAACTTTGCAGTTAGAGTTTAATATTTATAAAAGTCTTTTTAGGTGTCAAACACTATGTTTGCTGCTCAAGTACATATATATAAATTGTCCCAACCCATAGAGTTCACAGTATAACTGTGAAGACATTCTTAATGATCTTTTTACTTACTATTTTTTCCTAACTCAGTTATCCATTTCTTGTGAGCAAGAAAGTAAAATCCTGTTGATTTACTCACTTTTCAATAGTTACTAATAAACTGATTACTAATTATTGCTAAACTGATCAACTTGCTTTTTCAGGAAATAGAGACTTTAAGATGCCTCATAATGAATACTTGTTGCTTACCTCTCCAGCAGCCATTTCTCAATTACTTTCCCTAACACTGTACCAAATTTCCTAGTCACATAGTTTGTCTAAGCCTCCAGGGTAGGTTACCTGAGTAAAATCAGCCTATCCTTTTCCTGTAGCCACAGTTTTTAGTTCAAGGAACACATGCTTTAAGCCAGCCAGAGCTAATAGGCCTCACATCTTAGATTTTATTTGATCTACTAGGGCCATAGACTGTTTCCTACTGGATATGAATGAGGAAATAGACAACAGCAAGAATGGTCATCTTGGAACCATTAAAGAAATGCCTGCCAATAATGCAACAAATTGGTCACATTGGTCACAATGTTCAAATCATTCACACAAGCCCCTATTGAACTGTACCTACCTTTTGACTTTTCAGTTGCATGAGCCAATAAATTACTTATTTTTAAAAAGTGAATTGGAGGTAAAGATCAATATATTGTTGTCTGCAACCAAAAAACGTGTTAACTAATATACCTTGTTATATATTGACTCTTTAAAGAGATGTATATTGATTAAGTGTGTATGTTGAATAAGAATCCCTGAAGTTTCAGATTTGAGTGAGAAGCTAATCCAAAGTGATACAAGCATAAAAAGGTATAGCACAAAGAAGGAAAAAAAAAAGGAAAATCTGCTTTTCTATGATTATTAAATAAATATAAAGGTCTTTTCAATGAGACTGGATCCAAATATGAAGAAATTTCAGCTTGTGCTTTGTAGCCTCAAGGCAACTAATAGGTTAAAATATCCAAGTTGTAATGACAGGCAAGAAGGAATTTTGAGACAAGCTAGCGGTAAGATATCCTTGGGGCTACAGAATCA
This sequence comes from Talpa europaea, assembly GCF_964194135.1. Taxonomy (NCBI): domain Eukaryota; kingdom Metazoa; phylum Chordata; class Mammalia; order Eulipotyphla; family Talpidae; genus Talpa; species Talpa europaea. The sequence continues at coordinate 94,256,274 of NC_140075.1, forward strand.
GAAATCTTACCTCACTGAAAGAAATCAAATCTTCTAGAGAAGTCCAGCATAATAATGATATTTCCCAAGCTGCCTTGGTGCAAAAAAGTCTGCTGCTTGTCTTGGAAAGAAATTGCTGATTTCCTCTTGGCAAAATATATGGAGAAATTAATATGTTAAATGCATATATCCAGTGAGAAGATTGTGTCTTCCTAGAGCATTTAGGCAAAAATGCTGAGCTAGCAACCTGCCACTACTGTAGATTTTCCTGGGAATAAATGGCACCATTACAAAAGATCAGAGACATTATAAAGTTTGTGCACTTGCACATGCATTAACAGCTATGGTTTGATTGCTTCTATCCATGGGAATTTTGGTATATCAAAATAATAATAATTGACTGCTAGCTACCCTTGCAAACATTTCATATATGTCAATACTTTATATGTGTTGTTATTTTACTTATGAGGGAATTAAAGCACAAAGAGATTAAGAACATATAACTACCTGGTAACTGAGCTGATATTCAAATTCACCCAGTCAGCTTTTTAAAACGTAAAGTAAATCATGTCACTTCCCTACTTGAAATCTTCAGTGGATTATCATTACATTCAGAATAAAACCAAAACCCCTTGACATGTTCTGCTAGATTCTACATAATCTAACTCCTCCCTACTTTTGTAAACCCTTCTCTTAACATTAATTACCCTTTCCCCATTGCTCACTAAGCTTCATCAAGTTTTACTTGCTTTGGGGAACACATTATCCTAAAATGTTCAAAACTACACTCTGCCCCTGGCTAACTTCTATTTATTCTCTCTGTTCCAGTTTAAGTATCTCTCACAGAAAGATTTATCTAATCTGCCTCCTCTAATCTAAATTATGTTTGTAGTTATTCTCTCTCTCATTTGAGTTCTACCTATATACTGTAAAATTCATGAGAACAAGGATCACAGCTCTTAGTTTATTTGATCTGTCCAATATCTAGCACAATTTGACACATGGTATGCATTGTAGAACTATTTGTTAAAGATGTTTCATGAAAAAAGCTATGCTATATCATCCATCACTAAGGAATAGATGTTCATTAAGTTCACAAGACATATAAAAATATATTCAGCAGAACCCATGATGTATAAGGACTCTTCCATGAAATAGATACATAATCAGTATACTCTCTCCCCATAGTAAATGAATATATAAAGTGACTATAGTAATAATAGATATTTATGAATGCTAACTATATAGCAGATATTATTCTAAATGTTTTATACGTACCATTAAAAATTGATAGTAGAGTATATGTATCAGCAAAATTATATCTTTTTATTTTCCTGAAAGACAGGAAATTTATATGGGAAAACAAATCATAGTGAGGACTCTGATTACTGATGTAAAGAACAAAAATTCTGAAAAAATTTAAACAATCAGAATAATTTTATTAAGTATAATTAATAAACAAACTGCAAAGAAATGAACTCAAATGAGTATTTAAATTGTTAAGTTTATGATTTGGGTCATATACATATGAGACTCATTCCAATTACTATAAATTTGTTCAGTAGTTCACCAATACACTTATAAATTTCATTGGCATCAAAACAAATTTTAGTTTACTTAATTGATATTATTACTGGTATTTCAAAAGACTACAGAGTTCAAAAACAAGAAGTGATATTTTGACTATGTATTGTAATTTTGATAACTCCATTTCTTCTTTTATATGTGTTCACCCGGTCAAATTAACTTGAGGAAAGAAAAACAGCACAGATAGAATCAGAACAGTTCCTACAAAAGCATGTACCCCATTACAATTTCACTTAATGAGGAAAATTCTATTGTTTAATAATTCACAGTTGAAATTACAGTGTATATCTACAGAGAATTTGAGAGCAACTGAGACAAATTGTTTTCTCCATGCTATCAGTTGCATAAGATAATAAAAATGCAGATTAGTTCTTTAAAAGTAGGAATGTTATTTCTTTTGGAAGTGATTTGGTATTTCTTCTTCTCATTTGTGCTAGCTTAACCCACTACAAATTCTGCTTACTCTATATGGATGCTCACTACTCCTTGGCAAGCCTTTGATTCTCCTCTTATTAACTTCTTTTTATAGACTGATGAATTTCAGTTTTCAAACTGTAATTTATCTTTTTTCACCTCCCATGTCTCCTATTATCTCCTCTGACTTCTTGTTATATTAAAATAAAGACCATCAAGGCTAACCATATGTCCTTTCTACTTAAGCTATTTTTCTGTGGTATTACTTTTTTCCATTTCTCCTTTCTCAAATAGAGCATGGAATTCTGGAAGTTAGTGACAACTTATACTCCCTTATTATTAAGGAAATAATTACTTAGCATCAGCTACATGTAAGACATTATACTTATTTTTTTACCTCTCTCGTTGTTAAGTGCATTGACCACTTCTTAAAATTTTGTAACAGTCCCTCCATATTTTAATTACTGAAAATTTTTAATTGTTCAATTAATATATGATATATTCTTCTCTTCAAATTAAATTAAAACGAAACATAAGACTGACATCCATTTGAACCACCCTCTCATCTCACTCTCTTTTGTGATCATACATTTTCTTTTAATCAGAGGAATATCTTTCAAAACTTTTCCATACTTTTCTGTACATAGGAGATAAAATCCTAACAGTTTATAAGTGGTGTGTGGCGTATGTGTGTTTTAAATTTATAAATGGAGAGAGAAACTTGAAAAACTGCTTTTAAAATGTATGTAGAATAGTGGATCAAAAGTAACCAAGATGCTCTTAAGTAAGAAAATGAACAAAGTGAAAGACCTGCTATATAAATAGTAAGATACAATAATATAATTAAAGTAGTGCATTTTTGGTGCAAGAATTAACAGTTAAACCTAAGGGTAAATATAAGGGTAAAAAACATAAACACACTGTGTACTTGGTAGATGACAGAGTTTGTACTATACATTTTAAATTCACGTAAATACATATAACATAAAATTTAACATTTAACCATTTTAAGTGTATAATTCAGTGGCTTTTAGTACATTCACAATATTGTACAACCATCACCTCTGTCTTATTCGAGAATATGTTATCAACCCCCAGATACCACCATACCCATTAAGAAATGACTCCCTATACGCTCTCCTCCTCACATTCCCTGACAACCACTAATTTGTTTTGTGTTTGTGTGCATTTGCCTGCACTGGACATTACATATAAATGGAGTAATACAATATGTAACTTTTTGTATCTAGTTTATCTCACTTAAAATGTTTCCAAAGTTCATCCAATGTAAAGCCTGTATCAACCTTTTATGGCTGCACAATGTTATTCCATTGTGTAAATATACCATGTTTTTATCTGTTGATCAGGTGGTGGACATTTAGGTTGTTTTCACTTTTTGGTTCTCAAAATAATGCTTCTATGAACAGCCTTCTGAACCTTTTTGTTCAACAAAAGTTTGTTTTACTTTTGAGGAGCCATGAAACTTTTACACACAGCTGTCCCATTTATATATCCAACAGCAATGTATGAGGTTCCCAATTTCTTTACATACTACATACTACATGTTATTTTTCCTGTTAAAAAAATTATAACCTATAAATGGGTGTGAATTGGTATCTCATGATTTTCATTTGCATTTCCCTAATGACTAGTGATGCTGAATAACATTCATATTGTTTTTCATGTTGACTATATATCTTCGTTGGAGAAAATCTGTTCAAGTCTTTTGACACCTTCTAATCATTCTTTAAAATTGTAGGATTTTTTTTTATTATGGTCATGTTGGTTTACAATACTGTGTATAATTTAGGATATAGGTTCTTACCTCTTCATATGTTTGCTACCACTCCATGCCAACCACATATGCATCCATAATTCTCCACCATAATCCATTGGACTCCCTTGACCATTTGTTCCCCACCCTCAACCCTCTCTGGTAATCTCAATTTTACAGTCAGTTTTTAGTTTAGTTTAGTTTAGTTTGACTGTTCCTTTGTTTCTTTGCATTACACTTATGAGTGAAATCATATTTGTCTCTGACTTCTTTCTGCTTGCATAACCCCTACCAGTTCTTTGTTGCTCCAAGTGGCAAAAATTTATCTTCATTATAGCTGAGTACTATTTCACTGTGTGTATATATACCACATCTTAATGCACTAATCTGTTGTTGGGCACATAAGTTATTTTCATACCTTGTCTATTGTAAAATAGTGCTGCAAAGTACATAGGAGAGCATATACCCCTTCAAATTAGTGGTTTTTATTCTTCATATTAATAACCTAAAACAGGGATAGCTGGATTCTGTGGTAGTTCCCATTGGGGCTGGTCGATTCTGTATTCCCACCAAAACATTGTTGAGAGTTTCTTATACTCCCCATCCTCACCAATTCTTGTTATTTCTGGTCTGGTCTTTCTGATATGGGCCATTCTCACAGATGTAACTTGGAATTTACTATGGTTTTGATTTGTATTTTTCTGATCATAAGTGATGGTGAGCATTTTTTTTTTCATGTATCTGTTGGTCATCTGTATATCTCCTTTAGAGAAGTGACCATATAGCTCTTCTGCCATTTTTTATTGGGTTGTTTCTTTTCATATTGTTTAGTTGTATGAGTTCTATATAAATCTTGGACATTAGTCCCATTACAAATATATGATGTACAAATATTTTCTCGAATTTGGCAGGGTATCTTTTAATTTTATTGATAGTTTATTTTATTGTACAGAAGTTTTTTAGTTTGATATAGTCTTATTTGTTTATTTTTACTTTTGTTTTCCTTTCCTTTGTAGTCAAATCCCCAAAGACATCGCTGAAACCAGTGTCACAATATTTAGCCTATGTTTTCTTTTGTGTATTTATGGTTAATGTCTTGTACCTAAGCCTTTAATCTAAGCCTTTAAGCCTTTAATTTTTGTGTATGAGGTGTGATAATTATGTAGTTTCATTCTTTTGAATGTGACTGTCCACTTTTTCCAAAATAGGTGTTGAAAAGACTTTCTCCATTCTATGGTCTTGACACCTGTATTATAAATAACTGTCCATATAACTGTGGGTTTATTTATGAACAGTCAATTCTATTCCAATCATCTGGTTTATTTTTATTTCACTATCATCTTTTTTAGTATTATGAACAGGTGAAATATGGAGTCATGTGAGGTACATTAGTGGCATTTGACCATCTTTCCAGTAAATGACCTTTTTTATTAGACAGTGCCAACACATACACCTTCAAAATTATGCTATCCACCTTCATTTCTATCACAATTCAGTAGTCAAATTACTAGCAGTTAGAGCCATTTTATTTTCAGAATCCCCATTGCTTTTATCCTACTTATGGAGATATTGTTCATAAATCACTTAAATTGTCAAACCCTGAAATGGTAAAAATGCCATCAGTAGTAAGGATGTTGGCTTTTATACTATATAAAGGAGCTTCTATAGAAATAATAGTAAGTCCTTTATGAAAAGGAGATGATGCATAACATCAGACACCTTTCTAATCATAAAGTCTAACTGATGTTTCCTTCTTTTGATATGGAAAGTAATACTTACTGATGGATGTTAATTGCTAATTCTTTCATCATATGTATTTTCTATCATGCACAAAACCTGAAAGTGGTCAGGTTCTCATTTTGAGATTACAAGACCTATACCCATTAGCAGTATCCCAGAACATTTACATTATTATGAATAGCCTAAAATAATAAATTTGTAATCAACATGAATATTAATAATAAAAAATAAATAATGCACATTGCCATTATGTTTGTATATTTTTGAATAATGATACTCAATTATCTCATTCTTTACCATGCTGATAGATATAATAACAATAGTCAAGATTTATCAAGTATTTACAACTTTAGAAGTGCTAGATAACTTATAAACATTATCATATTTAACCCTGAGCAGTATTCCAGTGAGGTAAAAATCTACCATTGTCCTCATTTTGAAATAAAGGAAACAGCAATTCAGAAACTGTATCCACCAGCATCCCAGAAAAAAGTCAAAGAATACTTACATAGATAATTAAGAGTTTAATAAGCAACTACGGTATTCACAAAAGTTCGGGCAGAGTTTATTGAAAGCTGCTGTGGAATTAATAATAGTGGAAATCTTTAGTATTATTAGTTCTAATGGGGCAGAGGGGTAAAGTTCTATTGGAATCCAGAAAGGAAGTGTAAGGGTCATCTGATGGAACCTGTGATCTTAGCTAGCTTTTGGTGATGTGGTAGAAAGTAAATAATGGATCTAAATACCAGAACTTGCCTCTTATTTACTGGACCCAACTGGAAAAAAAGAGTACAAAACAGCTTGTTTGTTCTATTTACAGGTCAGCTTGGAACAGAGAGGGTGAAGAAATCTAGAGAATGAATCTGAAATAGAAAATATCTAGGAATTAAATAACTATTAAGTGCCAGAGCTAATATATTAATGTCAAACACTACTCCTAACCACAGTATCACAATTCCTCTCATATAAAAATATTTTCTGAAACAACATTTGGCCAAGGAAGCTATTTTATTTATTTTTTTATTTGTAAGTTATTGTCTTTGTTTTTTAAGATTTATTTTTTTATATTCCCCATACAATTGCACCCCCCTTATTTTGACCCCAATCCTTCTTCTCCCTGCCCTGCCCCATAGTGTGTCTCTGGTTTATAGTTGCTTGTTGATTTTGATTTTTTCTTTATTATAGTTTTTCTTTTTCCTGGTCCCTTATATAGGTTTTCTAGATTCCTGCTATGAGTGAGACCAACCGGTATTTTTCTTTTTCTTTCTGGCTTATTTCACTGAGCATAATCCCTTCCAGCTCCATCCATGTTGCTGCAAACTGCATGAGTTTATCTTTTTTGATTGCTGAGTAATATTCCATTGTGTATATTGCCACATCTTCTTGATCCTGTCATCTATTATTAGACATTTGGGTTGTTTCCAAATCTTAGCTATTGTAAATAGTGCTGCTATAAACATAGGGGTGCAGGTGCTCTTTTGAATTAATGTTTCTGTGTCATTTGGGTCAATACCCAGGAGTGGAATTGCTGAATCATGTGGAAGCTCTATCTTTAGTAGGTTGAGGAATCTCCACACAGCTTTCCATAGTGGTTGGACCAGTTTGCACTCCCACCAACAGTGCAGGAGAGTTCCTTTTTCTCCACACCCTCGCCAACATTTGTTGTTGCTAGTTTTTTTAATATGTGCCATTCTCACTGGTGTGAGATGGTATCTCATGGTAGTTTTGATTTGCATTTCCCTGATTACAAGTGATGTTGAACATTTTTTCATATGCCTGTTGGCCATTTGCATTTCCTCTTCAGAGAAGTTTCTTTTTATCTCTTCTGCCCATTTTTTGACTGGATTATTTTCTTTGTTGTTGTTGAGTCTCATCAGCTCTTTGTAGATTTTTGTGATCAGTCCTTTATCATTAGTGTTGTGTGCAAAAAATGTTCTCCCAGTCAGTGGGGTTTCTCTTTGTTTTGGTTATTGTCTCTTTTGCTGTGCAGAAGCTCTTTAATTTGATTTAGTCCCAGTTGTTTATCTTTGCCTTCACTATCACTGCTTTGGGTGATGTGTCTGTAAAGATGTCTTTGATGTGCATGTCATGTAGTGTTTCGCCTATATTTCCTTCTATATATTTTATGGTTTCAGGTCTTATGTCTAGTTCTTTAATCCATTTTGAGTTGGTTTTTGTGCATGGTGTGAAGTAGTGGTCAAGTTTCATTCTTTTGCATGTAGCCACCCAGTTTTCCCAGCACCATTTATTGAACAAACTTTCTTTGCTCTAGTGCATATTCTTTGCTCCTTTGTCAAAGATTAGTTGACCATAAATCTGTGGGTTTATTTCTGGGTTTTCTGTTTGGTTCCATTTGTCCATGTGTCTGTTCTTGTTCCAATACCATGCAGTTTGGATTATTATGGCTTTGTAGTATAGTTTGAAGTCCGGGAGTGTGATGCCTCCATTCCCTTCTTTTTTTTTCAGGAGAGTTTTGGCTATTTGGGGTTTTTGGTGGCTCCATAAGAATTTCATCAATTTTTTTTTTATTTCTTTGAAGAAATTTTTATTGGCATAGCATTGAATCTGTATATTGCTTTTGGTAGGATGGCATTTTGATAATGTTAATTCTCTGATCCATGAGCAGGGGATGTCTTTCCATTTCTTTGTGTCTTCTTTTATTTTTTTTTTTAAGATTTATTTATTTATTTATACAAGCACTGGGTATAGTCAAAAGCATGGGAGGGTGAGAGAATTCACCAGAGCCAGAGCGGGAAGCAGAGCAGGCAGGAGGGCCAAAGTACACTGCTGAGGGGAGCAGTGGGTGCAGCAGGAGAGGTCTGCGCGCTATGTGGGAACTTCGCCCGGCAGCCGGGGATTGAACCGGCGCTGCAGAGGCTGCGGGCTGCTTTGCAGCCCAGCGCTCAACCACTGCGCCACTAGGAAGTCCTTTCTTCTATTTCTTTTAACAGTGTTTTATAGTTTTCTTTGTTTAGGTCCTTTACTAAAAAAGATATTTTAAATATGGTTTCCATCCTTTCCCAACTTTTGGAATATGTTTATCCCTACAAATAAGTAAGATAAAATATATGAAAGCTATCAGAATGCCAAAAAAAAAAAAGTTAGATGTAGATATTAATTTTACATTTTTTTTGGTATTTTCAAATTAATTAAACCATAATTGTTCACATTCTCAGATTCCAGACTCCATCATTTCTCGTGGTGTTCAGGTGCTCCCACGAGACACAGCCTCTCTCAGCACTACTCCTTCAGAATCGCCTCGTGCTCAGGCTACATCTCGCCTTTCTACAGCTTCCTGCCCAACACCAAAAGTAAGTGTATCTCCTTGGCACCTTATATTTGTTAAACTATGTGAATCTGGGAAGACTAACCAGTATTTCCCTTGCTTGTCAAGGTTGGCTTGCATGCAAGATCATAGAGTAAAAAGTGAGTGGACTGTTAGTTACCACTTACTGTTTCGCAAATTGTCCTATTAGGTCAACAGTAGAACAATAGTAATTTCATGCCAAATGTCTACTCCAACATAACAGCTACAGGTATCATTTTCTGTAGCTCCTATTGCTTTGTTGTAGACTTGATATTTTTGAGTATATTCATTAGTATAGATGTGAAGTAATTTGTTGCTATAGAGGATTAATGTTTTTCTATCAATAAATAGCAAGATTAATAAAATAATGTCACTAAAGGAATTATTTTTAGCTTGTCCAAGCTGGGGTAGCTCCCTGCTCTAGTATCATTCCAAATTTTTTCAAATATATTCAACTTGGAATGTTGCTGCCTAATATTTGGAAAACCAATCTAAATTGATTAGAAAGAAAGTTTTAATGCCAACCTTTAGTGGGGGGAGAAAAGTATCTAGTCTTTATTTTTTTTATAATCTGTCCAATTACTGAATAATGTTTGGGGATAAAAGGATTAGGCATTTACTTGCCTCCTCATATCCTCGTGTATATGATAAATTAAGTCACATACTTATCTACAACTGACTGTTTTCTCCTGGAATGTCCATTCCTTGGTTAAGTTAGTCATTTGTACTTTCAGTTTCCTAAGTGATGGGTGTAATATTGGCATCAAAAAGTTAATAGTAAAATTCCTTTCTATTTAATAACATGATGTTAGATACAGGCTGTACCACAAATTTATTTTAGGAATCTGACAGTTAATTTTTCAAACCATATCTTTTTCTATGTAATGAAATTTAAGAAGTTATACAGCTATATCCCTGAATTCCCACTTTTCTATGAATTTCATGACTGTTGTAATGGATTTAACTAGAAGTAATCTCGAACATCTTGATGTGATGTTGATCTTGATGTGAGTTGTGAAGTTGCTTTTACATGATACAACCTTCTCAGCAAAGTCTTCTGAGTGCTACCATTGTTTATCATTGTTTTTAAATTTGTGTTAAAAATAACTGATATTAATTTCATAGTTTTTAAAAATATTGGTCCTAAATCTTCAGTGAAGAAAAACTATAAGAATGTTTTACACATTAAATATACACTGACTGGCATGGTTGAGTGCCAGTCACCTACATTTCCAACTGAATAAAAACTTGGAGATCTTAATATTTGAAGTGGATAGAGGAATCTTATCTTTGTCTCTTAAATTTTTTGGACAAAATAATTTATTGTTTGACTGCTTTAAATCTCAGCTATACAAACTAGACTCATAAAGTCTGGAAATAATTACAACTAAATATTAAGTCCACTCTAAAAGTTTGATCATTTACCAAATGTTGGAAATTCAGAACTATCCAAGATACAATATTTTTCTTTCAATAATATACTTTGAACATAAATATATTCTGAATGTTTTAGCTAACTTTATGTAAATAGCTAAATTTAATCATATAGTCATGCTTAAAACTTTTTGAAACTTTGAAATTACATTCTAATTATAAAGAAATATCAAAAACAATTTTAAAAATCACTTTATATTTACAAATTTACTGAAGTAAAAATTCTAAAAAAAAAGTTAACATTTATTAAGTTAATTTGATTATTGTAAAACTTAGGGAAACAAGTGACTTCTTGACATATTTTCCTTAGATAATACTTCACATTCAAACTAACAAATTCAAATAAATTCCTATCTTTGAAAATCCTTTTTGTAGGAATTTTTTTCTGTATTTTTATCTAGGAGTAAGATTCTGTTCCTTTTAAATAATTTTCCCATCACTAAAATATATGCTTCAAAAGTAAAATTATTGCTTAAGTGTAATTTTAAAATGAAAATTTTAATACTGAATCAGAATACAACTACAGTAAAAAAAATATTTTGAATATTGATATTTTGAAAAGAAGTGAAGAAATTCAAATTAATCTTTCGTGTGAATGTTCATAACAACTTTATTTATAATAGGCAAGAGTTATAAATCATACCTTAAAAGCTAAAAATGGAAATGCTGTATGACTCAATAATTCCACTCTAAGTCATATATCCAAGGAATATGAAACCAATAACATAAAAAACCCATATGTTTCACAATAGTCACAGCATTATTTATAATAGCTAGGATATGAATGCTGCCTAAATGTCCATTGATGGGTTACTGGATCAAGATCTAGTCTATCCACATTAGGGAGTACTGTATAGCCAGAAGAAAGGATGTTATGGGGGCCTCCCTAGTGGCACAAGGGGTTAAATACCACACTATGAAGCTATCTGCAGCCACTGCAGCACCAGTTCGATCCCTGGCCAGCCAGGGGGCTACCCACATGGTGCAGCAGACCTCTCCTGTCTCGCCCGCTGCTCTTCTCAGCAGTGTATTTCAGTCAGTCTGCCTGTTCTCCACTCTGTCTCTGGTGAATCCTCTCACCCCCACCCCACTGACCTGTACCCCAGTTCTTGTATGCATAAATAAATAAAAATCTTTAAAAAAAAAAAAAAAGATGATGTGTAGCCACTTGCAACAAAATGGTGAGAATTTGAGAGAATTATGTGCAATAAAGCATGTCAGAACAATAAAAACAAATGCTGGACATTTATATAGCCAACAATTCAATAACATAAAACACTTTCAAAAACCTGATAGCCGAGGGGTCCAGTCTCAGCACTATCACTACTGCAATCTGAGTTCAATCTATGGCCAGGGAGCTAACCCACATGGCATATGAGAGCTCTCCTACCTCACCTGATGCTCCCTTCAGCAGTGTATTTCAGTGAATCCACCTGTTCAGCTTCCCATTCTGTCTCTGGTGAATCCTCTCATCACCACCCCTCACACACAGACCTCTGGACTACACCCCCAGTTAAATAAATAAATAAATATTTAAAAATAAATACCTTCATAGTTCTAAAGTTAAGAGGAAAGGGGAGGGAAAGGGACAATAGGGCATAAGGAATGTCAGTGGAGAGATAGATTAAAAGACAGCGAGAAACAACATAGAAAATAAATAACTCAAAGTGGAAGGGGAAAAACAGAATGTGGATAGGGGCGTGGCAGAATTCTACATCCCCACAGGGATTGATTTCATTGTCAGAGGCCACAGCAGGATCACCATCTTTCAAGGAACCACAATAAGCTAGTACTTATTCTATAACTACCCAGAGTGGTGTGTGGGGATATAAAAAATTTTTTAAATAAACCAAATATTCATCAGGAGGAAAATGGATAAATTGTATAGCTGTTCTACATTTAAAATGAATGCATTATTGATATACACTACAATATGGATACACCTGAAAATAATTTTTCTGAATGAAAGATGAAAGACAAAAATTGATATGTCTATGATTCCATTTATATAAAATTTTGGAAATTGCTAACTAATTATTAGTGACTTAAAGCACAGCACACTAGTTATATGGAAATGAATTAAAGGATTATAGAAGGGAAAGAGATTTCAAAGGAATATGAGGACATTTTTGAGGGTGATATAACTATTATTTTGGTCTGTAAAGCCAGATAGATACGTATACATGTTTTATGTATTTATAGGTTATGTATACATGTTAAAACATGTGTTGTACACTTAAATATGTGTATTTTATTTTATGTGAATATTCCTAAATAAAACTGTTACCAATCAAAAATAAGCAGATATACATAAGTAATTCTATTATTAGAATTTCACTTAATAATTATAAATTGAAATCTATTCTAAGAAAAAATAAAAATGTTATGGTGATAGAAAATAATATATGGGGAACCTTACTTTGAGAGGATGATCAGAGAAGCCCTCTCTAAGGAATAACATTTCCTCGGGGATATGAAGGAGGAGTAAAAATAAAACGTAAGTTTTTGTTATCTGAAAGTGTTGAGAATTATAATTAGCAAAAACTGATCACTTTAAAAAATGATCACTTTAAAAGCAGTTGTCACCAACCAAGAACTCTCAGACTAAAACTTTTCATTTGTGTAAGAATAGTCTTATTTCAGTTTGTGTCATAATCAATTTTTAGTATCAGGTTTTTTTATTTTATTTAAATTTTTTTTTTTTTTTGCCTTTGACTACTGATTTCAAGTTGCAAGGCCCTAGTTTTAGCACTTAAATCTGTTCTAGGTGAACTATTTGTATTAAATGTATAATGTAAAATTTAGGACAGAGTAGAAGTCAAAACTGATTCTCAGGTTTCTAATTTGAATTATGGGCAAATGATTATGTTATTAACTATGTTAACAACTAGAAGTTATGAAGGTAAAAGAAAGGGAGATAAAACCTTTTGATTGTGAATGTGTACAGTCTGAGATATGTATGAGACATCCAAGGAATGATATCCAGCGCAAATCGAACATATGTTTGAGTTTGGCATCGGTATTGTTAATGCATCTCGGTTATAGTATTTATAATCTAGTGTGTATTAGTGATGGTCAAATGCTATACAAATCTCTGTCCACTTTTCAGACTAGATATGCCTGTCTGTCGTGTGTAGAAATAAATGTGTAAATATAGTTTCTTTACAATACAAATAAAATACAGTCTTGAATGATTAACACTAGAAAAATCACTTGCTAATAGGAGCCCTGAATTCAAGTGCTGGACCCTCTAGGTTATAACCACAGTATACAAAGCTAGTTATACAACTTTTCTGAGCTTTGTGTCTATGATGAAACTGATAATACTAACTCCCAAAGACTTTGGTGCTGGAAAAGCAGTGGTGAGTAAGTAGACATTATTCTTGCCCATAAAAAGACAAAAAAGCTACATGTTATAATAAAATTTAATAAGTGTTATGATTTATCTTCAGGTCTACACATTACTCTGAGAATAACCTTTAGAGGCACTTAACCTAATCTAAAAGGATTAAATAACTAAAAGTAACATGGTTCAAAAGTAACAGTTCCAACCTTTCCATCTTCAATTTATCACTAGGCAGTATTTAAACTGAAGAACTTCCTGTCCATTTGCATGTGTGCATCTGTTTTTCTTCCATCAAAAACTATAATATTAAAGGTTACTTTGGATTCACATTTTATGTGTTCACTGCAATATGATATCCTAGATTTTGCTTTGATTCTTTAAGATTCTGTAGCTATGGTGAGAGCAAGATATACCAAGTTTGGATTACCCTTTTGGTATGGTTATCACAATCTAATGAAGGCAACGATTTATTATCTTTTCTAAACAATTGTTAATAGATTGGAATTATATCCCGCTAAAATTTCTTTTCTAAAATGACATAATACTTTATTGTGTATGGGGGAAAAATAATTTCTTATGTCAGAAATTTCCTTTTAATGTAATTTGAAATGATTAATGATTGTCACTCCTTTTACTGTGTAAATAGTGAAGTATCTTTTAAGAACAAACTCAGAGTTTAGCCTTTTATTGCCCTAAGCAAAATAGTGCTTAAGCACTAAATAGTATATAGATTCTATTTAAGAGTGGAAAATATCTAAAAGATTCAAGTTCTAAAATGATGACAGTCTCTCTAAATGGTTAACTGAAAGGTTAATTCTATAACAGAGAAATTTTATTTTGAAATGAGCATGATTCACAACTTAAATGAGTGCTGATTTTCAGTTACAAAAGGCAACAGCATCACTATTAGAAATCAAAAGACCGAGGTAAAGAATAATGACTAGAGAAAAAAAAATTATCTAAATTCACTTATTACACTCATGTCTAATCTTACATTTAAATAAAATACAGACTTACGACATCTCTATAGGTTTCTGTTATTGTCCTTTGAGCAAAATTTAGATTACTCTGGATAACGAAAGAACTATTTTCTTAACTCACAGTTTTTAATGTGTCTGTCTGAAAGGTTGTGTGATTTCCTTTACGTATAAAAATGTTGTTATTGATGCAGGGTCTGGCTAATACTCCCTCTGAGATTTTTCCCTAGTGATGTTATTTTTTTGAAACTATTATTCATATTATCATCTCTTTCCTTTTGTGAACACGACAGTGATTATGTGTTTATGTTAGTTCATGGACTCTAAACCTGAGATACCCACATCTTTGGAGATTCTCATGAAGTTGCTAAAATTCTTGCCTAGATGAAGATACTAGCTGGGATCTGCAAGTTATTTTCCCTTCTTAGGAACCTAATTGAAATTAGTAAAACTACACTGAACATCAAGTTTCCTTCCTCTTTTCTGATATGCCAGCATTGACATATCACCATCAGTTCAGCTGATAATGACATTTTAGAAATTTATGGATTCTGTATATGGAATCAACAAACCCTAAAAAGGTTACAAAATAGTGAATTAGATCAAAAGTGCATAAAAATATTTTCTTTTGTGCAAAGTTAACTTCCCCATCTGGGAGGTATTGAGCAATAATATTCTCGACATTAGTGGTCAAATCAAGCAATTCTCAACTATAATAATCTCAGGACCACTCACACGTGTACTATTACTATTAAGGAGCTTCTATTTGGATGGGTTGTATCCATTGCCAATTATGTGCTAGAAATTAAAACTGAGAAATTTTTAAATGTTTGCTTGCTTCAAAAAAATAATAAATTCTTTAAATGCTATAAATAACATTGTTATTAAAAAAATTTCTAAAACAAACAAATCTGAAGAGAATGCACTGTTTTTTAATTTTTCCTAATATAATTTTGATGTCTGGTTTATTAAAGGACATCTGGATTCTTACATCTGTATTCAGTCTATTGTGACATATTGTTTTGGTTGAAAAATATGAAGAAACAACTTCAAATTCACACAATTATGTAGATTTAGGAAAAATACTTCTTTAATAGCATTTTCAGATATTTGTGAATATTTTGACACTACCTAAAGATTTACAATTGATAGTCTATTAAAAGTTACATGAAGTATGAAATCTAAAACCTGTCAAGTACCATCCAATATTCTGATATATAAAAATCCATTTATCTGTCCTGAATTTGAGGGGCTCTTATACCTAGGCATTATTTTGAAATATATTTATTGATCACTTGGAGAAGACAAATTCTTCCAAATGTTGACCATTTTATTATATCAAAAAATTCATCTTCATTAATATAACCAACCAAACTCATTTAAAAAAAAAAAAAACCTTGGAAGCTCTCAAGGTCACTGTGGCAGATATATCATTTCCATATTATTAACTTCTGAAAAGCAAGAATTTTATCAATTGGCTAAAAGCAACAAATTGTGTTCACTTTTCTTGATACTCATTTCATACATTTTTAAGAAAATGTCTACCAAATATCCGTCTGAAGAACTGCAGTTTTTAAGTCATTCTTTTTCAAACAAAAATAATGGTTTTCTTTATAAAACCTGACTAGTAAGGGATGCAACTCAAATAATTGTATAAGTGCTTTTCCTTGAGACAACCGTCATCTTTTGGTATGCAATGGAAGTATTTTGTTCATGCAAACTATTTTGTGACACTCAAAGGACAATAATAATTACTATTTCATTGAGGACAATGTTTAGTGAAATTAGCTTTTCTTCTTTAAAACTGTTGTGTTTTTTTTTTCTTTTTAATGTTAGTACAGGGTAGTAAACATTACAATGACTAGTCATCCTATTTGGATCCAGTGCCAATCCACCATTGCTTTTGTATCATCACTGCAAATGTCAACAAAGTAAAAGGGTGAATAATGTTTTACTACTATTATTAAAATGATTTTAATCTTGTGGACCCTTGAAAGGTGGTAGCAACTGTCATAGGTCTGTGGACCATACTTAAGGAACCACTAGTATAATCAAATGAGCAAACTTACTTCTTAAAAATATGTATGTTGAATTATGTATGTTGAATCTTAGTTTTCCCTATTTTCCTTTGGTTACAGTGGGAATCTCAATCCAGATTTTATCTCTTCTATAAATGATACCAGTTAGCATGTTTAATTAAGAATTATAAATGATGCACCAACTCTGTAATGCAGATTAATTTTCTGGCAAGGATTAGTTTTCTCTTCCCTTATTTAAAATGAGAAAAGACTTCACTAAGTCTTTTGAAGCTACAAGAACAGACACTATAATTCCCAGAAAACTCTACTCACTTCAAATGTGATATTATTACTGCATTTGGATAGCAACTAATATTTTAGATAGGACATCTTGTCTAACAGTTAGTACACAGAGAGCCCTCTTTTAAGCCACATATTCGTTGTTGGAAGATAATTTTATTATAAAAATTAATTGAAGATGACTTGTTTATTAAATTAGTTTAGAACATTTAAAATTGATAAAATTTTAAATAAAATTACAAATTTTCAGATTTTCCTAAAAAAAAATCAGTTCAATGTTTCTGAGCCAGCACCAATATATATGAGTACTTAGATGGCATCTTTTATTGTATTTTAATGCATTAATTACCTGCCTCCTATAGAATTTTGAGTAACTTATTTCCAATCTCTGTCACTATTGTCTGGTTTCTCCTCCTTTATACAGTATGTTTGTATTACTATTTATTCTGGTTTGTTAGAAAAACAGATTTTAGAGACTTCAAAAAAAGATCGTTCCCTTAAATAATTTCTAATGTTAAAGGAATTACTCAGTTATGATAAAGTATTCATATTTTGATAAAACTTAAATTATATAATTATATTTTAGCTATAATTTGGAGTCTATAAGTTATTTTAAATGGTTGTTCTGTGACATTCCACTAAGTATACAGGACTTTACATTGCTTTCTGTTTCTTCATTTCATTAACTGTCCTCTCTGCCTTTATATATAATAATATTTGAAAGTAGAATTCCCCCATTCTTCTCTAATTGTTTAATGTTCACAGAATTACATTCATTATTGAACTTAACTATGTATAACTCCCACCCCACAATATGAACTTGTAAATGAAATTTGATTATTTAGCCTGTGAAGATTCTGTTAATTATTAACTTTAGAATTAACAATTTTATAGCAGGCAGTAAATAACTAGCATAGTCATTTTTTATTTTATAATAATTATATACATTTCATTTTGGAAAATTTCAAAAACTCATATAAGCAAAAAAAAAGTTTATAAACAATCCTCAATAAATTTGAACTGTTAAAACTTTGCTTTATTGTTATGTTTGTTCTATATATTCAGATATTTTATATACATGGATGATAATAGGAAGGCAATGATTAAAAACTCAGATTCTGGAGTATAACATGCTTGATAATAATCTGCAATTATATCACTAGATCTTACTATGTTATAAACATCTTTTCCTGTTTTTAAATTATCTCTATATCTTTATTAATTATTAATTTCTATTCTAATCTGTGGATGTAGCACAGTTTTCTCACCAACCCATATTGTGGATATCTTAGTTTTTTCCTATTTCAAAGTTTTTTTTAAAAAGCTCTGATAATCTTCTGAAATTTAATGTTTTAAAGTCTTAATTAAACTTAGCAACTTCTATTAATTTTACTTTGTTGAAAATACATATAGAACTTGTTGGCCTTTGACTCCTAGTTTTTTATGGATACCAGGAATAGATCATTTTTATATCCTTTTTGAATTTAATCCATTAATAATCTGGAAAAAGCAGTTTTTAGCATTTTCCTTTGACTCATTTACTGGCAGACACTTAAAAATTATAAATCCAAAATTGTTTTAACAAAATTAACAGCACTGATAATGTAAAATATCGCACCACTTGGCATTAAAATTTGAGTATCAGACCTAGCCTGCCACTTTGTGAGAATTAGGAGATCTCAGTTTCTATGTCTGTAACATCATAATATTAAAATAAGTAGCCTCTAAAAGTTCCTCATAGACTTACCATTTTATTCCTTTGAGATATTACTATATTGACTGAATAAACAGATCGTATTGTATTATTATCCAATAAATATAAAATAATTTACATTTATTTATTTCAACTTCTGCATTTCATGCTAGTATAGTTAGTGATTATCATCTAAAAATGTTCTATCGCTTCTCGGCCTTTTGGCTAAGATCAAGTGTAAAAATGTTCTAACTTCAAGATCTTTCTCATTTAGGTCAAATTTTTCCTCTTAAAAGGAATATTGATTTCTCTTGGTATTCAGCAGTTGGTATTCGTGTTATATGAACATGGGGAGGTGGGAATTGTAGAAATACAAGGACTGGTGAGATTAAGAATAGTAGCTTTTTAATTTAATGGTTATAATTCTTATACAATTTTTATTAACAGATTGGGCATTTTTTTTCAAAAGTGCTCAACAAAAATAGCTTGTGCTGTCATTATTTCAACAGCAGAATTGACTAGAGAGAACCATGATTTAAATCTATATAATTAACTGACCTTATCTCATTCATGACTTTAATATAGATCCTATCCCAAACTAAACTACTCTCTAGATTTTTACATTTTAAAAAAATACATGTTTTAAAATTGGTCATGTGTTTTCTATTTTCATTAAAGACAAAACATAGATTAATTCAGAAATTAATGAGTACTGTTTAGTGGATATTCTATTTCAAATATTGTCCTGTATTGAAAATACAGCAATGGATGAACTTATAAACCCTCTCCCCAAGGATCTTAAGGTGAAGCTGATGATAAAATGAGTTTTACAACAAAGCTATCAGATAAAGAGTTAATAGCCTAAATGAAACTCCTGTAACCTCATAGAGTTAAAAAAGAATGAGTGGAAGACATTAAAAATTTTAAATAATACACATTTTACAATCAAATTGATGCCTATTTTTAATTTATAATCATCAACGTTATAAAAAAGCATGATATAACTATTCCTATTCACAATGTTAAGAACATAAATTTGTGTGACTTTTCAAACAAACAGCTTATACATCATATATGGAAAAGTTAAGGTGCATACACACACACATATAAAGCTTTTTTTTCTTTTTCTTATATTTCAACCAATTATATTGTTTCTAGAAATTTATCTAATGGAAATTATCGGAGTCCTCCAAACTTATGTACTAGATTGTTTATCACAACGATTTTTCATATTCATAAAAATTAGAACTAACCTTAATGTCTATGATCAGCTAACTTGTGGTATACACCTGAATGAGTTATTTATATAACTTAAAAGGCATCACTTGAATAAGACTAAATAACATGGAAAAATGCTTAAAATAAAACAGTTTATGAAAGTAATACATGGAGATGAGTCCAGTGCAGAAAGCCAGCCACATAACACCTTAGCCAGCAACTCATGATTGACCAGCTTGAAGTTCAGTGGAAAAGGAGGTCCACATTCACATGCAGACACAGGAGACTCTTAACAGAAGTCATTGTTCAGCTAACAAAACATTTGTCAATAGGAACACCAACAGGGGAGAATGTGGAGATGCTCACCTGACTACCCAAGATACTTCCATGGAGAAGGAAAAGGAGATGAAGGTTAAGAAAATGGCAACAGTTCTTTGGCAACTTGTCTTGTAAATGACAGTATTACTAGTCAAGGCAATGTAATACCTTCCCTAGTTATTGTCAAAGAAGAAAACTGTCCTAGGCCTAAAGAGGGACCTGTTTCTTTGGAGAATCCACTTAGCTCCAGAATAGCAGTTCTGGGCACTTCCAGGTAGGGTCCCTGCAAGGACCCCCTTCACAAGATGTCCTGATAGAAAGTGGGACCAGAGTTTCTCTCGAGCCTTGATGAGGGCATCCCTGAGCTTGTCCCTATTCACCAGGGCATTGAGTGAATCTCCATATCTGGAGGACAGCAGGAAATGTTGCTAGGAGCCCCCAAATCATACAGATATAAAAAACATAAAGATCTTTAGGAATTATTCTCAGTTAAATGCCCATCAGAGAAGAGAAATAATGGAAGGACATTTGTTTGTGCCTGGTGTGGCAAGGCCTTCTTTCATGTATCACAGCTACTCTTGCATAAGAGAATTCATGAAAAAGAGAAGCCTTTCACGTGCCGTGACTGTAAAATGTCCTTCAGCCAGAAAATCAATCTTCATGAAGAAATCCATGTGGTAGCAAAAGAGAAGCACTTCAGCTGTCTGTTTGCTAAACAAGATACCACCAGTCATGAACCTAACCACAGACCTGAGAACTCACCAGAAAGTGCCTTCTATGTTCCTCAGGCATACAACTTCCTTGGCCTCAGTCCCAAGGTCATATATATATATGAATATGCTTATTGATAGTTCTGTGGTATTTCTATATTTAGAGCATACTTTCTCATTACCTGTTTTATTTTCCACTTATTGTCTTACCCCACTAAAATGTAGGCTTAAGTAGGGCATCAATTTGTCGGTTTTATCTTCTAATATATTTTAGATGCCTGGAAAAGTGGCTACAAATTTCAAATAACCAGTAGATATAGCTGTCGACTAAGAAACTAGTAAACCAAACTATATGGATGACATTGTAGGTTATTTTACAATGATTTTCTAAATAAGAAAAATCTAAGTTTTTGTTTGTTTTATTGTATAGATAGGGTCTGGTCACAACAGAGATGTCTTTTGCCTGCTTTTCAGATTTATAGCAGATCTTCATAAACAATGTATTTGTTTTCATAGCTGCATTTATACCAGAACATTTTTATATCCAAGCTAAGTCATTCTAATCTTTCTAATCTAGTCATTCTCATCTTTCCATTATATTGAATGGACGTTTGAAAATTATTTTTCTGTGTCATACATAAATAATAATTCTTAGGAACATATACTGTACTATTTAAAAGTTGTCTATCCCAAAATGCCTAATCTTTAATATCATACTCTTGATGGGCTTCATAGTTATAGACAGATTTAAAAATTTGGAGAAAAAACATAGATTGAATTATTCTCTCGCTAGGAGGCAGACTTTTGCTTAAAAGTCTAATTTTATGTAGATTGTATTATCTTGGAATTAAAACTGTTATAGAAACTTAGGGATCAAATTATAAATATGTAATAGTGTATAAATAAATAATTTCTTATATAATAAACCATGAGAAGTTGAAGTCTTAAAGGATTTCCTAAGATTGAAAAATATATGGGAGGAGAAAAAGAGGGGTTCAAGGATCTATGACTTGCTACCCAGATCTAACTTTTGACTCACCATTTCTTCGTTATTTTTTGCAGTTACTTCCTTGCACTTCTCTCCTTTTACTGGTTTACTTTATAATTTTATGCTTTCTCCAGAAACATATTATTTTCATTGACACACTTATATAATTATCACTTATCTGACTTTCAGTTCTTTTTTCCCCCTCTTTTTTACTTTACCTTAATAAATTACAAGTGAAGCAAATTGTTTTACAATGAAGCACTAATTTTATTGGAAAGACCGAAAAATGGTGAATTAAAATATTAACAACTTCTTAAAAGTATTTGTTTACAAGCATTTAAATTTTGAGTTTTCAAGCAAAACTTAAAAAAATCTCCAAATCATAACTACCAGAAATGTTCTGTAACTGTATGTTACATACGTACGTACATACATAAGCAGATAAACATTGTATGATATTGGTTGGAAGATAAACAATTTCTAAGAAAAGTTTTCCTTCCTGGCATTGATACCCACTTTAAAAAAAAAAAAGCAGCTTAATAAAAAAGGACTAAAAATTGTTTCTCTCAGGTTAGTCTGAAACTAATTAGTTAATTCTGTCCCTGCAGAAGCAAATACATTAAATGTTTACTCTATATAATCTTATCCTGAATCTATATATAAAATATATCATGGGAATAAGAAGGGAGATTTACATTAGTCATTCTTTAGATGAGAGCCGAAATTTAATGAAAAGATCAGAGCCAGAGAACGTATGTAATACCAGCTGTTCTTCTGTTAAATTGTAACATTTCTAGTAAACCACTGATCCTCTCTAGACCTGAGATTTCACATTAATAAAACACACAAAATATACCTTTTTCTCAAGATTTTTTACCAATTTTGCAAATTAAAAAAAAAAAAATATGTGCACCCAGTGATATGGACACCTACCTCAATGTGGCTGCCACAAGCCCAAAATTTCTTGGAAGTTTTATTTTTTTTTAAGTCTTTTATTTTATTTAAAAATATAAAGTTGACTTTCTACCTCAAAATCTATATGTGTGCTTTAATAAAAATGTATCATTTACAACTATTCATTATTGGCAAGAGAAGTGAAGATAAAATGAGATAATTTTTTGCCCTGTTGAAAATGAAAATGATTTCACAGTAAACTCCAATTTGTAGAATTGGGCTAAATCGAAAGTAATCAATAACCCATTTTGTATTAGCATCTAGACAGTTTCTATTGTTGCTTGATATTTCTAGAATCCAAGCTCTTATTTTAGAAGGTGAATATAAATAGCAAAGTCATTTCACTGCTTTACAGGCCACATCGGTCATTATTCCCTGAGGATAGATTCCCCAGTAATTAATCCCTGAAGAAAGATTCCCAGAATGTTGCAAAAGAGGTAATATAGTACAATATTTTCAGACTATTTTTAATGGATATTTTGTTAAATTGTTCTAGCTGAGAGGCTGAATAGAAGATTGAAATGTTTTTGATCCTCTGGTTTATATCTTTACAATTTCTGAATACCTGCAAAAGGATTTCTTCAGCATAGAAAAATTGCTAGTAATAATGTTTTTTGTTTTGCTACTGGCATTATAATTCTTAATATACTTAAATTAATAACTTTAGCACTCAACTCCCACATTCTTTGCATCCATTTCTCAAACTTCATTTATTTTGCAATGATTCCTATATGAATATGAACATTTTCAGTTTAATCCTTTTTAGTTACTCATAGAGATTGTTCAGTCTCATAGAAAAATATATATGAAATTAGCCAATGATAGGAGGCTTATGTAATTTTCATGAAGAGTAAATTCATCTCATACCAATGCTGATCTTTTATGATTTCTTTTAAATACTTAATCAAAGAAAAGTAATAATCACACATTTGAATAGGAATTTTTAATACTACATCACAATTGACATGGTTGACTGTAATAGATGAGAACACTATTATTTTAAATCTATTGACTTGACTTTACTTAAATTTCAGTTTATGAAACAAATCTTTTTCAAACCCTTTCAGAGCTTTTCAGTATTAGTTATTATTACCTGTTTCAGTAGCCACCAAAAAAAAAAAAAAAAAAATCACAACACTTGAATTAGAGCCACTTTTGGCCTTGAGAATCACATTGGTTTTTTAAAGCCTTCCTTTTACAGTTTTGAATTTACAAAGGCAGATTTGTATACATAAAATTGATGTCAAGCATTGACAGAGGAGTTGTCTGCTCCCCAAAATACTTTCTTAAAATGTATTATAATCAATTTTTCACATACTTACTTCAGTGATTATCTTTTATCTTCTCATAACTCACTGTTTAAGTTTCTGTACTTGTACTTAACATTTAGAACTAAAATGGTTTAGGAAAATTTCTTCCATTAATAAAAATAATAGCATGAATTCCTTCCAAAGTTTGAGATATAGACCTACAGATAGATAGGTGGACATATATGCATCTGTTGGAAGCATCAATTTTTCCAATCCCTTTATTTCCAGTCTATTAAATGAAAGCTATTTTATTTTTTTATATGCATCACAAAGCATTTTTAGGGAATACAACTTTAAACTAGAAATCAGAAACTGTGTATGTTGTCCAGGACTCATCAACTTCCTTTGTAACCATGAAGAAGCTACCTCATGTTGCTAGATTTGATCTAATTTGAAGGATTCTAGAAATTTAAAAAAAAAGTAGAAAATGGTGTTCACTTGTTACTAAATAACAATTCTAAAAGTATCCATGTTTCTAAAAGTTTTCAGAAAGCAACACAAGGCATTAGACTCTGCTTGTTGTAGGAAACTACCTAGTCTATCTTTATAATCAAAATATTGTTAGTCTCCATTTAAAATGGGAAACACCTTTTGATATAAAGATGTTCTCTGAGGGCCTCCCCGGTGGTGCAGCAGTTGAGCACTGGACTGCGAAGCTGCCCGCAGGCTCTGCAACACTGGTTTGATCCATGGCTGCTGGGTGAGGGTCCCACATGGCTCTCCTGCCGTGCCTGCTGCTCCTCTCAGCAGTGTACTTCCTCAGTCTGCCTACTCTGCTCCCTGCTCTGGCTCTGGTGAATTCTCTCACCCTCCAGTGCTTCTGACTGTACCCAGTGCTTGTATACATAAATAAATAAATCTTTAAAAAAAAAAAAAATGTTCTCTGAGATAAAAGAAAATAGCACAAGAGAATAACAAGATATTATTATTTCACTGTGCATACCGAGGCCCTCCCTTATAAAGTGTTGTCATTCTGATTAATAGCTGTTTCTAAATTTAAGAATTCTGTTTAACTTAGAATGAGAATTGGTGATTATCAATTGGTGATTATCTTTTGGGTATAACATTAGTTAATAGTGAAGAATTAGTAAATACTACATTAAATAAAACAAAAAGTTTGATTTTTATGTGCCAAGATGCATTTTTCCATAACAAAAATTCAGTTTTCTCAGTTATTATTCCTAAGCAATCTCCACATGTTATCAAAGATGTCCTAAAAGGGATAAGACAATCTATAGCCTGCTCTCAGGAAATATAGTTTTATAGCATAATTAAGTCTCATTTTTCCTCAGGATTTTAACACTGGGTACTGGGCTTTACATCGATTCTTCCTTACTGTCAACAACAATAATAAAACAAAAAGGAGCATCACAGCTATCTTGCATCTGAATGGGAACCATCATTCTGCCAGTGTAGGAATCCACAGCACAGAAGTTCTTCATCTGAAACCCACCCCCCCCTGCCTTTTTTATTTGCCTTCCTCTTTAATCAAAATACTAGTTTTTGTTATAGTGCCCTGAAAAAGCAAAAGAATTTTAGTTTTTGCCCCATCTAATAACACATGATGGTGGTCTTTCTTTTCTCTTCTATAAAGTGATATAAAACAAGTTTCTTAAATAGCAGTTTTAATTTTCATTTCCCTTATTTTACCCATGAGGATAATTCAGCTGAAATAACAGAAAGCTTTGAGGGAGTGACTGTATCTAACTTTGGTGTGGCATTAAAATTTTCTGGTTGGGCAGCACAATTGTTTAATTGGGAATCACAGTGACAGCTGAATAACCTCAGTGCTTTGGTCAACAAGCAGAGGAGCTTCACTCTGTCACCTTTCAAGAATGATGCTTGTCAGGACTGATCTTTCCACTACACTCATGTTTTTAGTCATACTAGTGTTGTTTTCTGATATTACAATGAGATAGACAGGAAACCCTGAAAGAGACAAAGTTCTGTGCTCAGGTATATTTGTAATTCTTTGTTCTTCATAAACCAAATGCAAATGTAACACTACTTCAGATACTGCTTCATCAGAAGTCCCCAAGATAACTAAAAGTAAGTGCCCATTTCCTCATCTCAGGAACAGTGCCATAACAAGGACGGGATTCTAGTGACCAGCCTATATACAGAGCATGTCTTTAGCCTCTGGGTTAGTTAATTCCTTGGCCTCCTAAGAGGTACCTCAAAGAGTCAATTGATGTTTTTGCATGTGTTACTTACTAATGTATAGAAAAATTTTTAAGTTCACTTTTTCTTTATTCTGTCTTTTTTACCCATCTTCCCTCATTGTAGCAAATTAGACGGCCGGATGAAAGCAAAGGAGTTGCTAGTAGAGTTGGATCCCTCAAAGTAAATATGTTTCTAACATTTTTTTGGCAAAATTTCGTCTATAGCCTACACTTCTTCCTTTTTTGGAGGGTGGTGGGAGGAAGGGGGCTTTTTCCATTTTCACCATCCCATTTTTTTTTAATTTTAATATTTTTTTGGCTGTCGGGTCATATTTTTTTGTTTGTTTGTTTGTTTAAGCTACACATAGAGCAACCAGCTGAAGGCAAGCTGCCAAATAACTAGTTTTGAATGGCACCGAAAAACAAGAGAAAGTGCAACTGCCTTATTACAGGTGCCTATAATTTGGGGTTTTAGAGTATACCGTTCCTCTGATTGATGTCACTAACTGTGTTCTAAGTTCCTGTTTCACAGAGAACTAATATTTATTTTCAGGTTATCTCCCTTTTTGGCTTTTTGGTAAAAAGTAAATTACATATTAATTTAGTGTCATTACCATATGTAGTTCATTTCAAAAAGTAGTTATGAATTAATAACTTGTATTTTATATATATGTATAATCTTATGAATTAGAAAGAAAAGGATTTTATATGTTGCTAGTAGAATGGACTCCTAATTGTATTTAAGCACTCTTAATCACCTTTGCTTTTTTTTTAAGTTAAAAAATTGATATAATAATCAAAAGAAACCAATATATTTTTAAATGTTTGCCCACTTATGTCTATGATCTGCCAGTATACAACTGGAGATTTCCAATCTGATGGTTCCATTTGCTAGTTGTTAAATATCCATTTAATCAGTACATCTTGGGCAGTACGTTAACATGTAATCACAATGAAAAGGTAAACACATTACCATCCTTAAGAAACAGACTAAGCCATTGATCACTTTTAATGCTGCCACCATAAATGCAAGTTAGAAAATTTTCTGAATTCTAAAATTATGCAGAGGAACCACCCTCCAAATTAACCACTTCTTTTATCTTAATCGTAATTGTCCTTACTGCAATAGTAACTTAATCAAATGCCAGATAATTTATTGCACTGGGAAATCCCAAAATTCAATAACTAACTTAGGGCCTAATATTGTCATTTCAATATTTTACACACTTCCAATTTGTTCCACTTAACAGTCTATGAAGCACTAGTTTCTTCACTCTTTCCTCTCCTTGCCTCTTCTGCCTTCTTAGTTTTACATTTTTGTTGTTGTTTATTTGTTTGTGTGCACACACATGAATGTGCACATGGATGAAGGTGTATATGTGTGTTTGTGTCCTTTATTCCAGACCAGCCATCTTCTCTGTTCTCTAACACTGCTGTATATGGGGTAGCAATTTTCTTAAAATGTTATTTCATTAAGGACAATAATAGGGGATGGAAAGTGTTGATTATATGCCTATATCAAAAACACGGAAAGGTAAAATTACTCAGAAAAATATGAGTTTATGTATCCTAATGATATATTAGCAGCATTCCTCACTGTCTACCTGTGAGGTATCACTATATTTTTGTTTTTAAGAGATGATAAATCCACTGTTGTTTAGATTATGGCTTATGACTCACATTCAGTGAAAAGGTATATAGCACAGCATAGCTTTTTGGAAACTACTTCTGGTGAAATAAAGACAAAATGGCATCCATAACTGCAGCACCATATGCCATAAACTGGATTGTGTGTGCGAGTGTGTGTGTTAATTATCTCTAAGTTCAGCTTTGGATGTATAGAACTTCAAGTTATAATTGTGTATTGTGTTTTTAAGTGTATATACAATATGACTGTATATACATGCATATTTGTATAACAATAAAACATACCTTTTAGGGTTCAATCAGTTTAAATGGATGCAGTCTTAAATCAAAAGGTCTATTTGGGAAAGACAAGTTTCATAATTTTTAAATATTTACTACATATTTCTACCAAATAGAAAATTTTAATGAAAATCTCTAGGGGATAATAAGGATAGTTATAGTATTTGTTTTCTTTAATACTTTGTGGGGGGAAAGATTCTATAATTAAAATGTTGGCTTTCTAGTCATAGTTTTATTGAGTTTGTATTCTTGTTTTCTACAAAAATCTTTGATGTTTTGAAATGTTTGCCAAAGGCAGTGAGAAATGTATAACACTATGATCTTATCTTTAAAAGGAAAAAGGAAAACTGAAAAGAGAACAAGTTGCTTTTTCAATTCATTTTCTGATGTTTACATGTAGCTCCATCGAAAGCTGGAGGAGCTCAGAGATCACCTAGAAGGCAATGTGAAAGGATACTCTCTCAGAGTAAATGTACGATTTCACTTCGTGATTTTTTTTTCTTAAACTTCTGCTGACTGGTAACACCAAATCTAATTGGTTTGTCCTTTCATCTCATCTTTTTTACTTTCTGTCTCTTTTCTCCCTATCTCTTTCTCTCTTTTTTAGCTGCAGCTTCATGCTCACGTTTACAAAATAACATTTAAATTGGCAGGGTAGAGGACCATCAAGTCACACTAACATTACTGTTGATTTAATGATGTTTTGGCTCCAATGCACACATACACAAACTCTTTCTTTTCAATATTAGTATTTCTTACACAATTGTATAATTTTCTGAGGCTCTTTTCATGAAATTTCATTTGGAGCTTTTCCACTGACCATGTCTTCTGCCCCTGTTGTATGTCTCAGTAGGATTATAAATTATGGCCTGAATTCAAGTGATAGAGCCTTGATGATTCAATATCAGTTGTCAAGGAAAATGATCAGTTACAGTGTCATCATAGATAACCTGGTAGGTAGACATATTTTCTGAGTGAATAAATTTCTGTTAACTAAGATTCTTTGGAAATAACTCTGAGATGCCTTTTGTTTTAAAATAAATTAGACAGTAAGCATCTTTACCAGGAACACCATTCTGTAATGTCTTACAAATACTTGAGAACCTTGAGTTATAATTGTTTGTTTTGTCTACCCAAGACAACACTTTGAAGAACAATGCCTTTTAGCCTCTTAGTACTGTATATATATATATATATATATATATATATATATATATATATATATATATACATCATACAGGTAATATTAACAATTATATTTTTATGACCAGATTGTTTGATCTTTCTCCTGAATATCTTTAAAATAAGTGGAAGCAAAATTTCTAAAATTTTAATGGTCTAAGTATAGCAGAAGAAAAGCTTAATTATAGCAGTAAATAGTTTCTGGTTCTATTTAATCCTGA
The DNA here is from genome assembly GCF_964194135.1 of Talpa europaea. Lineage (NCBI taxonomy): Eukaryota > Metazoa > Chordata > Mammalia > Eulipotyphla > Talpidae > Talpa > Talpa europaea. The sequence goes on from NC_140075.1 coordinate 94,285,832, forward strand.
TAGCCCATTCCTGGAGCTTTCCTTAAAAAGTTCCTGTGCGGGGCCTCCCCGGTGGCGTAGCGGTTGAGCGCTGGGTTGCGAGGCTGCCCGCGGCCTCTGCGGCACCGGTTCGATCCCCGGCTGCTCCCAGGCCACCGGAGGAGGGTCCCACATGGCGCGCAGACCTCTCCTGCCGCCCGCTGCTCCCCTCAGCGGTGTACTTCAGTCCTTCTGCCTGCTCTGCTCCCCGCTCTGGCTCTGATGAATTCTCTCACCCTCCCGTGCTTCTGACTGTACCCAGTGCATGTATAAACAAACAAACAAACAAACAAACAAACAAACAAACAAACAAATAAATAAATAAATAAATAAATAAATAAATAAATAAAAGTTCCTGTGATTCCTAGTCATGATTTACTTTCTCCTATGATTCTTGCCATACATTTTATTCATATTGCTATAATAGCTCAGCTATAAAGGATGGAATAAAAAAATAGACAGGGTAATTCTCTAGTTTTTCAGCTTATTTTTAATTATATACCATGCATAGTTATGTATATATCTATATTAAATTTCTGATTAATAAAATCCAAAGTCATTTTATCATTATTAATCATTAAATTACAATATATAAACAGAGAACAAAATTAATACATGTCTCATTTTTTCTACCTGTTTTTTAGAGCAAAACTTTAATGTATACTGATAAGTGCTTATAAGAAATCTAAAAAATCTCCTAACTAGACTATCACTGTGTTAGACATTTCCAAAAGAACTACTGATCCTTAAAAAAAAAATTACTTTTCAGCCCCCTCTCCATTATATTAAGGCACTGTTACTATTGTGGATAAGGTAAACATTATTAGGAATGAGTTTATCATTCTAATTTACCATTCTAACCATAACCTTCTAATAATAGTCTCATAAAGGGAAAAAAATACAGATACATTTTGATTTTAAAGATGCTAAAGAACATAAGATTGTAAAGCTGAGAAGTCTCTGAAGTATTTTTTTGAGTTAATCCTTTCCTATGCATATTCTTATAAACTTGAAAGATCATCCATAATCACCCCCAGGATCTATTCCACTGTTTCTTGTAACATGTAGGAATGTTATGATTAAATCAATCTAAACCTGTCTGGATATTATTCTGGAAACCCCTAAAAAGAGTGCAGTAGCATTAATATACGTGTTTCGTGTCACACACTTCCCTAAACAATAACAGATGTGATACTATTTTTCTTTCAATCAAACCAAGACTAAGTGTTGACATTTACTAAGGCCTTTATAATATGGAGTTTAGTGTTAGATTGGGGTTAAATTAAAAGTTCTGTGCTTCAAAAATTGGGTTATCTCATATCATTCTTCAGTTTCTTTTTTTCAACACTTTACTGCATGATAAAGTACATAGTGACTAATCTCGACATCTCCATCTTTTGTTTCATTTTACTGGGTAACATTTTTTCCCGATTACCTTTTTTTCTAAAAAAAAAAGATTGAATATGAGATATATCAATCTAAGATTCCCATTTACTAGAAAAGGATGGGGAGAAAATACTATTAAAAGGCAAATAGTTTTCTTCTTTAAAGAATTCAGCTAAGAAAAGAAGCAAATCAAATGCTTAGCTGAATGTTCAGTTTTTCTCCTTCCCCTTTCATTTCCATTTCCTCAGAATGCCTTAAAATATATCTTATATATTAAAAATTGTCCCTGAGAAGCAAAATAAAGTTATTCTCAGTACCACAGTCTGTACAAACATTTTATTTCTAAGATGAGATAAATTGGTATATGGTAACTGTTTCATTTTGTGAAAATTTGTTACAGATGTCTACATACAAGAGCAAATATATGGGGACCTTTTAAGTCATTGGAGCATTGCTAAATATTTCAATAAGGTGAAAGATTCAGAGCTATATTGCCAGTTAAAGATTTTATGTAATAATTGGAGGTGAAACATCATTCAGAAGCTCAGGATAAGGATTTAATTAAATCATTAATAGTTGTCATCTATATGATACATTATTTCTTAGAGAGGAAAGACCCCTATGTCCTGTTTTATTATAGATACTCAGTGATATGAAGTAGAATATATTCTGTTACAATGTAATTTTTATAAGATTTAATTTTACTTCTCATGATAACATACTTATTTATCTTACAGTGACTTGGGAAATATTAGATTCCTAAATTCTAAATGAAGACTAAATCACCTTTTTCTGTACATGCACAAAGCTGAAATATCTGAACGCTAATGATAAAATTACCATCTTTTGCCTAAGTAGAGTTTGCTTAATTTAATGACAGCAAAAACCTACAAATACTTAGGTTGATAATGTGTTGACTGAAGAATGAAACTACATAAAGGAAAAAATTGTCTTTTTATTCAAATACATGAAGCTTGTGTAATGTATATTAAAAGTACACAAAATTGAAGAAAAGTGCAAGCAATATAAGAATTGGAAAACATAGGATGACATAATGCAAACTAATCATTTGTTTAGATACTGTAATTCAAGATAAATTTATAAAATTGATGTTAATTGGTGAAAGAGCAATGGAGTCCTAGAAAGCCTGAATGTTAAAATTTTCAGAAAATAAGAGCAGATAAATGTTCATGAAATAAAGACAAGTAGAAACAAAAGAAAGGAGAGGAGTAAAATCACCTCAAAATCAGCACCATTTTATTTTCACTCAGTCTATGTGATATGACTGTAAGTTTCCATTCAGCTACAGATTGGTTTTAACTAACCAAATATGTTAATTTTTTTTAATTTTGGCAAATAGTAAAAGGGAAGGTGATGTATGAAGACAGACTGTTGGCTTATAAGTGAACTGAAAAAAAAGTTGATGAAAGAGAAGCAATATGATAATGATCTTTAAGTGATTGCTATGCTCAAATAAAAGCATATTATTATTGAAGAGGTAACATGTCCAACCTTAAAATGAGACTGTATTTAAAACATCAAGAAAAATATTTGAATCAAATGAGAAAGTAATGTATTTTGAAGAATGAGTTTTAAATATTTAACAGTTTCCTGAGCTTTGAAATAAACCTAGAAGAAAATTTTTTGAAAATAGTATAAAACAGGGCTAATATAAAAATGAATTAGATAGTTGTGATTTTTATAAATCTTTTAAGATCAATATTTTATTCCAACCTTTAGTTAGTTCTGAACTAACTCTTAAAATTTTTGATGAAATGTTTTTGGGGGCTTTTTGCACTTTTACATTCATCATTAATGCTATAACTCAAGGGTCAGCAAACTACTGCCCTTAAGCCAGATTCTGTTTCTCTTGTGTGGGCCCTCATACTGGGAACGATTTTTGCATTTGGGAAGGGAGTTGGAGTCAACTGCATCATTTTATGACATGTGAAAATTATATGAAATTCAAATTTCAATGTCCAGAGTAAAGTTTTTTTGAAACACAGCTACACTCTTGTGTTTATACCTAGTCAGTGGTTGCATAGTTGATCAGTTGCAGCAAAAAAACTTATGGTGTAGAAATCCTAAAATAATTACTATCTGACCATTTACAGGAAAAGTTTGTCTAGACCTGCTGTAAGTAGTTAGGTTTTTGGCAGGACATTGACAAAGGGATCACTGTAATAGAGGTTGTGTAAAATTATCTTCATTTTAGAGCTTGAGTAAAGAAGAGCTACTCTTCTTGGAGTGAATGGTTTCAGATCGTTCTGCATACACTCATGTGTTTAGAAGAGTTGATCCCTGATCTTCTACCTTTACATCTTTACTCTATATTATTCCTTTTTTAGCTCTTCTCTCTTCACTTGCTATCACACACACAAAAACACACAGAGTAAGCTCACCCTAATTACCATTAAACCCTTCAAATATAGAACTGTTGTGTAGTTCTATCTGGAGATCCCTTACAGAGATTTAGAATATGAAGATAAATTCCATTTCTGCCCTCTTAAATTTTTTTAAATGTGCTTTTAGAGTATTTTTGCTGTATACATTGTATTTCTCTATTATGCAGATATATCTTAATAAAGATATCTCCCCTAAAACCCATGATCAACTTTTGATTTCTGTTAAATTTTCATGTTACCTTATCTGAAATCATATTCTAGAGCAACTGGGCAAGACACTCTGACATGATCAAGTAATAAATCATGATATATGTAGCACTTAAAAATCTAAGAGGTATGTACTTTGAATCATCCAACTTGGATCGAAAGTACAGCTGGAACATTAGTCCTTAGATGAGTCTTCAGTAGCCTTTAAATGAATAAGCATCAGTTTATTTGTATACTCTACTTTTTAGGCAAATTTTGATGTCTTTTGGTTCTTGTATGTATTGTCTGAGCCTCCATAATCTTCCTTGTTTGACATTTTGGCATTTACTCAAATTAATAGTATGCATTTATTTACTAATTTTTCATAATTTATAAAATTCTGAGTACCTTCATAGATGCTATGTAATAAATATGAGCAGACTTCAATAATGATGAAGACAACAGTAAATCTATTTTAGGGTTATCTCTTCAGAAAACAGGCTACTTTTGCTACCTTTGGTTATTTGAACTCACTTAACATGCAAAGCTAATTAATACAACTCTGAGATTTCAATTCTACTAAAAAATAACAAAAATTTATCTTATGTTTCAAACACATCTATAACACATCTGTGAGTTGTTTAATATTTACTGAAGAATTGCCCTTCTCAGAATTGACTTTAATATAAAAGTAAGATATTAATAAAAGATCTCCTAGACATGTGAATTTCTCTAGTAATCAAAAACAGAATTAACTGTGGAGGAAAAAGCCAAGACTCAAATTGTTTTGAAAGATAAAATTTTTCACTTTTATGTGTATAGTTATAGAAACATAACAAATATGCAGAGCAAGGTTTTCTTAGAATTAACATCTTGCTAAAACAAATAGATATGTAGGTATTTTGGGGGAAAAAAGGTTTAATTTCTTAATATCTATAGATTGATCATATTTTTAAAAGTTTCTATGAGTAACCCTTTGAGTAGCTGTGATAAATTCTATCGCTGTGATGGTAAGTGTAAAACCTTCTAAATAGTATTTTTCAAGCAGTTTAGGTTTTTAAGGATGGAAGAAAAAAGTTTTTCATTTGTTACATAAACACTTATGAAATGCCTACTGAATTCTGCTGTGTTGAACACAGTTAAAGAAAAAATTCAGATAACAAGTTCATTTCTGATTCCTCTACTGTGCCATCTCCTCCTATATATTCATTTCCCACCCAAATTTTGTAATTTGGAATTTCATGAAGAATTTGTAGCTAGAGAATGTAGACTTAAAAATTTAACTCATATGGCATTATGGCAACCACAGAATGAGTTGGCAGTGTAACAACCTAGAAAGAAAAACAGATAGTTATCACTAAAGACATGAAGATTAAAAATGGTTTAAGTATAAAATAGTTGTTTTTAAAAAAAAAATCAATGATATTCTGAATGAAAGATAGTCTGGAGAAGAGTTTTATATTCAAGTTTTTATATCTTTTATGCTGTTGCTACTGGCATATACTACATGCAGAGTCTCAGTGATGCTGAAAATGGAATTATAGGAACAGGATATCAGACTACTGAGCTGGCTTTGGTGCCCTCTTTAAAGAACAATATGAAGATGTACAGTAAGTTCATCCTATAAATAAGCTAACTCATAGTTTGTGATAAACCAGTAAAAATCAGTGTGGTACCATAGGAAAAAAAAGTCATCAGTGTTTTTGCTTTCCTATTAACCGTAAATGAACATCTCAGCAAGATTATGCTAGATTCTAATAAGAGAGATTCATCTCTGTCATGGACATTTCTTACATGCCAGGAATTTTTTTTTTATCAGAAGGTTATCCTGAAATAGCTTGATCCCTGACATTTCAAACTCAAATGTTTGCTTATAAGGCTGTTTTATTATCTGGCAAATGTGTTGGTGATGGAGCCATCTAAATCTGAGACCCTTACTATGCTATCATTTCCTCTTTAACAGTGTTTTCTTTTCCCCACTGCAAAACCAGGCTCGGCTTCCCTCGTGCTCATCTACCTATAGTGTATCTGAGGTATACTTTGCACGTGTTTTCTTACATGGTCAACAACATGCTCGCCCTCACCATTTTTCTTATTTTATTTTCCTTTTGCCTTAATTTATTTTGCCTTGCACTTTGCACTTGGCTGGAAGGGATGAGGGTACCGATGGGGAAAAGTTAGCTGTTTTAGGTGGAAATTTCTATATATTTTATTCTGCACTTGTTTTCTGAGTAACTTTTTTTGGCAGTCACTTTACCATGCAAAAGGTTAAAACCCAAATCACCAACTTAATCGTAACTACCAACTTAACTCCATAAATATTCCTTTTACCCAGGTAATTTGTCTTTAAACTCATGGTAACTAAAGACAAAGACTTCAGTTTGCAGACCTGCAGAGGTGTGTCCCTGGTAGCTGGAGATTTACATTAAATTAGTGACAATCTGTACAATTACCCACAGACACAGAAAGCATCCAAAAGTGGTTACTAAATGGGAAGTTAATGATTCCCCTATTTTTATATAAAAAAAATTTGCTCCCTTTCAAAAGATGGTTAGGTTACTCAGGAAAAAGAAGATACTCATGTATTTATAATATTCTTAGAATCTAGAATTTATCACCCCTGAGATTCATGTTCTTTTACCAAAATATTTTATATGAAATTTGACCTACGTCCTTTGCATTTTTCAGAGATTTAATTGCTCCTTACTGTGTGAAACCACACCATAAATGGTTTTTCTGGTTTTTGTAAATCAGATTTATTGAAATATTATAAACAGATACTGAATGTCATGAGTAAACTTTCCAAAGCTGGGGCACTGTGAGTAGCTAATACGGACTTCACAATATGACTAGTAAATAAAAAGACTTTAATAGCCTTAATTTTAAATTGTGATACCTTAATTTTTTACATTATATATATAACATTCTGCATATTTTTACATTTTACAGGCCAGTATTGTCAGCTTATTTCTCATTGTGGAAATACAATGCCATGCCAAAAAAAGAAGGAAAGATAGCATTAACTAAAATACCAGTTAGTATATGCAGAACCACAGACAGAATATCATATTTTGAATTCAAAATTTAAGAAAAAGATTTGAAAGGAATAGCATGACTAAACCCTAGATAGCCTCACAAAGTTGAATATTTAGAGTCTTCTTTTATTCTTTTGCAAGTTATAGCTATTACAGCCTTTTTTTTTTTTTGAGACTGATTTTGTGGAGAATTAATTTCTTCTTGAAATATAAATTTGTAGGGAGAAGCAAAGTAATGAAAGGCAAATGAATTACTTATGATATCAGCAAAAACTTTTGAAGGGAAAATTGATATCATCTCATCATCACATTTTTCATAGGTCTTTTCTTATTCCTCAGGATTATGCTTCCCTTTGTAAAAAATATATAACCCATTTCTTTCTGCCACTTCATCCAGGCAATTCTCCATTTCCCATGAGAGTGTATAAGAAGTCTACCATTGGCATCATCTCCAATAACAGCCTACAGCATCTATCAGGGTATTACTTTCTCTGTGACAGCATGTGTACAGGAGGGCTCTGAGGTTGGAATGTGGAACTGGTTTTTGGGGAGGATGGGATTGTGTATGCTGTGGCATTTGGTCCATAGCATCCAGCTCTTAAATGAACTCTGGCTTTATCTGAGTTTGTTTATTTCATTGTGACACATGAGCTTTATTTATTTGTCATGAAGTATGTTTCTCTTTTTGTCATTTGTGGTAGGATTTCTATTCTACTCAATGCCACATCTTTGTGGACTCCATAGGTTGTGATTATGTTTAATTTATGGTGGTATAAAGAGCAAAATAATGAAGAGCTCCTTAGGGTATCTAATATTCCTAATACCCATTCAGACAGCAATAGTCTTTTCTAATTGATCTTAAATTGGTAAAGGTTTCACAAATTTTTTAACTGTTAAACTAAATAATTAGAATTTCAAGGAATGTCCTCATGTTTTATCTTTTCATTTAGAAGCTTCTTAATAGGATTGTGGTAAAGTCCATTATTTTATAGCATCATTATGAAGGTAGCCAAGCTTTCCATGGATCAGTCTCTTCTTTCCCTCACATTTTCATCATCCTCACTTACCTCCACTGCTGAAGAATAAATTCTACAACCCTAATATAGCACATTGACTTTACCAAATTTATTTCACTATCTCCTATGGCATTCATAGAATGATGATGATAATGATCCCCAAACTTAAGGGGTACAAGCTTGATGAAAAATTGATCTATCCATGAGTTTTACAAGAATGAAATAATGTGTAACTTTACCTAGCTGGTACAGCTCAGTAAGCATTATTCCATATTAATGATCACTTTGTAAAAAAAAATACATTTCTCTTAATTTGTGATAAGTTTTGTTTGATATCTCACTTATCTTCACTGCAGTTGAAATGCAGATGAAAGATATTTTCATCATCCTCATTTTACAGATGAAGAAATTGAGGCGCAAAAATGTTAGACATTTTGCCCAATTCATGAATCTGGCAAGTGAATGTTTTTTTCTTAAATTCCTTGCTTTCTGGAGTTATTAAAGGTCATAAATTCTCTGAGTGGAATACAATAATCTTATATTTTTATATATATCTTCTTGGTTCTGTGTGTATGACCAAAGGGCATCCAGAAATCCCCAAACTTGATGGATGCAAGCTCTGAAAGGTATTGGGCTTTCCACTACATAAAGACAAAAAGAAGCAGACTCTTAGTATGAAAGATCTTTCATAGAATTAGTGTGCATAGAGAGGAAAGAGAAGAGAGGATATTCCTAATAATAGTTTCCTAATAAAAACCCCAAGATTACCCATCCCTTCATGGGCAAATGCTCAGCCAGACAGGGTTGATTTGAAGCAGGGCAGCTGAGGCAGAAAAACTTACCACAAATCTAAGACCCCTTCTGGTGAGATACAGCAAGAAAGGGTTCAAGCAAGTCTGGGACATAAGGAACAAAATAAAAGTGTAAGATAATGGTTGTCATTTTCTCTGCCAAGGAAACCACACATGTCTTTCACCCATGTGTCTCTTTCAAGTGTCTCTGTACATCTCTCCTCCATATTGTCTCCTTTCAAATTCCCCCAAGTCCCTAGGTGCAAATCAAGGCCAGTAAAGCAAGCACCCACAAAACCCACCTTCCTTTTATGTTAGAGAGCTTCACCTTGCCATTCAGCTCTGCCCCTAGTTCCTAGTAGCTAGTTTAAGATGGGTGCATGTAAGTGGGGTCAGGGAAAATGGTACTTCTCCTAAGAGTTCAAGGTTGATTATATAGTTTGCAGTTGTAGATTATAAGAGAATGTAAATCTAGGAAATAGAATGTAAATGCAAGGAATTGAATTTACATTGAATGTAAATTCAAGGAAATACTAGAAAAATTAGAATGAAATCCATTGTGTATTTTTCTTCTTTTTCTCTCATTTAATAAATGTTTTGAGCACTTATTACCTTTATTTGCATAATTATAATCTATTAGTTACTTGACCTTTGGGAATAGGCTTCACATTTGAAATGTGTATAAAACATTATGAATGTAATGAGATCAGTGTTTTAGCTTATAAACTATGCAGTGTTCATCTTTTAAAAATTCTTTGAAAAAAATGTTTTAGGATTCCCTTAGTTGAAACAAAAGTCAGAATTAGCATAATCCTGATAGACTACTAGTCTTTGTGACAATTTGAAAAGCTAGAATGTACTCCACATATGCCCAATAACAGTATCTAAATTAAAAAAAAATTAAATTTATTATGTTTTCACTGCTCCAAATTAAACTCTGTAAGACTTTACCTGAAATGTCTTAGATTTCCCAGTAGGAAGGTTGATTTAGATTGCTTGAAATTTGGAAGCTAAATGATTTTCCTATTGAGCGGACAAAGACTGCAATTTCATTATATTTTTATTTAATTCTTAAAAACTTTCAGCTACCTAAAGAAAAGGTAGCATTTTTAAGCTGTAACATGTAACTGTTCTTTGAACTCCATGACACTATTAAAACACCAATTCTAAACAAAACTTGACGCCCTAAGAGTTTGGAAGGTTTGGAGCTTGTACAAATACAAGTTTCATTTGAATTGTAGATATCGTAGATCAGCATAGAGTTAAGAAGGAAGGGAAAAACGAGACTTTAAAACTAATATTTTCTGTAAAGTGAAAAAATAATGTTTTATTAAATACCGACAGAACCACAACTGTTTAAACTAGAAGAAACTGCAATAAAATCAAATAAAAATTTGCACTGTGAAGTAATCACCTAGGATTTTCTACTGTGTAAAATTTCACAATGATTGAATTATTATTTCTTTCTCTATTGTTACCTATGGTGTTCCACTCTTAACTCTTACATACATTATTTTCATGCTGATTTTATATAATAGTTGAGAATGTGAAAATAGTGTCTTTGAAAACATGACTGCTGCTACCAGTTTCTTGACTGACTTCACTTTTGAATTTTCTTAAATGAATTAGAGTATGTAAGTTGTTTGAGTCACAATAAGGACATTAAGTACATACCTCTCTCTGACATCCACATAAATGACTAATCATAAAAGATAATGAGAAAGCACATGACTTAATCTTTGACAGCAATATTTGATAAATCTATCAAATCAATATTTTCTTGAAAAAGAATTGAATGGGTTGATAATTTTTGAAAAAAAGATAGGACTTCTCTACTTAGGCATACATTTTTTAATTGCCATAATAAAGAATATTTATATGCAGTTACAGTTTATACTAGTGAATTTCTGTTTATCCTTATTTAATGCCATATATATTCTGCTATGTGAAATAAAAAAAAGGTTATTAATGAAAATTTTAAGGTTTAGGATAAATTATGAATGCATGGGTAACAAATTTAGGACATTTTTGAGGACAGTGTCTTAAAACTCAGATATGAACTGTATCTTTGAGAGATTAAAAAAAAGAAATAATATATCCATCATATAAATAGGAATGATGAAGAATCTGTAAAATACTTACATGGGAATCAGACTTTATGCAAATATAGAGCAGTTTTATCATCATGGTGTTATCACTTTTCCAATGCTATAGGAAATTTAGAAATGAAAAAATATTAATTAGATATGCATAAAGTCCAGGTAAATGTTGGCACTTTATAGTATACACTAAAATACAGCTCACTAACATTCATTCTTTTATTTCCAATTGTCATTTTGAATGTCTTTTTATGACCTCAAACTCAGTATCTACAAACCTACCATCTAAATACCTTCTTCAATCATTTAAAGTTTTTCAGGTTGTTTTCTTAAAGTTTCTCAGCGTGGAAATCTAGTTATATTTTTACCCTTATTTCATTTTCATCTTTGACAGTACATCAGTAAATTTTTTCAGTTTCATTATTTCTTCTTTGAATTATCTCCTTTTAATTCTTTCTTCTAATAGGCAATTAACTTTGCAGCCAGATTTTTTTTTTTCAAATCTGGCTCTAATAAGGCAAGTAATGAATTTGGCATGTCATATTGTAAGCACTCAAAAAATGTTTGGGAAATGGTGAGTGAGTGCTTAAACAAATCTTGAATCAACTTTTCTAAAGTTTATAGTTTCCACATCTAATTTTACAGAGACTAAACAGATAATTTATGTAAAATCTCGTAAAGTACTTGGGACATAACATTGAATATACCTATCTATAACTTTGATTTTTATTCCCTAATCATACCTGTCTTGTTAGGACAGTAGCTAAATAATTAAATCCCCTTTGTATAAACCTTTTTCCATTTATGTCAAGCTAAAATTGCTAAGCATCACTTAAATTCCCTTCAGTTATCTAATTAAAAATAGCTATAGTAGCCTGCCTCTGAGTTGTTGTATTGAATAAAGGCCATTCTACCTCTCTTTCAAATTCCTTCATACTTTGACTGGTCATTATCTACTACTATTTTCTAGTTACCAGTTTGCCTGATTTTAGCACGGAAAGCACTGCATCTTGTGACTCCCAGTTTTAAAAACAAAAATTTTTCATCACAGAAACCTCAGTCCCTAGCAAACAAGGACAATTGACCACTTACTTTTTCTCTAATGTATCTACCACTTCAATTAAGGTGAGCCTTCTTATCCTGTTATGTTTCTTCTTTCTTGTTGGTCATAACTTGTGCTATTCTGTCTCCCTGAATTATTGTCCTCCACCTAATAATTCCAGTCCATCTTAATCCAGAAAGTCTCCTCCACCAATTCCTATTCACGCTAATCATCCTCTCAAGGGAATTTCAGTTATACTTATGTCATTATCACTCTATATTGCTTTTATTCTGTCTGCTTGACTTTTTTCCTACTGTTCCTTACATATTGGTGATCAACTTAATTCCCAGTCTCCCTTCATTTCATTTCTTACTATATATCTCCACCGTCTAGTACATAATGGCCACTAGCTACATGTGGCTTTTAAAATTTTAAATTCATTAGAGTTTGAAATTCAGTTTCTCACTTGCAATAGCCATATTTCAAGTACTCTATAGCCACATGTGGCTAGTAGCTACCATAAAGTATAGATATAGAACATTTTTACCATCACAGAGTTTTATTGGACAATAATGCTCTACATACTTCTAGTTTGATCTCATAATCAACAGTTGTTGTAATTATAGTCATCAACACCCATCATCATTATTGTTACTTCTACTTATATAATACTTTAGTCTAGGATTATTTTAGGAGCTTCACATACAATACCATCATACCACTATATATTAACTATATCCACATCAACTCTACTTCTCTTTCCAGAGTTATAAGGACTTTTAACATAAATCAGCTCCCAAATTTGTTCCTTGATCCACTATTTCAATAAACAACACTGCTCAAACTGGAAATCTGAAAGTTATCTTATATCCCTTATGACCTGTCAGGACCCAAATCCTATAGAAATTGCCTCTTGTGTATCTCTTGACTCTCTAGCATTCTTTCCAGAATTACTTTCAATGATGTAGTTGAATTTCTCATCTGGATTACTAGATTCATCTCCAAACTAATTCCTCTGCCCTCATCACTTATTCCATAAATAGATCTAATCCATCTTCACATTCCTTACCAGAATGAATTTGTTAAAATGTTAATGCAATCATGTCATTCCCATATTTAATTTCTTTAATTTATTTATATGTATTTGACATCATTGTTCACTTTTGTGAACACTTTTGCTTTCTTCTCTTAGGAGTGGTGCTCATAAAATTCCCACCACCAATTCACCCATGCACTATCACCATAGTTCCTTGTGCTCTTCCCTCCCCTGTTTTGATTCCTCTCCCTCCCTCTCCCCTACAGAATGTCTCTGATTTATAGCTGCCTGTTAATTTTGGTTTTTTATTTATTATTTTTTTCCTGGTCCCTTATTTGGTTCCCCTATATTCCTCCTGGAAGTGAAACCATCCGAGATTTTTCTATTTCCTTCTGACTTATTTCACTGAGCGTAATCCCTTCCAGCTCATCTAAATTACTTCGAATAGCATGAGTTTATATTTTTTGGTTTGCTGAATAGTATTCCATTGTGTATATCATTTTTAAATTTTTTCAGTGACTCTCCCTAATCTTTAGAAATTGTTCCGTACCTACCTCTTACCACTCTCTTTTTGTGTGTGTGTGTGTGTGTGTGTGTGTGTGGGACCCTCGCCAGCGGCCGGGGAACGAACCAGCGCTGCAGAGGCTGCAGACAGCCTCGCAGCCCAGCGCTCAACCTCTGGGCCACCAGGGGAGGCCCTGCCTCTTACCACTCTTACCGCTACCAACCATGGTTAAAATTAGCTTCAACATACTTGTCACTTCCCTTGCCAGGACCTATCACATCTGTGAATTACACTGACTTCTCCACTTTTTCTTCACCTGACTAAATTATAATTGTTCCTTAAAACTGATCATATATCCCAGCTCCAGGAAGTCTTTCCTATGTATCTGACCTCAAACCCCAACCCTATCCGAGTTAAGTGCATCTGTTACATATCCCCATAACCGCTTGTACTAACTTCTGTTATAGACTTGCCACGATGTGTTGTAATTATGTTTGTTTAAGTGTCTTTATTGTATTGTGAACTCCTTGAGACCAGAGCCTGCTTTTTTTAAACCTGTAATTCACAGATCAGTTTGGAGCAAACAGTAAGTAGGTTTTCAATAAGTTTGGGTTGAGTAAATAATTAAATGAATGATGTATCTCATTATTACCTCGTTGCTATATTTGTGATAGTATTCATTGTAGTATTAGATTGTGAAACCTGATTGGTTTAAGATATTAACTTAGCTTCTTTTGTGTTTTTCTCCCTTCCCCTGTCTAGCACACAGTAAGCATTAATAAACACATATTGACCAGATCATGAGTTAGAACCCAATAAAATATTTCACTATATATGTGTGTGCGTGTATATATACACACATATATATGTCAAAGTGTCTTCAGATTTGCATACATTTTGCTGATTCTCTGAAACACATTAATCTAGTTCACTGTTCCTAAAATATTTTAATTCTATGCTGCCTGACTACTCCTACAGTATACTCTGACATCCCATTTTAAGAAATAAATAGCAGGGATAGTTGGCCCAATTTTTCTTGAGTGTGATCTCAAACAATATCAAAACATTATTTCAATATCTACAACTCTGATTCCTTACCTAGCCTCCCTTTTAATAAGAGGGAATAACATCTCAAACTGTAAACTTTCTGTTGAAACCTGAACATTACCTAAAGCAATACAGCTTGGTTCTCTGTGACCCCAGTCAGTCTCCTTGACATCCTGTTTAAAAGACAATGGGAACTAACAGTCTATGAAAAATCATGCTCTTGTAAACTCAGATAGAAATTCATATGAGAATCAGAATTGGTATACAAGCAAAAAATATATCAAAAACTGAGATTTATTGCTGAATCGCTAGGAAGTGTTCCTTAATTATCTTTCAACAAAATTAAATTAAAAATTGAATGTTATTGATTGGTAAATAAGTTGTATGTGGACCTCTGATTAAATCATCTTCATCTTTCACCAAGACATAAAGGTACCATTGTTGTGCAATTTAAGTCAAAAGAAGGATCAACATGTAAAGTTTCAGTGGCTTTTTTTATTGCTCTCTATTCACTGTTGAGAATTAACAGTAAAAGGGATTTTACTGATATCACTCATTTTTTTCCCTTCATGTGCCCTTTGCATTATATGCCAGCATTCTGTCCCTCTCTCTCTTTCTTTTCTTTTTTTTTTTTATTTATGCATTCTTCTCATGGTTAAATTCACATGAGAAGGTTTTTGTTGTTGACATTACATTGGTTTACAACTGATCCCGAGGTAGAGGATCACACTTCTTCAGATGTACGTTACCACACCACACCCGTCACTACTTCTCTTTCTTAATTAATCCAATTTTCTTCCACATGAAAGGTAATACCAATGAATTCTTCAACAGCTCCCTGTAAATTAACGGAGATTTAATGTATACTGAGAAGTTCATGATCATACCCTAGTGTGGTTCATACTGCTGGATTTATAGACAGGTTTAGTTTACCATCAATCCTGGTCTAATTTGTATAGATGAAGTATTTTCTTGACTGTCACTAATGCAAATTTTCTTTTGCTTGTTCGCACAAACATGTGTCTGGTAAAGTTTATAGCCTCTCCAGCAAATAGAATTACCGTTTTTCTCTGCTTACATTTTTTCACTTTTAAAAAACACTTCCTGGGCCTCCCCTGGTGGCACAACGGTTGAGCGCTGGGCTGCGAGGCTGCCTGCAGCCTCTGCAGTGCCGGTTCAATCCCTGGCCTCTGGCGAGGGTCCCACATGTCACGACAGACCTCTCCTGCCGCGCCCACTGCTCCCCTCAGCAGTGGATTTCGTCGGTCTGCCTATTCTGTTCCCTGCTCTGGCTCTGGTGAATTCTCTCACCCTCCCGCGCTTCTGACTGTACCCAGTGCTTGTATAAATAAATAAATCTTTAATAAATAAATAAATAGATAAATAGATAAATAAATAAATAAATAGCACTTCCTTTCTCAACCGGGTTTCCTCATCTAGACCAGTTTGTGTGACTTGTATAGTTTGTGTGACTTGTGTAGTTTGTTTTTCAAAGTCCTGTGAAGATCGCTTACAACATGCAGTGGATGTGTAGTATACCAGGGCTTAATTCTCTCTACCTCTTCCGAGTGAATGTTGATGTTTCTGACTTACTGAACGCTTTCTGTGTCTTTAGTATCTTTGAGTCAGTTTAACAAAATAAAACAAATAAATGACTCGATTAAAAGAGTTGACTTCTACTGCCAGGCTTCCATGAGAAAGCTAATTCATCATAAATATAAAAAACAGGATTTGTAATCATTAAAATATTAATGGCACAATTTTAAAGGAATTGGATCTTAATTATCCTTTGTGATTTTGCTTTCTACATGAAAGTTCCATCAGGATGCTAAATACAAATGGAACTTGAAAGCCTGTAGTGAATTTATGTCCTGAGTAAATGTAAAAATTGAAATTGATATGATTGCATTATTGTTACCTGGTTGTTTATATATTCAGTTTGGCTGACACTACCAGAAGGTCATGATAAGTCATCAAGTATCTATTGAGCATCTATACCACAGAGAGGATATTGCCATCTCTGTCATTGTTACTTTCTATAGGTATATGGAGAATGTAGCAAAAACTAAGGACTTTTTAGTTGGAGGCCTCACTGAAGGATTTTACAGGTTGGAACTCTTTCTGTTTTTTTAAAATAGAGTATGTACTCAGGCTGTGGGTTTGAAAATACTACCAGAGAAAATGCCTTTGACTCTGAAAATTAAAGCTATGCAGTTAGCATTGAGAAAGTCTGCAGGCAAATCATCATTCTTAGGTCCTGTGTTCACAAAATAGTCTGAAAGAGTGATTTAAAAATTCACTGAATTATTATTAAGTCCCAAAAATAGAACTTGCTAGGGTAGATTTTCCCAGAATAGATTTAAGTTCTTGGGGCCTTATTATATAACTTTTAAAAACGCCATAATAATTATTTAAACCACATGTCTCTATATACAGAGATGGTGTCACTTACTCTAAGTTGGTGGTGAGGCTTATTTAATATATTTGCCAAATACAGATCTTTCTGGAAAGGAACGATAAATGCAAAGCATGATACATGCTAGTACTCTTTATTAACATTACTTACTGAAAGAGAATGCACATTTTTATCCTTTAAATTCTCTCCTCTGCTCTGCTATGTTACTTAATACATTTAGGTAGTATAGGAGATCCTGAAAGAGAGAAGACCACAGTAAACATTATAGATCAGAAAAAAGAGCATGTGCACAAGAAGGGAATTTATGAAAAAAAATTTGATAGTTCTTTTGAAGTCCACTCAGTTGAATTTAAGGACATAGGAATCCATTATAATCACGCGGATAGTCTTATGTATTTTAACCACTTACTTGTGTCATCTAATAATGTTTGCTACCCTATTTTACAATTACAGCTATTATTCTTCAAAGTGTATTAATCTATAATATTTATATTCTCAATCTATGTGTACTATGCCTATTATTTGAGATGTTTAAATAGTATCCTTTTATCTGTTGGCAGCACCTCTCTAAGACAATTTTTTATTTTATTGTCATTTTTAACAAAAATAACAAAATTAAGAATTACAGGAAAATGTTGAAACTTTTTCCACATGGTACTCTATCATCATTAATAGGGTAAGCTAGAAATAAAAATGGGGAAACTATTAGGTAATGTCCTTTCTATTACTTTGAAAAATTCAACTTGCACAACTATATGTATATAATGATAGAGTATTTCATATGTTTGCATACTGACATTTCTTTTCAGCTTAAATATTTTGGGAACCCACATTCATTTTTAGTTTTTTTAGTAAGATATTTAATATCCATGAAATGTGTGTCAATATACTGAATATCAGATTGAAATCATGTGCAGACTTTGAAATATATGTGCTTATTTTATGAATCTACCTGTTTAAGTGCTTTTGACTTAATTTCCATGTGACTTTTGTTACTAAAGAAATTGAAAAATTATATGAAACATACATAGTAAGGTTGTTATTTAAAACAGTATTATTTTGTAATAAAACAGAACTGGATGTGAATTATACATAGAAAAACTAATATTCTATATGTCTGTTGTAATTGAGAGAGGAATGAAAAGTGTGTATGTTTGTACTCAAATTTTTTGCCTTTTAAGAGAAAAAAATAAGAAGTGAGGAAGGTGCTTCAATATTTAAATAAGTCACTTGTTCTGACTTTCTATAGTAAAAGAATTTCAGAACATAAGCAGCAACTTACAGAACAAAGGTTAAGTTAGAAAATGTTAGTGATATTTTTGGATTCATTTTCCATGAAACCCTGAATGGAACTCAGATTCATATGGACTTTTATAGCCATAATTTTCAGTTATACTAGCAACTTTCCTTGTCCTATTTCTAACTCTGCCTTAGGATAAGGAAAAGATTATCTATTTTTGAATGTTCATCCATGCCATTCTGTACTCCATTCTGTACTCAGTAGTGCCTAGAGTCATAAAAAAATCTAGCTTGCTGCTATTTTTTTTTCCCTTCCTCAGCAACTTGCTACTATCCAAGCACACAGCAATTAAATCTAATTCTGTTTGGATTGCCATGTTTATATATTCTTGTTGAAAAGCATGGCATGAACTAATGCATGGTTCCTTGAGAAAACTGCTGTGTGTACTTGGCACTGAAAGAAAAATTCCAATAGCAATTTAGCCTTCTAATTTAATATTGAAGTTGTAGTAATTAATTATGAGCTTCTGTACATCATTTGACCGAATTCTCCAGGAATAAAAGTGGGAACTGAGGCAAAATGATTTTCTACAATCTGATGCTTGGTAATTGTCAGTTTTATAGGTATTCATTCCTTCAAACAGTGCACATGAGTAGAAAAGTAGGAAAGAAAAAAAAATGATGCCATTGAGACCTGCAGAAGTTGTATAGGGAAATGTCACATGTCCTCAATTTCAAATATTTGGCTCAAAATCTGTAGTAGGTTAGGTCTAGGTAAAAACTATTTTAATTATCTCACCATCCAACTCCATAACCTAATCATCCAGTTTAAAATATATCAAACATGACTTAATGCCTCATATCTATGATAGTTGCAACTGCTATTTTCTATAAACCTTAAAAATGCCTTCAATATTTTAAACATTTAGTAGGAACATTGGTTTAATAATCAAGTGACTGGAACGCTTCCACTAAACATTAATCACTTTTCTTGCATGTTATTTATTAGAAAATAAACTAGATTTTTTTCAAAAGGAAAATATCTTCCTTTTTCCTTTCACATTACAGTTTCATCTTGAAATGAGGGGAAGTAGTTGAATGATCCTGAAACTGATCATTTAGTCTATATATTCCTATCATTTTTCTGGACATGAATTATTAAATTTTATTTAATTTTTTATCAGGATGTTCCCTAAAGAAATTAATGTAAATATAGTAATTAAATCAAACAACTGTCAATTGCTCCAACCTTTGATATGTAGGCTAGTAAACTTCAAAAATGTGTTATCGGAAGCTCAGAATCTTCTTAATGACCTCCTAATTCATTTCCCTTTATAAATATGTAATCTCTCTAATCCATCTATTTTAGATCCATTTAGCACAATTCAAGAATTCAAAGATTGAGTCAAAATAATCTGGGGATATTCACTCAACCTTAACTAACATCATGTAGTAAAGGTCTCTCTATTCGCACTATTACAGGTCCATGGGGCAATAGCATATCTAAAATGGTCTTGGTCATATAAATACCACTTTTTCAGTCCTACTATATCACTGTCCTTTCATTTGCAATTATCTAACTTTCAAACATAACTGCACCCTGTTTTAAGGCTTTGGCCTGAAATGTTCCCCAGCTATAGGTGTCTACTTGGCTTTTGCTTTACTTAGTTATTTATCTTCGTAATGTAATCGTAGTTATTGCTTTAAGTTATGTTTGAATTCACTTTGGTTTCCTTTAAACATCCCATCCTCAAGGTGAAATTTTGATTCTGCTCTTAAAATTGGTCATGAAGTGACTCATTAGTCATGATGTGTCTTTTCTCTTACACACACATCCCTTTTTAAATTTTGTACGCTGTGCCTTTTTTTTACTGTGGCCTATTGACTAAAAGATAATTTCAGATCAGGTATGATATTGATGATTTGTTTTCTTTTGAGGTAATGTTGATCTATAGCAGTATAAGTTTCAGGTGAACAGTCATATAGGTCAACGTCTATTTATATTACTTTATGATCACCACTGCAATACTGTTGTTTTTAAAACCTGACATGTGATTTGAGGATTAACATAAAAGTGTGAAGAGAATAGTCTATAGGAATTTTGGTTCTGTTATTACCTTATTCACACTCAGTTACTTTCTTACGACAGTTCCCTACACTTCACTCTTTCCTGTGCTTTTTCCCTTTTTGTCTGTGTGTTGAGTGTGTTGTGTGTGTGTGTTTGTGTATTGACAGATACTATTTGTCTTCTTTAACCATCTCTTGTTTTCCTCTTTTTTCAATTAACAGTAACCAGAGCCACCTTGGCCAGTGAAAAAGGGAATGAACCTTAATAGTTATTAAGAATGAGTATGTATATCTCAGTTTACTATAAAGGAGCAAGTGGGAGGAACATAGCTGCTTTGGTGTTTAAATATGAGAGACAATCTAGACAAAACTAGCATAAATGAAATCATTATAACATTTCTAGCTGGAAAATTTCTAAATTATACAATGTTCATTAAAAGATAATATATAAAAAGTATATGTGTGCCTTTTTTAGCTTAGTTGAGCTGAAACAAAATGCTAACAAATCCGGGATTATAGAGTTTTGTAAAGCCAGTTAGCTTCACAGGTAGTCTATCCCAATATCTTCTTATTGCAAGCATGTGTGCAGAGAAAGGATTGAGGAAGGATGTGTTGATGATTCAAAATAAAACTATCAACAATTGAATAAGACTAATTTGAACAAAAAAATTTACTGATCATTCTATGATATACTAAAAGTTTTAAATTATAGAATTTTTAATAAAATGTCTATTATTTTCAATAGCAGTTTCTATTTTTCTTTCATTTTCAATAACTTTTATCTTGTTTTCACATGTTTGGTGAAGAATATATAAAATCAAAGAGAAAAAATACCACTGAACTCCTCTAGTTTAATTAATAATAATATTTAGCAGAAAGACATAGTAAGAATGGTGAATTGAAAAAAAAGGAAGTTCTATTGATAATACAGAGTAAATAAAAAATAATCATATATAGAAGGAAGAAATATCATTGAAGAATTCCCTATACAGATAATGTTTTTAAGAAAAGCTAATATAGATGTGGCAGACCTCTCCTGTCTTGCCCACTGCTCCCCTCAGCACTGTACTTAGATCCTTCTGCCTGTTCTGCTCCCTGATCTGTCTCTGGTGAATTCTCTCACCCTTCCGTGCCTCTGGCCTATACCCCAGTGCTTGTATAAATAAATAAATCTTTAAAAAAATAAAAGCTAATATGGGATATTTAAGAGTTGGAAAACTAGTGGATATGTTTCTGCAAAGCTGACTTCATTGTACTCCTCACACAACTGAGCAATAAAGTAGGCACAGAAAAGCTACCTGAAGCAGCCCTGGGAAGGGTAGAGGGAGTGAATCCATTAATGGTGAAACTATCTAGAACAATTGTTATAATTTAATAGGATTTTCAGTTCAATAAATAAGGTTCAACTTAATGAAGGTGGAAAAGATAACAAAAAATCTGAGTTGAAAACAATGATTGTGTGTTTGCTTTTAAAATTCAGATTGCATAAGACTCCAGATGATCCTGAATTCTAAATTTGGGAAATCTAAGATACGGGGAGCTCTGTGTAAATGTCCCTTTGATGAATCAGTTCCCTTTTTTCTTTTTTTTAATAGTCCTCTTTATTAAATGAAGTATTTCAAATACATAGTAAAGAATAGATAGCAATAAATGCCCATACACTAGATACCAGATATTAATGTTTATTATAATTTCTTTAGATCTTTTAAAATATCTTTAATAATTAAAGAATTATGACAAAACTTAAGTTCCCTTTGTATATGATTGCCATTATATAAGAATAATACTTTATATCACAGAAAATTAAAAATATATTCTTTCTGACTATATGGCATATGTTGAACCTGCATTTGAATAGTAATATATTTCTTAGGATCCCTTTTGTGCCTATGATATGTTTCTGTTTACATTTATTTTTAAAATAATCTACAGAACTTATAGCACAGTTTTCATGATTTTTGGTATGTGCTAGAGATAGAATGCACAAACATACTATATGTATATATAACTAAATATGTATATATGTATGTGTTGTATATATATACATATATATACAATTAGTATATTTTTCTCACATTTATCATAATCAATATTAAAATTCTCAGACCAGCAACCCAAAAATATTGTTAGTAGCAGGGAAACCAGCCTAGCATTTACAGATTTTTCTAGAGGTCATTAAAAGTGGCTCAATTTAGAATTAAATCTTTATATAGGAAATGTATGAAGAATAACACCATTAATGTTCTAACATATGTTACCTTGAGTCATAGTGATAGCCAGTTCTATTCTTAGGCCTGTTCTATACATTATATTATTTTCCTTGAGAACAAATGAACTCACCAAGTTGACTAAGAAGCAGCATAGACTTTTGATTTTCAATGGTAATTATAATTCACTTCACCAGGTATGTAACTGCCAGAGTACCAGCTTCTTTTAGAAGAGGTCAATACATAAATAGAAAAATCCTTCATGTTTATCTAGGACTTAAGAAACCTCAGGGGAATTTAAAGGCTAGTAATTCACATAACTGCAAAAACATTTATGAATGATTCTCTGGAAAAGATTTGTAAAATTTTATTGTTTGTAAGTATTGTATGTGTGCCTGCAAGGACAAATTCTTAAAGAATAATTAATTATGGGTACATATTGATATGTATGTCTGTGTGTGTGTTGTGTGTGTGCATATGGAAATTAACCTTTTGTTAAAAATTTTCATTTCATGCGATGACTGTTATTTGATTATTTGATGTTATTATCTTAACCAAATGGAAAAAGATCAAGTGAAGCAGAAATATTTTTAAACCTGAGATCTTTATAACTTTTTGATATCTATGTACCCTTTTTGTTTCTTATGTGGTCCTTTAAATGAGAAGTTGGCTAATTCAGTGATGAATTATATTTCGTTTTTCAAAAGAAGGATCTTTTATATATGGTTTAACAGAGGAAAAGTTTGCTTACTGCCATGAAACCCTAGAGATAAAAAGAAGCTTATCTAGTTTCAAAGTTTTGAAGCCTTTTTTCTACTATAGAATCTATGGGAATCTGGCAAAGCATACAGATTTTTTTTGAGAAAAATATTTTTAAATAAAATGCATAGGTTCGAAAGAAAACTAATGAAATTTAAATCACTATCAAAATATGTATATATTTTATAAAAATATGTAGACATAGGATATGTATACATAAATATATGTATAAAACAAATATTATAGGATAACATTTATTGAACTCCAGATGTCACTGTTTGATTAACCTTAAGTAATGTTAACAGTAATGTGTTTTCCAAATTCTTAATATCATTCAGTAGGACACCCATATATTTCTTTGCTATAATCTATATACTTTTTACATTATATCTCTTAATATTACCAGGCCCAACAAATAAAGGGGGAAAAAAGCCTTTTTAAACTGATAAAATAGCAGCAAATCATAGGTTTACTATAATGTTTAATCTTGGTGAACATGAACAACATTTTAAGCTATCCATAATAATTAAAAACAATACTTTCTGCTAAATTACTGTTTTGTTACCTAAACATATAATGAAAGAAAATAATAAAATTTAATTACATTGATGATTATAAAATTATAATTTTTTTTCCAAAGGCTTTTTTTTTGACCAAAGGCTCTCTCTAGAGAACTGAGGTCTGTCAACCTCAGTTGAAAGCCTAGAAAACATCCTCACTTTGCAGGTGAGAAAACTAGGCCTCATAGAAGTGAGATGATTTGGCTAAAATCATACAATACAAAATTAGATTAATCCTGCAAGCCTTAGCTCAAGCCTTTTTCTGAAGCTTAAGTCTAGAAATTATCCATTATACTGTAATATGTCACTTTCTCATGGCATGATCTAGAAAATTCATCATTCTCTTAGTGCCTCCTATTCTACTTATATAAAATGTAGATGAACTTAAGTCTACATAAGGATAATGATGACAAAATTTGCATGGCTCTTTTTCACTTACAATACCTCTCACTCTCACACACATTATCCTACTTAATTTTCTCTACTTTATTGAAAAGGAAATTAAAGTTCCAAGATGTTGAATGTCATACCAAAGGTCACACAAATAGGAAAAAGGAAAAGCCAGTATCAGAAACCATACCACTGGACTCCAAAGGACAATACCATTATTACACTGACTTTTCTGTCATAATGTGTTATGATATAAATCTGATTAAACTCAAATGAGTTTTCACTAGTCTCAGATGAATCAAATTCTAATTTATTCAGGTAAGTAATTAATGAAACAACTATGGAAGAGAGTTCTTCCAGACCAATTCTCTATTTTTATTAGTGAGAAAAGGAAAAAAATAGAATTTAAGAGTCAAAGATTCTAAGGTTAGGCTTAATGTTTAAATCATACCTTTCATTCCCTCTGGATAGGTTAAAGAGACAAGTAATCTGAGTAAATGCCAATGAGATCCTTTTTCTTTATCCTCATAAGCTTTATGAGTAAGTAGTACTCAAGGAAGTTTGTTTTTTCAAAGGTGGATTACTCTGAAATAAGATTGATAAAATAGAAAGTTTTAAGGAGCAAAATTTCTATCATCTCTGTCATTCTAGTGATCTGACCACACAAGATACAGAACATCCTGATCGCTGAGAAAATAAGGAATAAGTTTAACCTGTCCTGAAATCTTTGTTATAGGATAACATTTATTGGACTCCAGATGTCACTATTTGATTAACCTTAAGTAATGTTAATAGTAATGTGTTTTCCAGATTCTTAATATCACCCTGTAGGTGATATTATTTTTAGCTAATATAATTAGCTATAAATATTATTTATAGCTAATATTTCTTTGCTATAATCTATATACCTTTAATATTATATTTCTTAATATTAGCAGGTCCTAATAAGTAAAAAAAAAGCTTTTTTAAACTGATAAAATAGCTTTGTATAGTATAGGACTGGCTATGATCATACTTACACTACAAAAAAAAATTAATCTGCCGGGATTGGAAAAAAAACTAATTATTACAAAAGGAATATTTAGCTGTACATTTTCACTGTATTCAATACTATAAGAATTTCCTTTCCGTCAAGAATTTGCAGTATATTCAGAAACTCATTATCAATAATTAAAGTATGAGAAACTATAACTTTTATAGTAGAAGCTCGAGTAACTAACTTTTATAGTAGAAATTCAAGTAGGAGGCTTTCAAAATTTCAGAAAGCCCAAAAAGATCCCAGTGATAGAATCCACAAAAACTTATTAAAAGTTATGAAACTCTATATATAAATGAGTGATTTTTTTACATTTTTCAAGAAATTTATTATAATTCTGGAGTTAAATTATTGCTCTTATATGTGTACATGTTCCATTTACCCAAAATGAGTAAATTTTGTGATAGGTACATTATATCTCAGTAGGGCTGTTGAATGAGTATAGGGAAAGAAGAAATTATTTGTGACTGAGGAACTTGGGCAATATTTTTTGCAGCCATTAGTATTTAAGCTGGGTCTGGAAGGACAAGTAATATTTAGATCAGAAAATAAGCAATTGGGCATTTCAGGGAGAGGAAACAACTTACTTAAAATCTAAGAGTTCAACAATATGAGGAATGTTCTAGAAAAGCTAGCACAGACTTTTTTCCATGCCACAGGACCCAGACCCTAAAAGAATAGACATCTAAAGGGAAGGCCAACATATTCTGACCTGCAAAGAATAGGATGAGGGAGATAAAATGGTAATATAACTAGATGATCAATGAACAATTAAAAATCTGATAATTAAATTGCATGACCCCTATGAACCAAAACTCATTTCATACAAAAAGTTAAAATAAATGAATTTAATTACTATCATTAATAATAGGAAAATCAACTTGAAATTTTTTCTAATGAGCTGATATGATGCTACTATTGACAGAAACAATTCATGTTAAAATAAGTTTTATTGACAATAGAAAAAGGTGCATAGGAAACTTAGTAGTAACAGATTCTAAATAGGCAGTCTTTTTTGTTGTTTGCTTTAAAATGTTAAAAGATCAAAGTTTAAATTGGGCCTTTCCACACCATTGTTACAGAACTTCTCAAAATACAGAAGTAAGCAAAATACATCATACAGCCATTTAATTTCTAATTTAAAATGTGGCTACTGACCAGTTTAAAAAAAAAAAAAAGAAAAACCCTACTAAAATAGAGGGTTTTCTTTATGTCCATCAAAGATGATGACTTATCTTGTTCTTGACTTTGACCCCACTTAACCAATTTCTCATAATTTTGCAGTATGAGACATAGTGTATAGATTCAGTCCAACTATAAGAAAAAAGAATACAAGTTAGCCTAATGAGCAGCAAAATAGAGGCAATTTTTATGAAACCTGAGTGTTAATTTGTAATCAAATCTCCATTTTAATATTTATACATTATTATATAATTATAAACCTATTCTTAACATGGGTTTTATTTTATTTGTTTCTCTCCCTCCCTTCTGTGAAATACAGAAGGGCAAGGATGTTTGTTGTTTACACATTTGTACTCCACCAACTGGTGATAAATATCTGGCTTCCACTGGAGAGCCCCTGACATCGCAGGGAACGGTGATCAAAATTCCACACACTAGCTTCAAGCTGGGGGCTCGTAGCTACTGCAGCATTGAAAGGGATCTTTTCCTGATTTCTTTAAAATAGCATGGTAATGGGCTGGTTTAAGGAAGGAAACCTCTCAAATCACATGACCACTGCTGCTTCCGTGTGTCCTGCTTTCTTCATAATGGCTTGGCACTACATTCTTTCCCTGTATCTTAGTGGGCTTGTGTGTGTGTACCAATGGAATGGAAGTTTGGGTGGGGAGGGGATGGTTGTCTATGGATGGCGATATATTATGCATGCATATTTCAATGTTAGAGTTGTGTGCCTTCCCTTATGTGTCATAAATTATGGTCACAGATTAAATCTTCTGTGATCCTGAGAGATTGGGCCATTTCTTATTGGTGTGAGATTCATGTTTTGATGTTTACATCTCCAATTGTTCTTCATGTTGCATTAAGCATAAGTTGAAATGTTCTCCCATGAGAGTTAGCTTTTCATGTTGGGCTGAAAAAGTCTTCATTTCTATGTAGCAATTCATGTTATTATAACCTATGGCTTTCAATTGTACCTCCCATAATGAAGAGCTGACTTTAAACACTGTGCTATTCTTGTTATGACCTAAGCATAAGGTAAGTCATTTCTCTAACTGTATCTAAGATTGTGGTTGTTAAAATTTTCTCAGCTTTATTTAAAGCATTTTCACTTTTTTTCCTTACCATTTATTATGTGCTTTACCCTCTTTCGTTTTCTGTTTCATGGCTTAAGGTATCTTAAAGGAGAATGTGATTTTCAACAAAAATTATATTACACATGTAAACACATGTTAAAATGAATTATTTGATGTCTGAAAGCAGTCTTGATTAGTAAATCAATACCAATATTTTCAATAAGTCTCTTGTTTTTTATTTCCTCCATTAATATAATAAACTTTCTACTTGTTATTTGAGTTTTGATTCCAGTTGAAGGGGAATTGTCAACACCATACAATCAGATATTATAGTAAAATAACATAATTCAATAGAATGAAGTAAAAGATAATGAAGTAAAAGATAATTCCTGATAAATTTGATATTAGGCCCAATTTTCAGTTTTATTTTGTTTTTCAGATGTTCCTTTTTTTAATTGAGTAAAAAACCCATAGTTAATATAAAGAAACAATACGATAAAACCTGAGATAGGCCTGTGTTAACTTCCTTATAATACATTTGTGTAAGAACAAGAACAATACTTGTCTCTCAATTTTATCTTTCAAGTAAATCTCATTACATTGTTAGGTAAAATCTTCATATTGGGATTTTATAAAAATTAATACTATAATAATGTAACATTGAGGAACATTCTGTCCATGCAGAGATACTAACATTTTTTAAAAATATTTTCCTCAATTTTTTAAAAATATATATTCAGTTCACTAGAGTAAAGAAGTTCATGTAATCATTAATTTTAAAAACAATTTCCCCCAAATCTGGGTCGAATGGCCAATGTAATGTAAATAAAAAAACATTGGTTATACTGTTGTTGGAAACTCGTAAACCTAGAAAAATGCTCAAATTCAGAGAATTTAATTGTTTCCATCATCCAAATTCCCATTTCACAACTGTTTAAAATATGTAGTTCTAACTTGAGGTGTCACAAAACAGCACTTGGGTTTCTTTATTAAATTCATCCCGTAAATGTTTTTTTTTTTAATCTGTTAGTCACCAAAGGAAGAGGGTATTTTTTTCATTGTTTATTTTTTGTTTTGTTTTGTAAAGCCAGCTAGTTTTTCACCACCATTTCCATGTAGACATATAAATCTGTTGCATCATTTTATGAGACAATTTGAACTACTCATCTAAACTGCTCTGTTCATTGTAAATCTCTTGTTTCTATCCATACACTAGCTCCACTCTAGATTGGAAGGGCTTAAAGATGAACTCTGGAGGAATAGAGGCTACGACTTAAGAGTAACTATTACTGATCAAAGGAGCTGCTTTCCATTCGCAAACATTGCTTTGCGCTATGGGTTTGGACTCCTTCTGTTTCTGCATCTTGTTGAAGACTTTCTTGACTTCCATTTAACTTCTTTGAACTCTGTTTTGTCTTTCAACATTTATCCCTTTCTTTTCCTTCTCCCAGATTTTCTCTCACTCCTTTAGCTTTCTCTTGTGTTCTTTGAATCACTTTTTAAAACGTAGTTTATCTCTTTGTTAAGCTTATCTGTTAATTTGTCTGTTAGTGTTTGTTTCTTTTCTCCTTTAAGGCTGTAGTAGTATAGTTACACTTATTCTCATTCCATGATTTGCCAACTTGCTTGTTTATTTTGAAGCAAGTTCAGTAGTCATTCTTACCTCTTGGTATATATTTTCAGTAAGAAATAGCAGAACATTCTGCATTTATTATATATTGTCCCTTCCTTTAAGTCCACACTTTCTTTTCTATTGTCTAGAGTTAATCCCTCAAACCTCTCTCTTTTTTTTCTTTCCCTCACTCTGTGTCTTCCTCCTTTTATTGTTTTCTTTAGCTAGTCATTAATTTCTTTCCCATTTGGTCCAGGATTGTTCTTCAATAAAACTTCTGAGTTAAAGAACATAAGATTATTATCTTCCAGATTAGCATCCTTATTCTAATGTATTGGAAACTAAACAGTCTGGGCCAAAAGAGAATAACTTCAACATCTGGAATTATTTTTCCCTTTTTTTATTTTTTTTTGGGATGCCTGTGTGTGCGTGTGTGTGTGTATGTGTTTCTTGTGTGTATGTTTGTGGGTTTTCTTTTAATTATTATTATTGTTCTTTCTTTAAACATTAACAATTGTTTTTTTCAGGGAAGGACAACCATAACCCACCCTAAGTTGCAACATTCCTTTCATAAGTTGTTTCATTACAGTAGTAGATTGTGTTAAGCAATAGAAATTAATTTGTTGTGTATATATCCATTTGGGGCAAGCTGCTGCGGAGTGGGAAGAAGAGGTGTGAAGTTTAAATACAGTTTCCTCTGAAGTCAACAAGTGTTAATGCCATCCAATGTGGCCCTTGAATTCAATAGTTTTGTAACATTTTTTTTAAAAATTCCACTTTGACCTAAAATATTTGAAAACAGCAGGATTTCTGATTGATAAACTATATGCACAACTAAGGATTGGTAAATAAATTATTTAAACATCATTGATTTCCTACATAAGCATCTTTTATAACCAATATTATAATTATTGTCAGTTATTGTAATCAATAAATAAAAAAGGTTATTAGACTCACACATAAATGTGTCAGAGGATTTCTCCATTTTTCCTCACTAATTTTTCCTCACTAATTTTCCATTTTTCCTCACTAATGTATACAAACTAAAAATGAGTACAATGAAATACTTGGTTACAACTTCACTCCTTGAATTGCATTATTATTTTAGTCAAGAGATAGATTCAGTGCCTTAAGATTAAGGGTGTGTATTCACAATTGAATATGTGGTAACTTGAATTTGTTTTACTTATGGTAATTTGAAATACATACCAATTTTAAAAATTGCTTTACATTTTACCTATGTACTGTTCACAATATTGTACCCCAAAATTTCTTCTTCAACTCAGTTTTTTTGGTTAAAGTAAGGAAAATATAAACTAAAAATATATGGTACAAATGTAATAGTTTTACTAACATGTTATGATGCGAGGGATATAAAGCCTTTGCTCCTATACCTCAGGAGCTTGCCCATTAACTATGCATATATATCTGATTATCTGTGTTATGAGCCCTAAATTACTGAGTTTATGCTCTCTCTGCAGGTCCAGTCCAGGTGCAGCAGCAAGGAGAACATTCTCAGAGCCAGTAAGTATGTCATCCTTTGGGATGGATTAATGAATTAGAGCTTGTAGTTTCATGGGAAGGAGAGAGAAAAACATTTGGTGAAAGAATGAAAAAGAGCAATGGGGAAAGTTTATATCAAGAAATGAATATTAGGACTTTTGCTTTTTAAAATATTAGTTAACATAGATATATCAATGAAAACTTCCCTTATTCCAGTTGTTTTTGAAAGCTGACACCAGAACTTTGGTCTCACTCATACTTAGGGTAGTAATGAGTGGTTCTAAGATGAGAGCCTACTTTAATTGTCCCACTGCCTAAAAGTTATTTGAAAACAATCTAAATGTAGACTAATAGTATAAATCTACAAAGAAATGGAAAAAAAAAGAAAGTGACTTCTAGGCAGGACTTTGTAATTATTTTATAAATATGAGTTCCTGAAATATCCCTTTCACAGAGAGCATGTTTTAGAACATAGAGCCCTGAATGAAGAATGAAGAAAACTTAATTTTTTTGTTTGATCATTAATAACATTAAATTAAAAGTTATTTAATTTTATGTTTTATTCATTTTCCAGTCTTACAAAAGAAACTGTATAAATAGCTTTTCCTTACCTGTATCCTTAAAATTATGTGATATTGAAGTTTGTTTCTTAAAAACTTTGGGATCCTAAGAGAAAAGTGCTGTGTATATGCTAATTATCTTAATGTTGTTCCCTGTCACTTAATAATGGTGATATCATTCTGTTTTCTTCATGAACTTTATGAGGAGAAATACAGATAGACCATACTTACAGTTCCACTGGATACCTATACCACTGGGAGTTTTAGTAAATGGGATGATTTATATTTCTAGTAGTATGTCTGTATTATTTAACAAAAAAGTAATTGAAAAACTTCAAATAGGTAAAAACTCATATTGTATTTTCCTTAATTAAATTGTTTCCCCTCTCTAATGTTGTGAATATGTTACCTTAGCTTAAATCGTTGATTTGTTAGGCAAGCACACACTAATTGTTTGCCCGACACTTTTACACAATAAAATGTAAACAGACCTGTTTAACTTGTATACTTTTGTGAGTTTCCACAATATCTGACAGATATGTGAACCTGCAGAAGGATCTTCAATTATAAGAGATTTAAAGATTTCTAATTCCTTACTAAAGCCTAAATGTGAGAAATATGAGTCAGGGGAGAGATGATCAAATATTCACTAAATTAAAACAATAGCAATAAATTAACTTTAAATTTACATTTTATAATGATTATCACATAATTTCCATTACTATAGCTCCTAAGATGTTGGTGGGTCATTGATAGTGATTATGGGGCTTAGCAACAAAAATAATTTCTCACTGAGCAAAGATTTCCTTGAGCCCTTTTTCACATGTATGATTTCTATTTTTCAGACCACCTTTCATTTCAGTTGTGCTCTTCTTGGCTTGTGGGCTATTAATCATGGTTGGCCATCATGATGATTCATGTTTTTCTGATCATGTTTTCTTAGGATGAAACAGTCATGTAGATGGTCCATATAGCCATTTAGATTCACATAGGGAACACAACAAGCCCCACAGCTCCATAGTTCTGTGACTTCTATAAGTTTAAGGTTTCATGCCCTTAGATAAACCCAGGATTCTTTCATTGCTGTAAACTGTTCTATCTCTGAACTTCTTAACGTCAATATCCCATTGCTCTTTTAGTGTATATTTATGTCCCTTTTTTTTTCTTACTTCACCATGTACAATTCTGCTGTAGTTATATAGACCCTATTAGCAATTACTCATTTTCTCATGCTATGTTCTGCCTCTGTTCCTTTGGATTCTACCCCCACCTCCTTGCATAAAATATCAAGTCACTTTATTTTTCTAGAAACTCTCATTTATCCTTCAATATTCTTTAAGTGTGATATTCTGTGTGAAACCTTCTTTGAGTTCCCCTCCTCCAAGACAAAGTAACTTCATATATTCATTTACTAAATTAACTATCCATAAGAAAACATTTCCAAAATGTAGGCAATGTAAAGAAAACTAAGATCAGCTTCTCTTTTGGCATATATAAAAATGTGTCCAAACAAAAGGTTGGTGTATCCTAGAGAAAGAAAAAGTGTTAGAATTTAATAGAGCTTTCTAGAATTGTCCCAGGAGGAGTAAACTTTGGTAAATTTGTCCAAGAAAAAGGTAACTTTCCTTTGGTTCCTCAAAAATATTACCAAAGCAAACTGTTGATAATAAAGCTGAATTTTCTTATTATGATAAGGGAATATTCTACTTCCACAAAGTCTTAGTCCCAGAGTCAGAGTCTCAGAAATGGAAGGGAAAACTTAGAATGTATGATATTTTGAAGTTTGATTTAAAACAGCTCTTTTAATATGGAGAGTTGATTAGAATTAGATAAAGATAATTATATAATCATTTCAGACTTACAGATAGAGCAAGGGAAGGGAATCTGAGAGCCCTGATTTATAAACTATCTTTTGATACTTTTTGTTTAAGAAGTTTCCAGAATAAGCAGTAAAGCCATTTACAGTTTTTATCTTTGGGGGAAGAGTTTTCTGGAATAGTAGAGTTATGTTAATAAAAACAATAAAATAGTAATTTTATGCTAAGGAAGACAATATGCTATTTAATTATAGGTGGTTTCAGGTATCAGATATCATTTGTCATCAGTCTTCAACCTGAGCTGAAAAGTGGACAGGGAACATCTGAGATATAATTTGAGGTATAATCAATCAATAGATCGATCCGGACCTTATTGCTTCCTGAGTAATCCCAATCGTATATCAGCTGTCTAAGGAAGTTGTTCATTATTCCTAAGTTTTAATCCTTTCCTCTATTTGTTGTTGTATGACTGTTTATTAAACCATTCATTGAAAAAAACTGTATAGCATCATTAGGCCTATAGAGATAACACATCTGAACCCTGCAACACAATGTGAAAAGGACCATGTTCAGAGTTTGCAGTACTTTTCTCAGCCAAGAGCCAAGTGTCATAATTTATGCCAATAATAACTATACACTAAAAAAACTGAACCACCTATAAGAAAAATTCTTTAAAATGTACAACTTACGAAGACAGTATAAGGAAGAAATAGAAAAGGCTAAATTACTAGTAAGGAGAATGAATCAATAATAAATTTTTTTTTAAATCTCCTGAACTTTCATGAGAGCCAAGACCAGATGACTTCACCGGTGAATTCTACCAAGAATTTAAGGAAAATTTAATGCCATTTTTTCTCATATATTTTTTAAAAATTGTTAAGGCAGGAGCATTCACACTCACTTACAAGGCCTTCATTGCCCTCATGCCAAGGCCAGACAAAAATGCTACAAGAAAAGAAAACTACAGGCCAATATCCCTGATGAATATAGTTGTAAAAATTCTCAATAAAATATTCGCAAAATTAAGCAAAATAAGTCAGAAGGAAAAAGACAAACAACAGATGGTTTCACTTGTATGTGGAATACAGAGAAATAAAAAAAAGGGTGAGACAAAGCCAAACCAATAACCAACGCCTGACATCTGATGGCTAAACCAAGGAAACCATAAGGGGAGGGTGACAGGGAGAATAAGGGGAAGGAGGAGGCCCAGTGAAGCATGGCAGAAGATTATTGGTGGTGAGCATGGTGTGACACATACAGTTGTAGAAGTTTGAACATATATCTGCTAAAACAAATACAATCATGTAAACCAACTTTTCCTCAATAAACATAATTGAGTGAGTAAATTATTAACAAACTGAATCCAACGATACATTAAAAAAATCGTTCACCATGATTAAGTGCAATTTATCCTTTGACTGCAAGGGTGGTTCAACATGTGCAAATTAATAAATGTGATGCATCACATTAATAAAAGAAAAGAAAAAGTTATATGAGATATATCTCAGTAGATGCAGAAAAAGTATTCAACAAATTTCAATAACTGTTCATGATAAAAACTTTCTAACTATGGTCTGAAAGAAGTGAACTTCAGATAATAAAGGTCACATATGACTGACTAGTCGACAGCTAATATTACTTAATATTGGAAGATTGAAAGCTATTATTCCAAGATCAAGAATAAGACAACTCTTACCACTGTTACTCTCCATAGTTGTAGAAGTCCTAGCGAAAACAATCAGGCAAGAAAAAAAAATAGAAAACAAAATTTAAGTCAAAATGGGTTAAAGACTTGAATGTAAAACCTGAATCCGTAAAATACATAGAAAAAAACATGGACAAAACTCTCCACAACATTGGAGTCACTGATGTTTTTGGGGTCTCAACTCCAACTGCAAGGTAAATAAAAGCAAAAATAAATAAATGGGGCCACCTCAAACTGAAAAAGTGCACAGTAAAAGAAATTATCACTAAACAAAAAGACATCCTACCAAATGGGGGGAAATGTTTGCATATCTTACATCTCTTACATCCTGCAAGGGATTAATATCCAACATCTCGAAGGAACTCATATAATTCAACAAAAAAAACAAAACCCCAATCAAAAATGGGCATAAAATGAAATAGATGCTTCTCCAAAGAAGACATACAGATAGCCAGCAGACAACTGAAAAATAGTTCATTATCACTTATCACAAAAGATACCCCATGTCCATTTGTTTAAAGAATTAATGTTATTAAAATATCTATATTAATCAAAACCATGTACAGATTTTTTTTTATGAAACATTTTTTTTAAGTTTTATTTATTTTTATTTATACAAGCACTGGGTACAGTCAGAAGCGCGGGAGGGTGAGAGAATTCACCAGAGCCAGAGCGGGGAACAGAACAGGCAGACTGACGCAATACACTGCTGAGGGGAGCAGTGAGTGCGGCAGGAGAGGTCTGCACACCATGTGGGACCCTCGCCAGGGGCTGGGGATCAAACCAGCACTGCAGAGGCTGCGGGCAGCTTCGCAGCCCAGTGCTCAACCGCTGTGCCACCAGGGGAGGCCCAAAACCATGTACAGATTAAAAAAAAAAAAAAAAAAACCTATGAAATCCAATGGTATTTTTTACAAAAAGTAGAAAAATAATATTAAAATAGATAGGAAACCACAAAAGACTGTGAATAGTCAAAGATATCCTGAGTAAGAACAAAGTGAGAGACAACACTTCCTAGTTTCAAGCTATATAGTATAAAGCTAAAGTAACCAAAACAGTGTGGTACTGGCATAAAAACAGACACAGACCTATGGAACAGAATCGAGTTGTTTGAATACACAAGCAACTAATACTTAACAAAGAGGTCAAGAATACTGAATAGAGGAAAGACAATCTCCACCTGAAAAATTGTATAACCATATATAAAACAACGAAATAGGCCTCTACTTACTGAACTCACAAAAATTAAAGTGTATTAAAAAGACTTAAATGTAAGACCAGAAACCATAAAACTCATAGAAGAAAACCTAAGTAAAAAGCTCCTTGACTTGGGTCTTGGCAAGAATTTTTTGGCTATGACACCTAAAGTAAAAGAAACAAAATAAAAAATAAATGGAACTACATCAAATTAAAAAGCTGCTGCACAGGATAGAATGGAAAAAAATGAAAGGACAACCTATGGATGGGGAAAATATGCAATTGCAAATGATATATCTAATAAGCAGTTAATATCCACAATATACAAAGAACTTTTACAACTCCATAACCACCAATCAAAATTAAAAGTTTGCAAAGAACTAAATAGACATTTTCCAAAGAAGATATACAGTTAATTGTCAGGTACATGGAAGATGCTCAACTTTTAAGCCATTAGGAAAATGCAAATCAAAATCACAATGTGATATCACCCCACATCTATTAGAATAGCCATCATTGAAAAGACTGATAAATACTGGCAAAGATGTGGAGAAAAGGAGCCTTATACACTGATGATGGATTGTAAATTGATACAGCCAATATGGAAAATAGTATGGAAATTTCTCAAAAACTGAAAAACTGGCATATGATCCAGCATTTACACTTCTAGGAATATTTCCACAGGAAATAAAAAGCATTGATGTGAGAAAACCATCAACACCCATGTTCATAGCTGCATTATTTATGATAGCCAAGACACAGAAAGAACCAGAAGTGTCCATCTGCAAATGAATGCATAAATTGTGATATACAGACAGTAATGTGACTTAACAATGGGGGCATGTTCTGAGAAATTCATAGTTAGGTGTTTTGTTATTGCTCAAATGTCATGGAGTGTAATTACACAAACCTGTGTGGAATAGCCTCACACATACCTAAACTATATGATATAACCTGTTGGAACCACATCAGTTTTTCACATCATTAAGTAATGCATGACTATATATAATGGAATATTATTCACCAATTGAAAAAAGAAAAGAAAAACTTTCATTTGCAACAGCATAAATAAACCTTGAGGCATTATGCTAAGTACAATAAGTTAGAAAAAAAAGACAAATACTATATGATCTCACTTATACATGGAATTTTTAAAAAATGCCATATTCATAGGAAAAGAGATCTATTTTGCTCACCAGAGGTGGTGGTTAGGGAGCAGAGAAAATGGGTTAGGCATTCAAAAGATAAATAAGTACTAGGGGTGCTATGTATAACATGGTAACTATAGCTAACATAGCTATATGGTATACTTGAATGTTGTTAGGAGAGTTTTCAGGATTTACTAAGAGTTCTCATAACCAGAAAAGAAATTTACTTTTTTTCTTTTATATATAAGAGATGATGGTAAACTTACTGTAATAATTATTTCACAACATATGAAAGTCAAATCATCATGCTTTATACCCTAAACTTACACATGCTGTATGGTCAATTATATCTCAACAAAATTGGAAAATCAAACAGCCAAATTAATCAAAGGCTATATACCTACATATGATTTGATCTCACAGACATTAAAGATAATACCTTAGGCCATGGAAATTCAATAGTCTCTAAGAATTTAGCTAATTTGATTTTCAGGATTTGTTTTCTCTCTACCTTTCCTAAAGATTGAGGGTGAAATTGATAGTAAAGTTTCTTAATAAGTTGTAGGGCTTTGCAAAACTTATTATTAGTAATAAGCCAAATAAAATGGATCATCACTAAAAACAGGAGTCATAATACCATGGGTTAGGAAAACAAAATCAAGAAATTTTTGCTACTTTTAGAGTTTTAGCTCCCTGTATAGGAAAGGTGTCAAACATCCCAATAATAGGAAATGATCAAAACATACAATTTTACCAAGATTATGTTGGTGACAGATGAGATATAGTAAAGTTTTCCCATCAATGTTAACTGTTCAGTAGCAAACTTGTTCTTTCATTAGTAGGTAATTTCATGTAAAATTTTTATAACGTTCCATTTGAGGTCCTTCATTGCTACTAAATAGGAAACAGTGCAGTTTACATCCAGGTTTCTCTCATTACTTCCTTTCTGACAATTTCCGAGATTCTTATTTGAACAAACTATCAAATAAGTAAAATAGAGATTAGATTTTGAGTTACATATAGACAGACTGACTTTCTCCTTTGAATGAATTAAGACATTTTACTACTTCAGCAGCAAGATATTGGTAAATGGTTCAGTTGAGTCACTACTGCATGCAATAAGGGATTTCCATGACTCTCTTTCAAAACTGACTCAGCATTGCCCTCCTTTTCAAGCAACTCTCTTCTTCCAAATTGTTTTTCCAGTTCTCAGAGACTAGAACATTCATCCTAGGTTCTAATGGGCTTTTAATTTAAAAATAATTTTATCTTAAAGACATGTTTACTTGAAGACATTACTGTTTTATTACAAACATTTATTATATGATGGAACCAGGTTCAGTGGGATGCAGATGAGATAAATATCACCCATTAAAATTCTTACCAGAACTATTAAATGAAAAATTTTAGATATGTTAGTTTGTCTGCCACTCCTAACTTTCTGCAAGACTTTACTTTTTCTACTTTATGTATAAAATTTTGCTAGTCTCATTCTAATCAACTAAACATTATGATTTTTAGAGTTTCCTCCCATTTGTCTTAATACTCCAGGCAAAGGTTTCAGAAATTAGATTTAATTTAAAATTATTATGTACTGAATGATTTCCTAGCTATATTCCCCTTGTATCTCTTCTTGTTCACATACATTTATAATGCCCTAACAAACTGTCAGATATTCCACTTTTACTAGCATTATTTTATTGATAGTGACCTTAAGTATCTTTAGCAAACATGTCTATCAACCCACTATCAAGTTGATCAATATCAGCTATAATGGTAGCTCAAGTCCATTAAAACTCTTTAGTATTTAAAATACTATAGATTCAAATCATGAATTTTAAGAAAGAAATTATAATTTTCAATAAGTTAGATTTGTGGTGCACCCTTGAAATAAATGCATTTCTCAAATACAGGCTTACACATAAACAGATCAAGTGCTTGCCTTTTTAGCATATTTTGTGATAGAATGAAAAATCTACAGGTCTCAAGCACCTGTCCTTATTAGCTCATCTTATAAAAGAAGGCATGCTTTAGAGTTAAATTAGTTATGGTCAAATCTTGATTTCCCTACTTAGTAACTGTGTGAACTTGGGCAAGTGTGCCTCAATTTCTTTGTCTGCATATGAGGGTTAAAGCGTGTCTGCCTCATGAGGTGTTGGGAAAATTAAACAGTGAAATGTTTTGTAAATGTTAATGTTAACTATAAACACTAAACAGTAAATGTTAACTATAATTATTGATGTTATCTCTACAAGTACTACTGCTATTACTATTATTATAATTATTCTTTAGAGTGAAGGCATTATCTCTTTAAAAAAAAACTTCTACTTCAATGAAAGTCTGTAAACTGGTTAGGGTAATAAATTAATCCTTAAAGCCCATAAATCTTAGGTAAATTTATCAGATAAACTGGCTGCCACCTCTGGATACTCAGTTTTAAGAAAATGGATGCATTCATGGTGGGATTGTAGAGTAGTCCAGCCACTATGGAAAGCAATGTGAAGGTTCCTCAAAACACTAGAAATGGATCTGCCATACAATCCATCTGTTCTACTCCAACAAATCTTCCCAAGGAACACAAAAACAATAATGTGAACGGAAAGCTGCAACTCTATGTTTATTACAGCACTATTTACAATAGTCAAGATGTGGAAACAACCTAAATACCTCCAAACAGATGAATGAATCATAAAGATATGATAGATATACACAATGGAATACTACTAAGTGATCAAAAAAACCAAACTCATGCCATTTGTGGTAACATGGATGGAGCTGGAAGGGTTGATGCAAAGCAAAATAAGTCAGAAGGAAAAAGATAAATATCAGATGGCTTCACTTACATGTGTAATATAGAAAACTAAACAAAGAGTCAGACAAAGACAAATCTTGAAAGCTGGCCATAAATATTGAAACATCCGAGAGGGGAGGGGGGAAAGAATGGTGTAGGAAGGGGTGAAAATTGGGGGAAGAGCACAAGGGAATATGGTGATGGACTATAGGTGCTTTGGAGGGAGAACTATGGTGACCACACCTGAGGGGAGAAATTGTATATTGTCTAAAAATTAAAAATTATGTAAGAAAGAAGTGCTACATTAAAAAATTTAAATATAATCAGAAAAGAAAAAGAAAGTGGGTGCATTCATAACTGTTATTAGATATGAAAAGAGAAAGCCTAAAGCTCAAAATTAGATACTACTTTTAATCACTCCCTCCTTGTTGAAATCTTTCTTAGCATTGTTCTTTCAGGCTAACCATTTCCTTTTTCTGCAGCTTCTTTGAAGCCTTTTATTTTTTTTTCCAGTCATTAAATATCATTGTTACTCAGAGTTCTCTTAGACTTTACATACACATTCTTCTGTAGGAGCAATTCATGATGCTTCAGAAACCAAATCTATCACTCCAACCCATATCCGTTCTCTCAACTTAAGACTTATATTTCCAAACATCTATTATCGATAGCTTCTTAGATATTTTACAAATATTTCATAATCAACATGACTAAAGCTAAATTTGTTATCTGAATCTTCTTTTCATCATATATCTCAAGGAGTGACATTTCTATCCATATAGTTGCCCATACCAAGAAAGCCTAACAGTATTTGGTTTTTATCCCAATTCCTGCAGCCATTTTTATCTTTGCAAGTCCAAACCTTTCATACTCTTTTACCGACTTTCACTCTTTAATAGCTTTTTATTTTTCTTAAAGTCAGACTCCTTAATATTGCTTACAATCTGGTTTGTGTTTAACCTCCAATTTTACTTCCACTCTCACCCTGAACTCAGTGCACCCATGACACAAACTTTCAATTTACAAATAGTTTACTCTTTTCCGAAATTATGTTGTCCTATCTCTTCCCTTGGATAACTCCTGCTTATTATCCTACATTTCCTCCAAGAGTTTTTCTGTCATCTCACAAATCTGAGCAAAATGCCCCTCTTGTGTTTTACTCAAGTATCTTATAGTTTCCTCACTTTACGGCAAGTCTGTTTGTAGCATTGTACTTTGCAGTCTTTGTCACTGTTTCCTCCATTCCACCCTAAAGACTTGTTGTAATACCTCATCTATCTTATTCATTGTTACTCTTCTTAAGATCTTGATTGTCTTCCCAATAAATGAGTTGAAAGGGTGAGTTATTATATGAATGAGAAAGTAACTTTGGGCCATCAGAGCAGTCAAGGGGTAACATAACACTCAGAGTAAGAAATCAGAATGGGACCAGGGAAGAAAAACAATAAACACTAGCAAAAACACTAATCTTTTTGTTATCAGTTCTATTTTTCTTAATTGCTACTTCTCTAGAGATTACTTTTGTTTTCATTCTAGTTCTTACCTCTATTCATTCTCATTACTGCTATCCAGACTCAAGACCTATTACTAACTCTTGGCCAGAGATGTATTATTATACTCTTTGGTTAATCTTATGTATTATTATACTCTTTGGTTAGTCTATTCCAGATAGAACATTAACTTTGTTAATGTTCTAATATCCTGCTATTTAAGAACATAAAATATCTTTTCTCTATGATCTCCAGAAAAGATAATTACAAATTAGTCTTTAAAGAAATATGCTAATTTCTTGTAGTTCTTATTTTTTTGAAATCTTTCTAATTCTTTTCCTGCTGCAATGTGTGTTCCCTTACCATCTTGATTGGCACTTACTGGTTCAGAAAACAGTGCTTATTATCACTTACTCAAATTTTCTTTATGTTGCTAAAGGCAATTAACAATTTGCTTCCACAAATATGTATTGAGTTACTATTTATAAGCACTGCCTTTCCAACTTTCCCATTTAATCTCCTGAATAAGTCATTTTCTTTAATATATCTTCATGTAGTTTATTTGCCAAGTTCTCAAATATTTTTCTCATTTTTTATTTGTGAAACCTACTTGTATTGCTTTCATAAATTTTCCCATTATTGTTTTACATGAAAAATTGTGACTCATATTTTACTTTCAGTCAATCTTTTAGCTTCTTCATTGTCAATATTGTATATATACAATGTAGCTAAAGTATTTGCAATATATACAATATAGCTAAAAATATTAAGTTAAGAAAACAGACTAGAAAGTACAACTCCTAATTTTCACAGAGACAGGAAATTAACTGCAATATATGGACCAAGATAACTTTATGAGAAGTTGGAAGCCAACTAAGTAAGAATGAGTAGCCAGTTAAGTAGTTAAAATAACCCAGTCAAGTGCAAAGCCAAAAATAAGGCATAAAAGGCTACAGTAAAATAGGTAAGCAGATCACTACCTGTGATCTGCCCTTATGACCTCATGATCATCAGGAACCATGTGTCTTGAAGTCTTTCACTGGAGGGAGAAGGAAAGAGAAATGTGGAATGTATATCCAGCATTTCAGCTTTTCAGAACTGCCCAAAGAACTGGTTACTCTCTTACCTGACTAGGAGCATTGATGGAGCTGACATTGTTTTGGTACCTGGGTGCCACTAAAAACAGGGGAGACCAAGTGCAACTTGTATTGTCACCAGAGGGCCTGAAATGGTATGTCTCAGCACAATGAAGAAAAGGCATCCATGCAGCAACTTCTCCCTTAAAAGGCAGGGAAAAGAGTGTACTAAACTAGAGCAAGTGTCCAACAGTACAGTTTTTATAGAGCTGCCTGAAAGGCTGGTTTCTGTTTCACCTGACTTGGGGCACTTGAATTAGCTTTGTTTCAGTGCCTGGAGGGTACTACTAATAAAGGAGAGCAGAAAAACTTGCTGCTACACTGCCAGAGAGCCTATAGTACCACAGGCAGACACCACAGGGAACAAGAGATTGAACGCCCCAGAAAAAGAACTGGCATACCTCTAGTTAGTAAATTACATTCATATCCACCCCAGATCATAAGAGATAACTGTGAATGTCTATGCCAACAAATTAGAAAACTTGGAAGAAATGGACAAATTCTTAGAAGCATACAACCTTCTAAGACTAAATCAGGAAGAAAGAGAAAATCTGAACTAACCAATTATAAGCAAGGAAATTGAAACAACAATCAATAGTCTCCAGGAAAGTACAAAATCTCAGGGCCAGTTGGTTTTACAGGTGAGTTCTGCAAAACCTTCAAACAAAACTAATACTCTGATACCAAAAGCAGACAAAGACATTAAAGAAAATTATAGACCAATATCTCTTATCATAAACACAGATGCAAAATCCTCAACAAAATTTTAGCAGACCAAATTCAACAGTACAGTAAAAGGATCATAAATTATAGACAACTGGGGTTTGTTCCAGGGATGCAAGGATGGTTCAACAAATGCAAATCAGTGTAATTCACAACTTCAACAATGGAAAAGACAAAAATCATATCACTCTATTTAGAGAAGGCATTTGACAAGATTCAGCATCCATTTATGATTTCAAAAAAAAACCTCTTAGTAAAATGAGAAAAAAAGGAAAATACCACAACAAAATAAAAGCCATTTATAACAAACTCAACTAGCATCATACTCAATGGTGAGAAACTGAAAGCTATTCCTCTAAGACTGGGTACACGAGAAAGGTGATAGATCTCACCACTACTGTTCAACATAGTTTTGGAAGTCTTAGCTAGAACAGTTAGGCAAGAGAAAGAACAAATGGACATAAAAGCAATCCAGTTTGTAAAAGAAGAGGTAAACTATCACTATTTGCAGATAGCTTGTACTGTACATAAAAACATTGGTATCAATAAATCATATAGTAAAGTAGCATATATTAAGTGCCTAAGTAATCATATATTAAGTACCTAAGAGTAAACCTAACAAGGAAAGTAAAAAAAAAAAAAACCTATTTAATGAAAACTTTAAGGCATTGTTAAAAGAAATAGAAGATACTAGGAAATAGAAAGATAGTCCATGGTTGTGAATTGGAAGAATTAATGTTAAAATGTCCATCCCACCCAAACAATATATAGATTTGGTGCACTCTCTGTCAAAGATTCAAAGAAATAGAGCAAATGGGCCTCCCTGATGGCGCAGGAGGTTAAGCGCCACACTGTGAAGCTGTCCGCAGCCTCTGCAGCACCGGTTCAATCCCAGCCGGCCGGCGAGAATCCCACATGATGAAGCAGACCTCTCCTGTCTTGCCTGCTGCTCCCCTCAGCAGTGTATTTCTTCAGTCTGCCTGTTCTGTTCCCCACTCTGTCTCTGGTGAATCCTCTCAACCCTCACGCACATCTGGCCTGTACCCTGGTTCTTGTATAAAAATAAAAAATAAATCATTTTTAAAAATTTAAAAATAAATAAAAATTAAAAAAGAAAAAAAGAAATAGAGCAAATATTGTTGGAATTACATGGAACCACAAAGACCCTGAGTAGCCAAAACAATCTTGACAAAAAAGAGGAATGAAACTATCACACTCCTAGACTTAAAACTCTACTATAAGTCCGTATTAATAAAAGCATGCTAAAGGTAGTTCTGCAGGTTGAAACAAAATGACACTAAACAACAAAACAAAATCAAATTAATATCTAGCTCACCAGTAAAGGTAAATATATACAAATAATATCATAATGTATTATGTAAGGTACTATTATTTTGGTAGAGAATTTAAAAGATAAAAGCATAAAAAGACTTTAAGACTATGTTCATGAATACACAATATATAAAGATTCAGTTTGTTACACTAAATAACATAAAATGGTATTGAGGCGATAGAAAAGAGTAGTTT
Source organism: Talpa europaea (assembly GCF_964194135.1). NCBI lineage: Eukaryota > Metazoa > Chordata > Mammalia > Eulipotyphla > Talpidae > Talpa > Talpa europaea. The sequence goes on from NC_140075.1 coordinate 94,330,536, forward strand.
TTGTATGTGGTTTATTTTCAACTTAAAATAGATTGTTATAAGATATTTTGTGTAAGCTCCAAGATAACTTCCCCCTGCCAAGAGTATACACAAAAATAAACCTCCAGAGTCTACACAAAATAAAATGAGTAAAAAATCAAAGACGGTCAGTATAAAAATAACACTCAAACAGAAACATCAATTCCAAAGAGCACCTGCACACCTATGTTTATAGCAGCACTGTTTACAATAGCTAAGCTTTGGAAACAACCCAAATGCCCAAAAATAGATGACTGGATCAAGAAGATGTGGTACATATACACCATGGAATATTACTCAGCATTCAAAAAAGATAAACACATGCAATTTGCAGCAACATGGATGGCACTGGAAGGGATCATGCTCAGCGAAATAAGCCAAAAAGAAAAAGAAAAATACCGGATGGTCTCACTCATAGCAGGAATCTAGAAAACTTAAATAAGGGACCAGGAAAATGAATAACTATAAGAAAGTGAAAATCAAAATCAACAAAAAACTATGAACCAGAGACACTTTTAGGGGGGCGGGGGCGGGAGGGGAGGGATTGGGGTCAGAATGGGGGGCTGCAATTGTATGGGGAATATAACAATAAAATTAAAAAAAAAAAAAAGAAAACATTTTAATATGGGAAAGATTTTTCCAAGCTAGTTGATATCCACACTGAAATTTCCAAGTAAAAAAGAGAGAGAACTACCTATCTCTATAGTTAGAGAGCTGTTGGGCATGTTACTACTCTGCTGCTTTTGTTTTTCTGTTGACTTACATCCTTTCTGTTGAGCTATAATGTTCTTCATGGGAGGGTATAGCTTACTCTGTTATCCCAGATCCCTAATTGTGCCTAATTAACAAAATATATTTGATACATATTTCTTTTTTAAAAAAAGATTTATTTATTTATTTATGCATGCAAGAACTGGGCTACAGGCCAGAGGTGTGGGGGGTGAGAGGATTCACCAGAGACAGAGTGAGGAATAGAACAGGTCGAATGACCGAAATACACTGCTGAGGGAGCAGCAGGTGAGTCAGGTGAGTTCTGCTACGCCATGTGGGTATCTCCCTGGCTGGGGATCAAACTCGTGCTGCAGTGGCTGCAGATAGCTTCATAGGCTGTGTCTTAACCCCTTGCGCCACCAGGGAGGCCCTTGATACATACTGCTAAATGGATGTGTGTATTACTGAAATCACACTTGCTTTCTAATAAGAAAATTCTATTCTTCTATAAGCATATGCAACAAATAAACTCTAAAGTTAAAATGTATAATTTTGCCCTCAAAAACTAAGTATTTTAGAAGGACAGCTCCTAAAAGATCGTAAACAATTAAGTACCATAAAGAAAGTAAAATATATTTTAGAGAAAAGATGAATAAAAAGCAGAAACACCTATCTCTGTCATTGTCTCCAATAACACTGCCTGTGACAATATGTTTTTATTATGACATTTGAATGATAAGGCTAGGACTGTTGAAAGTGAGTTGTAAATAAATTTACTTTTCAACTATAAATGAATAGTAAATTGGGCCTCCCCGGTGGCGCAGCGGTTGAGCGCTGAGTTGGGAAGCTGCCTGCAGCCTCTGCAGCGCCGGTTCGATCCCCTGCTGCTCCCCTGCTCCCCGGCCACCGGAGGAGGGTTCCACGGGCGTGCAGACCTCTCCTGCCGCCCGCTGCTCCCCTCAGCAGTGTACTTCGGTCCTTCTGCCTGCTCTGCTCCCTGCTCTGACTCTGGTGAATTCTCTCACCCTCCCGTGCTTCTGACTGTACCCAGTGCTTGTATGTATGTATGTATAAATAAATAAACAAACAAATAAATAAATAAATAAATAAATCTTTAAAAAAAAAGAATAGTAAATTATCTATAACCCTTTCTTTAATTATTCACTTACTTAAATTGTGAGCAGAAAATTTTTTTCATATTTAGCACTAAATTGTCTTTAAGAACCTTAAAGTTCTGAAAATTTGTAATTCTGTGATTGACCAAGGGGAGAAATTTCCTAAAAACAAACATCTTTGATGTTTTTTTCTTTGAGTACCTATGACAATGTCATTCATCTTAGAATGGAAACTCACTGGGGACGTATCTTTAAGTCAATTCTGTGAATATGTCTAAAAAAGCTACTAGAATTAGGAAAACTAAATTGAATAAGTTACAGTGACCAGAAATGTATAGACTACTGAGAGATACAGATAAAATCATTAGGCAGTGGATTAAAGAGATGGGAGCTTTCTGTCTCACATATCAAAAATCTGGAGTCAGGCAGGTCAGGACTTGTACTGCTGCTCAACACTGTCATCATGAACTCCGGCTCTTTTTTCTTCATCATTGAAAAATGGCTATATCACCTTCCAGTATATAGCCATGTTTCAAGTAGAAAGAATGTGTAAGGGCAAAACTTTCTCCTCTTAAAGCTTTATTCCTTTATCTTTTTATTTGTAATAGGAATCCTGCCCCCAAAGACTTCTTCCTGTATCTCATTGATGATAACTATATCATATGGCCACTTTTAGCTGCAGTGTGGCTAGCAAAGAAGGGATTTGTGGATAGCAGTTAAGGTAACCAAGTTATAGTGCTTGTAGTTATTCCTTTTCTTTTTACCTTTTGGAATATAGACCTTTAAGTTTCCAAAGAAAAGATCAAGTCATTTGTGAACAGGATATAGTAACCCAAGGATTTCCTTTTTTGTCAGTTAATGATTCATTTAATTCAGAAAATATTCATTTTTATTTCCTAGTTTGTGAAATACTATTCTAGAGATAGTAAGTGAACAAATCCTCCTGTGGAGCTTACATTCTGCTTAGAAAAAGAACCTATAAGCAAGTAAATACAATAGGGATATGTGTTTGATAGGTAAATGGTATAATATTCTTATAGAATATTTCACACAAACTTCTTTGATGAGATGCAAACACCTGAAAGAAATGAGGGGGATTGAAGCTATTGTATCTGAGGAATAATATTCCAAGTAGATGAAACAACACGTACAAAGACCCTGAAGAACAATGCACTTGGCATGCTCAAGGAGAAGCAAGGAACTAACATGGCTAGCACACAGTGAGTAAGAGGAGAAATGATAGGAGATAAGAATGGGGGCACCATAATATATTGGTTTGGAAGAGTTGTGAGCAGAGATTGGTGCAACCTAACTTTCATTTTAAAAGGATCATTGTTAGTTCGATGTGGAGAATAATTTGAAGTGGTACAAAGATAGAAGCAGGGAGACCAGTTTACAAGCTATTCAATTTCCCAACTATTGTAGTAATAGTAATGGAGATGGTGGATAAATTATTACATTCTAGAGATATTTCAATGGTAATTGAGATATGGCCCTAAAGAAAAGAAATAATCAAGGGTCTTTCCAAAGCTTTGGACTAATAGCTAGAAGAATGGAGTTGCTATTTACTGAGTTGGGAACTGCAAGAGAATAAGACATCATGTGAGTAGGATAGGAGGATGAGGAATCAAGAGTGATTTCAAACATGTTAAATTTGAATTGCCTGTTACATTCCCAATTGAATATAAGTAATTTATAAGGTTAAAAAAGGATATTCTTATGCACTGGCTATTTGATGATATCTAAATCTAGAGATGAGAGTAGAGGTTGGGAATGGAGATATGGAATTGGGAGTTTTAGTATGTGGGTGAGGTTATGTAGGGAGTGCATAGCTAAATAATACTATACTTTCCTATGCCTTTTTTAGAAGAAAGAAAAATTTGAAATCCTAAATAAATTCAATATAAGGTGTTTTCATTTTACTCACTAGCTCATTAACTGTTCAAAGTTTGGTATAGTAGTTAAGGACATGGACTTCGAACTCAAGAGTACCCAGGTTTGAATCCTTTCTCTTCTGTACTACTTCTGTGAGTTGGGCCAAGATAATGTTATCTCTTTAAATCTCTTTCATCAGCAAAGAAGGAAAATCATTTCTCCCCATTCAGTTGTTGTGAAGATTAATGATTTAAATTAGAACAGTGCTACAACGCATAGTAAACACTCAAAGTTGTTTGGCCAATATCAAGTTTCACTAAGTTTTAATACATGATATAACATTGCTAGCTTGACTTATGTGCCATCCAAGCAGGCTAAATTTTGGAAACAGGAGAAAATATCTCATTTTACACTCTTCTTTTGGGGACATATGAAATTGAGAATTGTTGCTATTCACCCCTTTTTATTCAGTGTTTCAGCATCATATTCTTAGATAGTTGTCTTCCTGTTTAGGTCACAGTGCTGTCGATATCACCAAGGTGGCTAGAAGACACCGCATGTCTCCTTTTCCTCTAACATCTATGGACAAAGCCTTCATCACAGTCCTGGAGATGACTCCGGTGCTTGGGACAGAAATCATCAATTATCGAGGTACTATGGTACTATTATGTTTGTCTATTGCCTTTCCTTTTTTTTTTTTTTTTGAAGTAAGACATAAAATATTAATACACAGTTTTCTTGAAAGGGAAAGGTTATTAGCCATTGTCAAATTTATTATCATTCTTTTTGCCTCTTATTTTACTCAACTTTAAATGAGTCTTAGTAGTATACAGAATAAAGCACTCATAAAGCTTCCTTTTCATAAAAAATGGGGAAAAATACCAATTGTGTTTCTCCTGTCTATCACAATACCATTACTCTAAAGAGAGAATGATCAGCTCTGAGTGAAAGAAATTGTCTGTCTGGTGTAATTCTGGTCAGAAATTGGAGATGACCAATGTGTCTTGTAGTCATGTTTTCCAGAAAGGAAAACATGTTTTTCTTTAATATAAAATATAAAAACTACATTAATTTATCCATGGGTCACTGAGTAACCATTCTGATCTCAGTTTTTCTGCTTTATCCATCTTCTCATTTTCTGCTTAGTTTAGTAGCACTTTGAGACCAGATTGTAGAAAGACAATAGAAAGGTGATATTCACCAATATACTCAGTTTTTGATCAACCACTTCCTTTCCAAAAATTCAACATAGAACTTGTATTTAATACAGTAAAATGTGATTTCTTGTTTTTGTTATGCAATTGAAAATAATATAAAAGGATTGATTTTACAAATAAGGGACTTTAGTTATAAGTCATAAAAACTCAAACTGTACTCAACATTAAAGAGGATCCTCAAATACCCTGATTTTTCTGCAAGGAAACTCAGACTCAACTACAACAGAAAAGAATAGGACTTAGTCTCAAGACTTTAACATTCTCTTTTCTAATCTCTCTAGTCTTTCTACAACACATTATATAATATACTCTTCATCAGTAAAATAAAGAAGTGATGACATAAAAAATTGTGTTAGAATTAAAATATCTAACACTAGTAAAATATTTTTTAATTTTCAATTTTCTTTTTATTTATATATTTTTTTACATCATTGTTCATTTTTTTATTATTTTATTTTATATATATTTTTACATCATTTTTATTTTTGCCCAATGTATGCATTTTCATCTTGGTTAAATTCCCACCCCCCTTATTTTGACTCTAATCCCTCCATCCTCCCCCTCCCCCCATAGTAACACTAGTAAAATATTAAGTGCTATATTCTAGCTCTTTGGTCCCTGACAACACTTAACAAAAATTGTTCTTATATAGTTCATACTTATGCTTGTGATTTATAAGTTTAGATGTATTCTTATCCATCAGTTATTTGATGATATATAAAGCTAACATTTGACTTATTATATTCTTTTAGTATATCTGTATCATTAGGCTTAAACCTTTTATTTTGTTTTGTTTTACTTGTAAAGAAATAACAATTTGAAAGCTTACTAGAGAATTAATCCAAAATCATGTGATTTCAGAAATCAATTTGATGAAATGGGTTTCTTTGTATTATAAAATAGAAATTTAGATTTTTTTTCAATCAACATGAAGGTATTTTCAGAAATATGGGTATAAAAAAGTTGCAAAAACTTAATACTTTTCCTATCATAAAAATAAATTGGCCAACCCTGGCCTCTTATAATTTCAGGGGTTTCCCTTAACATCTGTCCTTAGAAAAATCTCATTGTGTACCCTAACTCACATTTAGGCAAAATTTCTAGCATTTTAAAATTAAGGCTGAGTTGGGGAATGGCCATTTCTATTTTTCATCTGAAAAAAAATACTGTCACATGAATTTCCTTTTCCCTTCATATACTTATTTCCCCTTCATTTGTTTATCAAATCACTTGTCATTCATAAATAAGCAAACTCTTCATGGGTGATTAACTTCCTTGTCAAGTGTTTCCACCTGTGATGATGAAAACTAATAGGTTTGAATTTAACCTTTGAGTTGTATCAAGATCAGTTTTTAATGCAAAAGTATTGCAATTAAACCTGCTGGGCACTTTGATGAGGTATTTAGAAAATAACCCCATATAGAATGATGTAACCCAACTATTTATTAAACATTTACTAATTGTCAGATAATATGTTAAGTCCTGGCTATATACAAAGATATATAAACTGCCCCATGGATCTCAGAGTAATGCAGAAGAGACAGGTAAGCAATGTAATATTTGTTTCTTAGGCTAATTCACATCTTGTGTCATTCACTTTAGATAAGTCCATTCATGCCAATGGTTTCACATACCACCTACTAAAAATTTCTAAATCTGTAACACTGCCCAAACCTTACCTGAGCTCCAAATGCATATGCCAAATATATATCCGCTGCTAGTAAATTTATTATGACCAATATTAACTTATTTCCTTTACCTCTACAATACTTGTTTGTTTCTTCTTTCTTCTTAAATTCATCCCTACTTCTTCATCCCCAATCCCATATTATTTTAGTTCACCCTTTGACCAACATCTCTCCATTCCCCCCAACTATGTGTTCTTTTTTTTTTTAAATTATTTATTTATGTATTTATTTATATAAGCACTGGGTACAGTCAGAAGCGCGGGAGGGTGAGAGAATTCACCAGAGCCAGAGCAGGGAGCAGAGCAGGCAGAAGGACCGAAGCACACTGCTGAGGGGAGCAGCGGGCGGCAGGAGAGGTCTGCACGCCATGTGGGACCCTCCTCCGGTGGTCGGGGAGCAGCCGGGGATCGAACCGGCGCTGGAGAGGCTGCGGGCAGCTTCGCAATCCAGCGCTCAACCGCTGCGCCACCGGGGAGGCCAACTATGTGTTCTTAAAAGAGTAAACTTAAGAAGCTTCTCCCCCCATGAAGAAGTTCCTGATGTCCACTTCTTTTCCAAGTTTGATGAAATACCACTTCTCCATGTTCCCACAGCATTTTATGCATATGTTTTACGACAGAACAGACTGACATATCAAATGTCTATCCTATAAATTGAATTGTCTGAGTCAAGAATAGCCTGTCGTTCCCTTACTGATGGTAAGAGATCTCACCCCTGAAAAAGGATTAGAAGGTCATTCTCTCTGCACTATGAAAGTTCTCTTTACCAACAATATTTGCATTTTGGTGAACAAGCCTTCATAGTTCATTTTTATTTCAGATAAATGAAATTCCTAACTATTGAATCTCATCCATCAATCACTGAGTAGAGAAATTATGGGGTAGGAGGACTAAAAGACATTCACAGTTCTATGAAATCCCAACTATATTGTCTCTGCAAATACTCTGACACACACAATTACAGGTATCCATAAAGGAAAGCCCATGTTTCCTTAGAGCTCCAGAACCACTGAATCTATGAACCAGTTTAGAACTGTAACATCTCAAAAATTGTTTCTTTATATATCTGAGAAGATTGAACAATAATCCCAGAAAACTAACGATAAATTATACACAGAAATACTGAAAATTATTGCTGTCAAGATCATAGATTTCTGTTAACTGTAGGAAGGAATAACATGAAATATTTACAATATTACAGTAAGAAGGCAACTTTGAGATCAAGTGTTCTTTTTTGCTTTAAAGAAGAGGGAATTTAGGAGCAAGGAAATGTAACAGTGTTCTTAAACAAATTTTTATGATTAAAAACAACTAGAACCTAGGATTCTTGACTCTTTGCCTATTGTTAATTTCACTGCAGCATACTACATCTCAAATCTGTATGAAAATTATACTTCTAAACCAAACACCTAGATGTGTATTCGTGTGTAAAGTATTGTTTGTTTTAATATGTCTTAGCTACATAAATTTCCTATTTTCTGTGGTCTGTTCTTTAGCATATTTACTATTTTCAGTTGCTATCTGCAAGTAAGACCTTTAAGGAGCACGTTCTCTACTAATTATAAATACCTTCCTTTGTTTCTTGAGAAAAGGATACCTGGCATAACAATGAATGATAATATTTGTAAGGCTAGCAGTTATGATTCATCTTGCTTGCTTGCAAATGCATGACACGAATAAATTACAACTTCACATTTGGTACAGTACTAGTTACTGTAAAGCAGATTAAAATATTCTGTCACAATTTTTGACATGAATATAAATGCAGGGGGATTATGCTAGATGAAAAAAGCCAGAAGGAAAATGACAAATACTGGATGGTTTCAATTGTGTGTGGTATATATAGGGGAAAAAAAAAAAAACTGAGTCAGACAAAACCAAACCAGTAACAAACCCTAGAAATCTGACTATAGAATTGAGGCTACAGGAGTGGGAGTGGGGGAGGGAGCACAGTGGAGAGGAGAATGGGTGCCTTGGTGGTGGGTTTAGTGTGGTGACATACATCTAAAGAGGTGTGATCCTATACCTCTAAATCATACACAGTGCTATAAACTAATGTTCCCTTAATTTTTACCTTTTTTCAGTTAAAAATGGAAAAACTATGAGTTCTGCTTTCTTAGGAGCAATATTTTGGGTTACAAGCTCTGAGCTTTCTTATTTAAGAATACATGACCAAAGATTTCAGCATTTCTGAACCAGATTGTTTTTACACAAAAGATTTAATTAATTCTAGTCAAGGAATCTTTAAGCTTTGCTGTTGAATCTCAGTTTGAAGCAAAGAGGTATCCCTTTTAGAATACTGACCACAGCAGAGGGACTTCTCCCTATATCAGTTAGAAAACTGCTTGAAGATAGGGAAATTATCTTAAGCAGAAATTCACTGCCCTGGAGGAAAATTCAAAAACACCTGAGTCCAAGTATAGGACATTCGCAGCAAGATGGTTCAGAAATCATGCTAGGAATTTATTATTTCCTCCTGAGGATTTGAGGGCAGAAACCAAGGGGAAAAGAGGAAGTAGAGGAAGAAACAATCAAGTAGAGGAAGAAACAATCTCTTTACCTTACTTTACTTTTTACTAGCTAAGAGACCTTGGGCAAGCTGCATAACCTTTCTCAGTCTTTTTCCAACATGTGTAAAAACAGAAATAGTAAATAACAATAAGTTCATTGTGAGATACTATTAAAGGAAGTAGTATGTAAATTATTTAGTTTTCACGAAGCTGTCATATTGGTAAATGGTTTCCTTCCTTTTGTTTGCTACATGAGTATTCTGGTATCAGAGCCCTGGGATAAACACTTATAAAATAAAGTCAAACTCGAACTCCCTAATTCAGCTCCATTTGTTGATCCATATTACCAATCTCTGGATCCCATATGCATTTTGATATAATCACATTTATATTCCACCCACCCAAGTCATTCAGGCATGTTTACCCTATCTCATTAGAAAAATTAACTAGCAATTTTCACTGTTTTTCTGGTTATCTCTGATTGAACTTTATAAAATTGAAGCAGAAAAATTTAGATATTTAAATATTTCAACTAAAAGCATATATATTTTATTATCCAAATTGTTGCCTCCAATTTCTATCTCCAATCTAGTGAGATCGTCACCTAAGATAATCCTGTTTACTTGCAAATATTTTCTGTGATATTGATCTGTGCTGGCATTAACTGTAGATTTTTCTTTGACTGTGGTCAAAGATAGTCTCATCTTTCGGCCTCTACTTCATTAACTTCATTATACCTCTAAAATAAGTGCATCTTATTGTACCTCTCTATTTATGCTTATTATAAGATCATTCCCTGTATACTTCTCTCTGAATTCCTCAACATTGACATCTCACTAAGTCCCACTCCCTCTTTATATGTGTGTGTTTGTGTACATATGTATGTATATACTCACAATGTCTAGGTAGTTGTGCTGTTCATCATATCCAAAGATTATAATTTTATTACCAATCCTTTATGTACACGTGCTTTTTCCCCCAGTAGAGTGGGTACCATATGTATTGCTGTTATCACAGTATGTACTCAAGAAGCCCCCTTGTATGGGGGAGTTACTTTTATAATTTATGATTGAATAAAATTAGCTTAGTAAGCTAATTAGAAGTAATTAGTAAGCACATAGATCTAAAATGTTGGCCTAAGCAACCATGTATACTAATCTTCCTACATTGCATTTCTGTGCACACCATTATACGTTTTCATGTATGAATCCCTCTTTTATTTATTTATTTATTTACATTTTGCATCATTTTTCATTTTTTTTTAACAATGTTTGCTTTCTTTTCTCAGGTGTATTCCCCATAGAATTTCCACCACCAGTTCACCTGTGCACCATCACCATAGTGCCTTGTGCTGTTCCCTCTCTCATTTTGATCCCTCCCCTCCCCTGCAGAATGTCTCTGATTTATAGTTGTCTGATTATTTTTGTTTTATTTCTTATGTTTTTTATGGTTATTATTTTTTTCCCTAATGCCTTATTTGTTTCCCCTATATTCCTCCTATTAGTGAAACCATCCAATATTTTTCTTTTTCATTCTAACATATTTTTTGATTGCTGAAAAGTATTCCATTGTGTATACATACCACATCTTCTTAATCCAGTCACCTATTTTGGGGCATTTAGGTTGTTTCCAAGTCTTACCTATTATAAATAGTGCTGCAATAAACATAGGGGTACAGGTATTCTTTTGAAGTAGTGTTTTTGTGTCCTTTGGGTAGATCCCTAGTAGTGGAATTGCTGGATCATATGGTATCTCTATTTTTAGTAGTCTGAGGAACCTCCACACAGCTTTCCATAGTGTTTGGACCAGTTTGCATTCCCACCAGCAGTGTAGGAGTGAATCTCTTTTTAAGCATATTTTACCTCTCCTGTCTAGCCCACTGCTCCCCTTGGCAGTGTATTTCAGTAGATCTGCCTGTTCTGCTTCCCACTCTTTCTGGTGAATCCTCTCACCCCCCGCACTTCTGGTCTACACCCCAGTTCTTGTATGCATATGTAAATAAATCTTAAAATAAATAAATAAATCTCTTTCACCTTAAGCAATTTTGGAGAAAATAATTCATACTTTAAAAAGTAGGGAAAATTAATTTTTAATATTTCTTTAAGTTAATTCATACAGTTTTTATTAAACATATAGGAGGTTAAAATAAGGATAATATTTAAATATGATTCTTAGTTTTCCATTCTTTTTGCGTACCTCATTATCTTTTCACATTTTAAATATACATGTCTTATTCAGTATATTTTATTAAGCAATCTTTTTACGTAGCTTCTATTTTAATGTGTCCTACCTACATTAATAGGGTTAAAATTCAAATGCAAGCAATGGAAAAAGTATTTCAGTTAAAATAGAGTAAATAGAAATTTTCTAGGGAAGAATAGCATCAAAATACTTTATTACTATAATGACTAAAATTTCCAAGAAAGATGTCAGAATATTAGAAATAACTATGGGGACTACACATAAAGGGAAAATTCAAGTACTGTCCATAAATTAATAATGATGTAAGAAAATAAAGTTTAAAAAAAGAAATAATAACAATCCTTATCCATACTTAATATTGTATTAGTAAAGTTATGAAAATTCATGTAAATACACAAGATTTTCCAAACTTTAGAAAGAAAATTAGTGCAAATGAAAAGAGACAAACTTAAATGGAAAAAAAAAAAAAAGGACTTGGAAATACAGCAATTACCAAGAATGAAAACTTGGCAATAGTTTCATTTAAGTTTGAAGTATATTGATGCTATTAACTTTCCCATTAGAGCATACAACCCTCTAGTAGTTATTTTTACTGTTTTCTTTTATTTTTTAAGTAAGGATTTTGCAACTCCTGCAGCCTATTGTACCCCAATTGCATGGGTTATGTGCCAGGAAAACCCAAATATTCCTTTCATCTAATGGTGAGACAAAAAATATGAAGAAATTCAGAGACACAGGATTCCATTGTAATCCACAACACTCTTTGTAACATATCTGAATGTGTACAAAACTGGAATGGATTTGTAATTATTTTTAAAACTTAAGCTCAGTTTTTCCAAAAACAATTTACTTAATATTAAAATATTTTAATTTTAAAGGAATATTAATTTTTTCTCTTTTTCTCTAAACTCCTTTTCTGTAGAATCCCAATGTCCTTGGCTGACATGCTCAAAAACATATCAACTGTTAACATCTCGCCAAATGATTCAACGACATTACTGTTTTACTAATTTCCTTACTTTGATTTAATGATATAGAATTAAGCCCACCAGTATTTCTATCCTAATATGGGACCAATCAATGCTTTAAAAAGGTTAGAATTATTTTTAGGATACTAGGTAAGATATGTGGTTCAAAATTACAGAAATTATGCTAAGAAAAATTTTTTTTCCTTGTGGAATATATGACAGTTTATAAGGCAGTGATTGAAAAATTACCAAAAAAAGCAGAATTTAAATTATTCAAACTATAGAAAGAATATTTTCTTTGTACAAAAATCTTGACCAACAAATTCACTCCTTGAACATAAGTGCTATCCATTTATCAGTGATACCTCTTTCGTTTCACCTGGGTTTGGCAAGGTTGCCACTTCAGTGAACTTACTCTCAATTGAAATATTTTCTGTGACCTCAAGAACATTTTCGATATTTTTTAAAAGTAATATTTCCTCTAAAATATATTTCATCTTAATTAAGCTAAATGCTTAGAGTTACACAGTTATTTTTAAAACTTAATAGCTTATATATAGAAATAAATATATGTAACACAGGTGTAAGTTATGCCACTCAATAATAAGTAGACATCATGAAGATACAACCCAACTGAAGAACTAACTCACTACCAATTCTATTGCATCTTTTTGTATTGCTAAATCATGACTTAAGCACAACATTTATATTTATTCCAAATTCTATAACCTTGCATAAAACTAATTTTATTTTATGACATAAGAACTTGTAATGCTTTCCTTCACACATCAACCACATGGGCCAGTAATGAACATACTATAGTTAGAAAAATACAAATGTACTATGCAACACCACTTTGAACAGATATGTACTTTTTTTTTAATTGAAGTAACATTGGTTTACAACACTGTACATGATTTGGTATTGGGTCACACCCTTCAGATATATGTTACTACACCATACCTAACACTCAGGCAACCATAATCTTCCACCATAGTCCACTGAGCCCCCTCCACATTTTGTTCTTTCTCCCTCTCTCCCGCTCTTAGTAGTCTCAATTTCTGGCCAGAGTAAGTATAGGTATTAAGACTACCTTCTCAACTATTTTGGTGAGCATATGGATAGCTGTGAGATCAAAAAGATCTTTCTGTTAGTCTCTCGCATAGATTTGATGAGGTGTGGTTTTTAAATGTTGCAGCATCAATGTTATTACAATGAACTTAAGTGAATGTTTGAAAACCATATAATCAATAACAAACTGATTTATATCCAAGTTTTATATTATGTCATTTTTTTTTTAATTAGGAAGTCTTGGATTGTATCTTTTCCTTTTACCCTTCTATTACCTTACACTCTTCTTAGACTCCTGATTCATGTAGCTGATAATACCTTAGTTAGCTAAAGTAAGGACAAAGAATCAATTTCCTGAACCACTGAACTCAAGAGTTTTCCCTTGACTTCCTCCAAATTCTTATTACAACTAACTACGTGGAGCTTTACAACTGTGGAATCATTTTGGTAAGTGACTCTGAGAAATTAAGCTTTCCCTCTTGCATCCAAAGCCAATCAATTCTTCTAACATCTTAATTTAGGGAGCAAGAAGAGAGTACTATCTGGGTCCTATATATATAGATATAGAGAGAGATAGAGATAGAGATAGATAGATATAGATAAATGCCCAACCAAACAAATTAAATAATTTTACTTTACCATTTGAAGAATACATTTGGGCTCAATGCTCACAAATCATATTCAACTTATAATCTGTCTTGATTTTCCTTGTATGTTGGCCCATTGTCAGCCAATTGAATCAGTTACTCTTTCTAAAGATATTTTTCAGGTTAGTCACCACAGTGTGAAAAAGCTAGTACTTCAGAGAGTAGACGATTCATTAATTACCATTATCCTCTTATGTATGTGTATCCTGCTGACAACATAAAAAGGTACCACCTTTTGACCAACCATTCTGCCACACAAAACAGTGTAAATCATCAGTCTTTTCCACTCTTTCCTTCATCTCAACCTCCTACAATGACTTAATTGTATATATAGCTTGTAGGTCCCCAGTGAAATATAATCCTACCTCTAAGATTTCTGACTACTACAGAATCTAGATGTATGCATATTTGTTGTGTAATCATCATCAGATTGAATAAATTCTTTATTATACAAAGCTTTGGGAATACAGTGTCTAGGAAAACTAGAACAGAATGGAACATCATCTCCTCAGGCTCTGAAAGCAGGGCTAGAACATCTTGGCACACAACCTGACTTTCTACAAATGAAATGCTCACTGCAAACTGTGAAGAGCTATAAACTCCCACCACCAAATGTTCCTAAGAAAGAATACTAGTTATATTAATTATATATTGGGCAAGTCATCTTTTGCTTATTATAAATGTAGCTCTCTGGAGTACAGCAACTGGGGGAAAGAAATTTTGCTAATGTTTCCTGAAATCATATCTTGAAGTAAGACTTTGGCTCACACAACTTCTGTTGCTCACTGTTGTTTTTCTAACAAATACTAAACTTAAAATAGTCATAACATCTGGTTGAGAAGTTACTGCAACCTGGTTTCCATTGAAGTTTGAAGTCTGTATATCACTTTCTAAAATCACATGCCCAAAGTTTTTTCAGCAGTGTTACTGAGGCTCCACCTATGGGCAAAGAAATGGCTTAACATCTATGTAAGTATCCATGTGCATGCAAGAAAGACTGTCCCATATAGTGAAGTAATTTATAGCCCGATCACATACTTTTTAAGTTCCCAAATAGACCATCTGGTCAAACATTGAATAAAGTCTAATCCTGAATGCTTCTAAGAGCTATCATTGTTTAGTCCTAAATCCTACTGAGAGATATGGATATAGTTACTTGTGTAGAAGGGAGAGGTGTATACGATATATATTTCTTCAGTCTTCTGGCATATGCTGCCAATTGGGAGCCCTTACCATTTCGACTGAGTTGTATATTTCTCTTCAAATCCTTTCCTTTTGATTTTTAGACCAAAACTTGAGGTAATGCACATTTTATCTGCTGGTATATCTACTTGATATAATATCAAAAACATTTCCAGTAGGGATCTAATTTACTTTAAAGATTACAACTCCTACAGTTATCATTAGTCCAAAATAAAAAGCCACTCAATTATATATGTTGTTAAATTTATTTTAATAATCTTAGCCAAGTATGAATCAGTTCTTTCTTTTCAAATAAAACACTTTTCATGATATTTGAAGGTCTATAAATCCAGATGGCATATATGCACTATGAATATGACCTCTCTTGACTGTTCTAAATATAGCAATATGTTGAAATGAGAGAAATAGTCTTTAAGTATCTTATCCTTATCCCTTAATTTTAAAAAAAGCTTTATTGAGATACAATCAATCCATGCACCACACAATTCACCCACTTAAGTTATACAGTTCAAGGGTTTTTAGTATATTCACAGATATGTGCCACTGTAACCAGTCGATTTTAGAACATTTTCATCACCTCAAAAAAAAAACTTAGCCCTTTTAGTTATCATATTGCTATCACCTACAGCTCTAAGCAACTACTGTCTACTTTCTATCTCTGCAGATTTGCCTATTCTGGACATTTCATGCAATGACATCATATAATATGTGGTCTTTGTGACTGGCTTCTACTGAGCATAATTTTTTCAAATTTTACTGTATTGAAACACACATAAGAAAATTTACCATCTTAACCATTATTTTTTTTTAAATTCCAGTAAATCCTTATTAAAGATCTGTCATGTTTTTATGGTTGAATTTTTTTTATATTCCCCATATAACTGCAACCCTCTTATTTTGACCCGTCCCTCTTTTCCCCACTCTCCCCCCCATAGTGTGTCTCTGATTCATAATTGTTGATTTTGATTTTTTCTTTCTTATAGTTATTCTTTTTCCTGGTCCCTTATTTAGGTTTTCTAGATTCTTGTTATGAGTGAGACTATCTGGTATTTTTCTTTCTCTTTCTGGCTTATTTCGCTGAGCATGATCCCTTCCAGCTTCATCCATGTTGCTGCAAATTGCATGTGTTTATCTTTTTTGAATGCTGAGTAATATTCCATGGTGTATATGTACCACATCTTCTTGATCCAGTCATCTATTTTGGGGCATTTGGGTTGTTTCCAAAGCTTAGCTATTGTAAACAGTGCTGCTATAAACATAGGGGTGCAGGTGCTCTTTGGAATTAATGTTTCTGTGTCCTTT
Organism: Talpa europaea; assembly: GCF_964194135.1. NCBI lineage: Eukaryota > Metazoa > Chordata > Mammalia > Eulipotyphla > Talpidae > Talpa > Talpa europaea. The sequence continues at coordinate 94,347,062 of NC_140075.1, forward strand.
GGGTAAATACCTAGGAGTGGAATTGCTGGATCATATGGAAACTCTATCTTTAGTAGTTAACCATTATTAAATGTACCATTTAGAAGCATTAAGTAAATTCACATTGTTGTGAAGCAAATCTGAAGAACTTTTTCATACTGCAAATCTGAAAGTCTATACCCCTTAAACAGTATACCCACTAAACATACTCCTCATCCTAGCCCCCTGTGAATGCCATTCTACTTTCTAAGAATGACTACTTTCAATACCTCATATAAGTGGAATCATGAAGTGTATCTTTTTGTGACTGACATTTCACTAGCATAATTGCTCCAAGTTTCCATCCATGTTGTATCATGGATGTTTTTCTCTCTCCATTTCCATCAACAGATATTTGGACTGCTTCTACCTCCCATTTCATAGGTTACCTTTTATAGTCTGTTGATTATATTCTTTGGTGCACAAAAGTTTTTAAGTCTGATATACTCCAGTTTGTTTATTTTTGTTATAGTTGCCTGTGCTTTGGGGGTTATATTCAAGAAATCCCTGCCAAATCCAATGTCCTCAAGCTTTTCCCCTATGTTTTTAGAATTCTATACTTTTAGGTCTTACATTTAGCTCATTAATCTATTTTGAATTAATTTTGTTTATAAAGGGGAAGACAAAATCCAACTTTATTCTTTGCCTTTGGATATCCAGTTTTTCCCAACACTCTTTATTGAAACAATTGTCCTTTTCCCGTTGAATGTTCTTAACACCCTCATCAAAGTTCCTTTGCCCATATGGTTTATTTCTATCATATTTATATTTGAGTTCTCCAGAGAAACAAAATCAATAGATGGAGATATAGATACAGATATACACATGAAGATTTAATTTTCTCATGTGATTATGAAGGCTTAGAAAATCCCATCATCTGCCATCTGCAATCTGGATACACAGGAAAGCCAGTGGTGTAATTCTAATCCAAGTCTGAAGCCTTGTGAGGCAGGGGAGCTCATGTTATAAATCCCAATCTTATGGCATGAAACAACCAATGTCCTAGCTCAAACTGGTAGGCAGGAAGCAAAAGAGTCAAATGCCTTCCTCCACCTTTGCTCTAGGCTTTCATCTTATTGAATGAACCCACCCACACTTGGGAGGGCAGTGTACTTCATTGAGTTCACTATTCAGTCTCCTCCTTTTATTTTCTTTCTTAAGGTCTCATTTTTGTTCTTCAGTTGATTGATTATTTGTCTCATCTCATTATACTTTTTAATCATGATGATTATTAATTTTCTATCTGACAGGCAGAAAAGTTCTTCCATGTCATTGTTGCACTCTGGTGACTGATTTTCTTTTTGTGGTGTGTCCTTCTCCTGCATATTTGCTTGGTTATTTGTATTTTTCTTCTCCCTGCTGTTTGCTTTCTAATTTGTTCTATGTGTTGGGACATTGTGCCACTGGTGTTGGCAGGCATCTCTTTGGATTGCTCCTTCAGGGGGCATTGAAAACTGTTTACCGGACTGAGACCAGCACTGGTAGGCCAAAACTCCACCAGGGTGTTGATGCTGTGGCTGTGTTGCTGGGCACTGTCTCTTACAGTTCCCTCCCTCCATATTTATTCAGTTCCAACTGGCAATCAGTTAGTTGGTGATTTTTCTCTGGTCACTAGGAGACCTGTACTTGCTGATCTATGCTTTTCCCCTGTAGTTCTCTGAGAAATAGAGGAGGGGAAGGGAGCACGGCACAGGGGCTATTGCTCATGCTGGGTGCTGTGTGTGCCCCGTGTTCACCCGGTCCTGTGCCCGTGGCTGTGTGGATCCCGTGCCTTGAATTCTGCACTCTAGTTCTCAATGTCAGGGTCTCAGATCCAATTTGACAGCTGTCACCCTGTGCAGTGCCCCTATGGGCATGTCCCAAGCCCCAGATCCTGCACCTGGCTCTCAGTTCCAGAATGGGGTCTTGCACCACACCTTGTTTCCCTTCTTACCCCCATCTGTGGCACACTCCCCCTCGGAACCCGAGGGTGCTTTTGGAAACCCTGACTTCCAACTATTAGGAAGTTGGTGGTTTTGTTCTGATCGCTAGGTGGCACCAGATATCTTTCCTATAATCCTTCCAGAGCTGTGCTTTTTCCTGTGGGTCTCCGGGGGACTGAGTGGGGATGGCATGGAATGGCTCAACGGTGTGAGGGTGCTGTGTCTGCCCCCTGCCACACATTGTGGGGGGATCCCATGCCCCAAATTTCAAGCCCTGGGTCTCAGTTCCGAAGACCTCAGATGCGGGATGTGGGTGGTAACCCAGTTCAGTGTCCGCAGAAATGGCGACTTTTGAACCCCGCTCCCCTGCCTGAGCACCTGGCTTTTGATTACTCAGTGAGGGTCATTCACCTCAGTGACAGTTCACACATGTCACCCCACGAACCTAGGTGATGGACGCAGGGACCTGGGCAGCCACAATCCACATATGTGTTTTGAGCGTACACACTTTTTCCCACACAAACTTACTGTCTGGCCTTGGGCTATTTGTAGGTCTGGTCTCTCTGTGGAGTCCTTATCTTCCTCTACTGGCGCCCAGAGCCACTTGCTCATCTCTGTGGCAATTCCCGCACAGTTCTCCATAGTACCTGGTCACGGGGTGCGGTGCCTGCAATAGTTCCTTTCCACTCACAGTCCCGCTTGATCTGTAGTTTGTTCTCATTGTTGTTTTTCTTTCTGTTGGTTGGAGTGTGCCGACTTGGTGGGGAGAGTAGCAGGGTTCTGAGCTTTCCTCTCTTTTCAGCCTCTTTTATGGCAACTTTCCTCTTCGGGCAGTTTGCCAGAGTTGCTGGTTTATTTTCCCTGTCCTGTTTTTCACAGGAACCTGCCGCTTTTCCTCCCTATTAACTTTTTTTTAATGGGAGGACTTACTCACAGCATTTCCCTGCCACCATGTTGATCCAAATCAAGTTCACTATTCAAATGCTAATTTCTTTGCGGGGGTGGGGGGGGTGGGGGGGTGGGGGGGTGGGGGGGTGTTTCCTCATCTTCCTTTCCACCTCCTGTTTATTATTATTTTACTTTTTTAAAATAATAATAATGACAGGGCCTCCCCGGTGATGCAGAGGGTTGAGCACAGTGCTGTGAAGCTGTCCACAGCCTCCACAGTGCAGGGTCCTGCAAGGGTCCTACACATACCAGCTGACCTCCCCTGTCTTGCCCGTGCTTCCCTCAGCGGTGTATTTCTGTCAGTCTGCCTGTTCTGCTCCCTGTTCTGTCTCTGATGAATCCTCTCACCCTCCCGTGCCTCTGGCCTGTACCCCAGCTCTTGTATAAAAATAAATAAATCTTTTAAAGAATAAAAAATAATAATAATGACAGATCCTGACTAGAAGACTTAAGGAATTGGTCAAGACTCTTGAAACTTTTGTTCTTTTGGCACTAGTTCTAAATTCTTGAGCTCTTGACAAAGCTGATAGTCACCCAAAGTGGTCACATGATAGTTGCTATTTCTCTTCTTATACTAATTTTTTAAGTTGATAAAGTCAAAATAAAAACTAAAATTTAAATGAAATGATATGAAAGGTCCTTTACTTAAGAAAAAAAAACTTACAGGGCCTCCCTTGGTGGTGCAGGTGGTTGAGCACAGCCCTGTAAAGTTGTCCGCAGCCTCTGCAGCGCCGGTTCTATCCCCGCTGGCCTGCGAGAATCCCATATGGCACTGGCAGACCTCTCCTGCCTTGCCCGCTGCTCCCTTCAGCAGTGTATTTCATCAGTCTGCCTGTTCTGTTCCCCATTCTGTCTCTGGTGAAACCTCTTACCCTCCCGTGCATCTGGCCTGTACCCCAGTTCTTTTATAAATAAATAAATCTTTTTAAAAAGAAAAGAAAAGAAAACTTAACTGGTTATATGGCATGCTTTTTATAGAAAACTCAGGAATTTTCAGAAAAGTACATAGCAAATGTAATAAAATCATATGTAATTATAATGTACTGAAATATTGAATGCTTTCTATTTTCATGTCTGGCCTTCCCTTTTTCTGTTAGTATAAACACATATAGCTTAACATAGTTAAGATTATTTACATGTACATTTCTGCATTTTTTTTAAATATATGGCATAAGTATTTTACTATTAATGAACATTCTTCTAGAAGTGAAATGAATATGAAAATGTTCCTTTTAAAGAAAATTACCTTTGGCTTGTTAAAGGATTATCAATTTAAACACATCTTTAATGACTAGCTATTCATTTTCAAATAATCTCTGCAAGCATTAGTATTAATTACCATTAACTGAATCTGATCTTTTATTTCAGATCCAATATGTATCTCTTCCTTCTGTCTTCTATTCCTTGTGAATGAAATCAGGAGGTCTGACTGAGTCCGTATACAAGCCTTATTGATCACACATGCCCATTGCTCTCAATATTCTTTTTTTTGTTTGTTTGTTTCTCTTAGATGGAATGGGTCGAGTTCTAGCTCAAGACGTATATGCAAAAGACAACCTACCCCCATTCCCAGCATCAGTAAAAGATGGCTATGCTGTCCGAGGTAAGTATTTTAGTTTTCTTCAATATCATGTTACTTACACACTACTTTTTTCTTCTCAGATTGTGCTCAGCCCAGGCACCTAGTGACTGTTATATCTGTTTTCCCTTGGTTCTCAAAATAACTTCATTCACAATGTTAATTTACAGGTGGTTTTTTTTCTGGTACAACCTTGGAATTTTTTAGTGAAAGTACAATATGTAGTTACTTAAAAATTCTTGCTGCAAATCAATATTTAGAAATTGATAAAAAACACTATGTAGCATCATAATTTATTACTTTGACCTGTACACATATTAGATACCAGGCAGGCTTGGTCTGGAAGTTTTCCTAGTGTTTCCTAGTTGAAAACATTTATATTGTCCAAGAAAGAAGAGCAGCTTCCTAACACAGGGATAAAGTAGAGCAGTTTTTTCCACCTGTGTAAACTCAAGCATCAAAAAAGGGGCTCTTGGAAAACAAACACAAGGGAAACCTTTAATTCTCTGGAAGATACCACACTTCAAAGTTTCAGTGCCCAGGTGATACCAACAGCTCATCCCTTCAAAGTTGCCTAGATTGCATAAAGCTTAAATGCAAACACCAAATAGTTTTCAAAATGCAACTGAATTGCTTAGAAACTACTATTTGTTATTAACTCAAGGCTGATATCATTGAAGAAATGTCTAAAAGAATTTCCCAGTTTATCAGAGCTATTAAAAAGGCCAATCCTTTTTAACTGCCATTTATGGAATCTCTTACTGCTTTTTTTTTTTTTTTTTTTTTAGAGGCACGCTTTTTATTTTATTTTATTTATTTGTTTGTTTGTTTTGTTTATACATGCACTGGGTACAGTCAGAAGCACATGGGAGGGTGTGGGAATTCACCAGAGCCAGAGCGGGGAGCAGAGCAGGCAGAAGGACCGAAGTACACTGCTGAGGGGAGCAGCGGGCGGCAGGAGAGGTTTGCGCGCCATGTGGGACCCTCCTCCAGTGGCAGGGGAGCAGCTGGGGATTGAACCGGCACTGCAGAGGTTGCGGGCAGCTTCGCAACCCAGCGCTCAACCGCTGCGCCACCGGGGAGGCCCTCTCTTACTGCTTTTTGTTGTTGTCACTGCTAGACACTAAAATAACTTCCTCTTTTTGTAATTAAATGCATCAGTTAATCTCCATGTTCCATCATAGCCGCTTAGCAATATCTTTTTATGTTGGAGTCTGGATAGCAAATGGTTCAGGCTATGGGCTTTGAGCCAAAAGTGATTTGGATTCTAGTATCAGTTCCACCTGTGTAACTTTGAGCAAATCACTAAAATTATTTGAGCCTCAGTTTTTCTCATCCATAAGATGGCAATAATGATAATGGTACTAACCCCAGTGGCTTCTTGTGAGAATTAAATGAGATCATAGACAGTCTTAGTAAAGTTTCTCACATCCAAAAATAGAAGTACTCAATAGTCATTTTTTTAAGTGTTTAATGATCTTGGCTCCAGGGATGTCTTTGCAAGCTTAACTACAGTAGCAGTGGAAGCAAAGTTAAAAATAAACAAATGAACTACATAAAACTAAAGAGCTTCTGCACAGCAAAACAAACTATCATTAAGACAAAAGACATCCACCCTACTAAATGGGGAGAAAATTTTTCACTTCATACATCCAACAAGGGGCTAATATCCAAAATGTACAAAGAACTCATACAATTAAACAATAAGAAAACAAAGAATTCAATACAAAAATGGGCAGAAGAGCTTAACAGACTCTTTCCAAGGAAGACATACAGATAGCCAGCAGGCACATAGAAAAATTTATATCATTACTTACCATCAGGGAAATGCAAATCAAAACCACAATAAGATAGCACCTCCTGAAAAACAAAAAATATTCATGAGAATATGGAGAAAAAGTAATTCTCAAACACCATATGTAGGATATAGACTTGCCTCTGGAAAACAGTATGGAGCTTTCTCAAAATATTAAAGACAGATTCACTGTATGATCCAGCAGTACCTCTCCTAAGTGTCTACCTGAAGAATACAACAGAAGGGCCTCCCCGGTGGCGCAGCGGTTGAGCGCTGGGTTGCGAGGCTGCCCGCAACCTCTGCGGCGCTGGTTCGATCCCTGGCTGCTCCCCGGCCACCGGAGGAGGGTCCCACATGGTGTGCAGACCTCTCCTGCCGCCCGCTGCTCCCCTCAGCGGTGTACTTCGGTCCTTCTGCCTGCTCTGCATCCCGCTCTGGCTCTGGTGAATTCTCTCGCCCTCCCGCGCTTCTGACTGTACCCAGTGCATGTATAAACCAAAACAAACAAATAATAAATAAATAAATAAATAAGGCATGCCTCTAGAAAATTAAAAAAATAAAAAAAAAAAAGAATACAACAGAATAAAGGGAATGCCTATGTTTGTTGCAGCACTATTTACGATAGCCAAGTATGGAAAAAAACCTATTTACCCAATAACAGATGAATGGATAGAGAAGATGTATATATACAAAGTGGAATACTACTCAGCTATATATTTAAAAAATAGGAAAGGATGCATTCTTGCAATTTGCAACAATATGGATGGATCTCGAGGACATTATGCTAAGGAGAATAAATCAGAAGGAGAAAAACAAATACCAGATGGTTTCACTTATGTGTAATATAAAAACCAAAGTGAAGTAACAGACAAAAACAAATCCCAGAAATCTGACTGCAGAGGATGGATGGGGATGAAAGTGAAGAGGGAAGAGAGCTCAATGGACTATAGTGGAGGATTATTGGTGCTTCAGTGGTGAGCATGGTGTGATAATATACATTTTTAGAGTTGTAAACCTGTACACTTAAAATATATATAGTGTAAGTCAGTGTTACCTCAATAAACATAATGTTAATATAAATGTTAATAAACTCTCTTCTGTGGAACATAAAGAAACAAAACAAATGAACAAAATTGAAACAAAACAAGCCCTAGAAATAGGACTGCAGAATTGAGGCTACTAGAGGGGGGAGGGTAGGTAAAAATGGGAGGAGACCATTGGGCTATGTTGGAGGATGTTGGGTACTTTGGTAGTGGATGTGTTGTGTAACATACATCTGAAGAGGTGTGAACCTATTCCCCTAAATCTTATACAATGTTGTAAACCAATGTTACCTCAATTAAAAAAATCTACAGAAAAATATTGAAAAGTTTTATAATCTATTACTATTGTTATAGAGCAACCCCGATATTAAACGGGTTCCTGGCTATGGGTCCTCACCCGCGCGCTTTAAAGGGACTTATGAATACTCTACTACAGACATACACAAAAGGTTAATAAAAGGTTTATTTACAAGAGAAAAGGAAATAAGGAAAATGTACAACTCAGGGAGAAAATAGGGAAATAAAATCTTTAATGCGTCCTACCCGATCCAACGACCTGGAAACCCAAAGTCACTCCCAGAGCTGGCCGGACACTGCGAGCTGTCGGAGAGCCAAAATGGGGGTCCCCCAAAGCCCACGTGTCTGCCTTTATATCAACCTGGCTGCTTAACCCCACCCTCAGGTCCCAGCCACCTTCCCTTTGGTGGTGATGGGATTTGGAGTTCCCAGTGTCTTTGGCTTTGACCTGGGGTGGGGGTGGAGTCCACAAAGCCTATATGGAATTAGCTTTGGGACATCCTTTTCCCCCTAACAATTACCCCTTTTCACTTTTTGCCACCATTTCCATGGTGATGAAGATCAAATATTATGGAGGTTGGGATGCAGTCTCAGATGAACATTTTTTCAGGTTCCAGTGTGAAAGAAAACCAGTCTCTCTAGGTATTTGTCCATTGTGGAAAGCAAAAGTCCTCTACTCCAGGAAAAATAGTTCATCAGTTCAAGCCAAAAAAAAAAACATCTGGAGGCATTAGCCAAAACAAGACAGCAGATATGTAAAAATCACAGGAAAAAAAAAATCTGAAAATGGTTCAACTGATGTAAAACACAAATTTTCTCAACCTTGATCCCAAACTATTAACAGCATAGCAAAAGTTTGCAAACTAAATCTACTTTTAAACCATTTTCCCTATTTTTGCATAAAATCACAGGGTAGTAAATAACTAACAGCAATTTTTAGCTGGCTTTGTTGAAATACTCCATACAGGATCAGAGCGAACCGGTGGCATCCAGTCGATGTAGGCTTCAGGTATAAAGTTGGTCTCATCAGACTCCACCTGGACTTTCCTCTTCTCGAGGGTACCAGGGCATTTTCGTTGGCCGGCTTGTCCAGTCCTGCCAATGGAGGCAAGCTTCCTCACCTTCTTTGGAGGTCTCTGGAACCCTACAAACAAGGCAAACAGGTTCTCCTCTTCTTGGTTCAGCTCTTTTTCAACTTTTTGGAAGAACTCCACACAAAGCCACACAATCAAACTCACGTCCAATTTTTTTGTTAAAACAGACAAAATCCCTATGGAAGTTATGCAAAAACAGACTCTAAGATAAGTAGCAAAAATTACTACCACTATTTGTATGCCGTGTTGGTATCAAGGGGAGAGAAAATGTGACAAGTTAGCTTTCCTAGAAAAAAAAATTGCAACCTTGCTGCAGATCCTTGTTACTCAAAACAAAACAAAACAAAAACTTTGTGGATTCAGGGCAGAATGCATAAAAAAAATTTCCAGTATTATGTCAAAGAAACCTTAGTAAATGTCAGGTGTATTTCCAGGTCTATTCAGTCCTTTGTAGGAAAGTTTTTTTCTCTCAACAGTTCCATCAATAGGAATCTGTTGAGACCTTTTCTCCCTATATTTCCAGAAACAATTTCTGTAGATGTGAAACAATTGAATTATACAATATTACAAGGTGACAATCACCATTGACAATTTACATACATACCCGATACTGAGAGGTTTTTTTTTTTATATATATACACGTTTTAGAAAACTACTGTTAACATTTTGTACATACCAAAGTTTTACCATTTTCCCAAGTGACAATGCTTCCCTTCCAAACTTTGTGGAGTGTCTCAGGAGCTCTACTGAGGTTCCACAAAATTTCCTTGCATCAGTCAAATGACAGGCTACCAAATTTGTACTTGAATTTAGATTTCTGGGAAGTTTTGCCATAAATATCAGAAAATTAACAGAAACAACAATATTCAATCTCTATGAAGGCACCGGCTTAGTTCAGTAGCACAATGTTGACAATCAAACCATAACTTTTTGTTTTTCTCATAACTGGAGACTCTTTTTTTTTTTTTTTTCCAACGTCTATGGGCACCATGTATACCAATTTGTCAATCACTGGAGGTCAAGACGGTTAGACACAAGGACATACAGACAGACAATGTATAGACACAAAGAGCTCTTTAGTTACCATTCATCACGCGTGGGATATCCCATACAACTGCAGTTTGTCTGATAGGCCAAAGTGACAATAAAAAAACAAGCAGAAAAAAAACTTCAAAGTAAAAAAAACAAAAGTTGATAGGAAATAACAAAATCAAGATTAAAAAAACCTTTCTATGTAAAAAAAACTGTCAGCATATGCATGATCCTAGATGTTATTTCACATCTCCTAAACTTTGAAAGGAAGAGATTGGTTAGAGCATGTTAGTTTTTTTCTCAGGGTTTCTTCAGAAAAAAAAAAAAAAAAAAAAACGAGTTCTTGGGTATCCTGCAACAATAACTGGAAAAGAAGTCAGTAACATTCAAGTTTTTTTCTGTTTCTTAAACAAATATCTCAAGTCTTCAATGGGTTCACAAGACCAATGGGACTTCGTCTCTGGGTCAGTTCCTTCTGGCGCTTTCTTAACTCTGGAATGATGTACCCAGGGTTTTATACCTGCAAGTTTCAGAGAAGTATGTGTGCTTAGCAAAACGTCATATGGACCAGTCCATTTTTCTGACAGCTGGTTTTGGGCATCCCCACTCTGCCAGGTCTTCAGTAAGACCTGATCTCCAGGTTTGAAGGGATGCAATGGTTGATCAGGAGGCATAGAGATTCTCGAGGTTGCAAAGTTATGAATTACTGCCAGAACCTCCTGGATGTGTTTCACATATTGTGTGATCCAGCAATCTTGAGCTATTTCCGGACTGGCTTTCAGAACTGAGGCCTGGAAGGGTCTTCCGAACACAATTTCAAAGGGGCTTAATTGTAGCCAACTTCTAGGTGCCACTCTTATGCGGAGGAGGGCAAGGGATAGTACCTGGTCCCAACGAAGCTGTGTTTCTGGACTCCACCCCCTAACACTATCACTATTGTTACTTTAAAAACATTTACTTATACTACCACTGAAAAAAAAGAATAACAGGGCCTCCCCTGGTGGCGCAGCAGTTGAGCACTGGGCTGCGAAGCTGCCCGCAGCCTCTGCAGCGCTGGTTTGATCCCTGGCCACAGGCAAGGGTCCCACATGGTGTGCAGACCTCTCCTGCTGTGCCCGCTGCTCCCCTCAGCAGTGCATTTCGTCAGTCTGCCTGTTCTGCTCCCCGCTCTGGCTCTGGTGAATTCTCTCACCCTCCCGTGCTTCTGACTGTACCCAGTGCTTGCATAAATAAATAAATAAATAAATAAATAAATAAATAAATAAATAAATATTTTTTTAAAAAAATAACATTTACCTGAATTGTTATTCTCATGCTCTATATAAATGAAATGATGGGAAGATTAATTCCTACTAGTATATTCTTTCATAGGAACATTATCTTGAATACACCTCATTCATTTTGATCTCACTAAATTAGAGTAGTTCTGATAATATAAATAACAAATCCTCAATGGCTTTTGGTGGGTTTTTTTCTTCTAAATTTTTTCCTTCCACAGTATTAATTATAATGAATATTGTCCAGAAAGATGATTTTAGTCTCTTTTTTTTTTTAAAGATTTATCTATTTTTATACAAGAATTGGGGCACAGGCCAGAGATGCGGGGGGGGGGGGGGGTGAGAGGATTCACCAGAGACAGAGCGGGGAACAGAACAGGCAGACGGACCGAAGTGCACTGCCGAGGGGAGCAGTAGGCGAGATAGGAGAGGTCTATCCCACCATGTGGGTTTCTCCCTGGCCAGCCAGGGATCGAACTTGTGCTGCAGTGGCCGCGAATTGCTTCATAGGTTGCGTCTCAACCCCTGTGCCATCAGGGAGGCCCTGATTTTAGTCTCTTGATAGCTTCATTGACTGTTCTTATTTTTTATTCCATATCTAAAATGTAGGTTCTGTTTTGATCTTATACTTGGTAGTCACATAGGTTTACTATAAAATGACAAAGAATTCTTACAGAATAGAACAAGTAGCTATTGCAGATGGAATACCAAAGGCACAACAAATAATTTTTTTAATTGTCGGTAATATAAAATAGGAGAAAGTGAGAAAATAAATTACTTGGAGACAGAATTATTCTCAAGCCTAATGTTGTTCTGTGATTTTGCATGAGGTAACAGCAGCTCAACAAAAAGAAACAATTACTTTTAGCTCTTCTTGTCAAAATGAACAATCAGCCCATGTGAGCCATAAAAGAGCCTTTTTGCTACTGTGAATCCGTCAAAGAAATTTTTATGTAAAATTACCATTTAGTATCTCATTTATTCTTTTGTTTTGGGGTGGGTTGTTTTTAATTATTTTATTTTTTTAAGATTTATTTATTTATGCATACAAGAAGTGGGGTACAGGCCAGAGGTTTGAGGATGAGAGGATTCACCAGAGACAAAGTTGGGAACAGAACAGGCAGATCTGAAATACACTACTGAGGGGAGCAGCAGGTGAGTCAGGAGAGGTCTGCTGCGCCATGTGGGTCACCTCCCTGGCCAGGGACCAAACTCGTGCTGCAGTGGCTGCGAATAGCTTCATAGGTTACATCTTAACCCCTTGTAACCCCTTGTGCCACGAGGGAGGCCCCCGTTTTTAATTATTTTATAACCACAAAAAAAAAAGTGAAATGACCTCTCACAATATAAAAGCTTCAGCAGATTACCTACAGTACAGCCAATTCACATTCTCTTTCCATGAATTGTTGCTAGTTCTTTAAGACATGCAACATATATCAGAGACATAACATTTTTTATCAGTGTGGATATGATTCAGTCTCATTGTGGGAATGAGTGGTGTGTCTGTACATCATCATATGATGATGATATATATGTATCATACTTAAGGCAGCAAATGTCATCAGTGGACAAAAAAGCATGGTCTTAGTCTTTACTGTGTTATAATACCACCCTTAGGCAGTTTTTTGGTAAAGAATATCCTTGAGGTTATTGTGGTTCTCTACCACTCTACTTCTTGTACCTTCCTCTCCCCACCCTGTCTTCCTTTACTCCACTGCCTCTCTCCCCACCCCCTTTATTCTCCCTTTTTTTCTGCTCCTCTGCCTTTGCCTTAGACCTTCCAGTAGTAACCAGTGGCACCTGTGAGCATTGCTAATCCTGTAGTTGTAGAGGTTGCTAACTTGCTTTGGATCACTAAGCCAGTGTCCTTCAGAAACATATGGAATAAAACTCCAAACCAATTGGAGGATCACTTGCTTTAAGGTATGTGGGTTGAAAAACCATGACAGTAAAAAAAAAAAAAAAAAAAAACTAAGGAAATAAGAGATAGGAGCAACTTTAAAAAGGAGGAGAGAAGGAGGGCCTCTCCTGTGGCGCAGCGGTTGAGCGCTGGGTTGCGAAGCTGCCCACAGCCTCTGCAGCGCCGGTTCAATCCCCGGCTGCTCCCCGGCCACTGGAGGAGGGTCCCACATGGCACACAGACCTCTCCTGCCGCCCGCTGCTCCCCTCAACAGTGTACTTCAGTCCTTCTGCCTGCTCTGCTTCCCGCTCCGGCTCTGGTGAATTCTCTCACCCGCCCACGCTTCTGACTGTACCCAGTGCTTGTATAAATAAATAAATCTTTAAAAAAAAAAAAAAATAGGAGGAGAGAAGGAGGGAATAGAGGATGTAAAGAAAGCCTGAATCAAGTGATGATGATATAAATAACAGGAAAACTAGTATCCTAATAATCCTGAAACTGCATTTAGTAGGGAATGAATTTGAAAAATGAAAGTTGAAAAAATAATGAAGTAGTATATTACCAATTAAAATCAATACAATATTTTAAGATTTCTCTCTCCCATCCCACTAGTTAAGCAATCATCCTCTTGATGCATTCACACCATCCTTGAATGTGGTGCCCATTGTCTCATAATTCCTTTCTAGATGTTAATAAAGGCAAAAAAATGTCTGAGAATCCCAACTTCAGCTTTCTTGAAAATGTTCAATTTGAAAAGTTTATTCTTTCAGAACTTGTTTGGGGATGATTTAGAAAAAGGGAAATTTATGCGCCAACTAGTAATTATTCAGAGAATCATGTGTAAAAATATAATTCTGGAGGATATATTAAGAGAAATCCCTGCCAGTCAGATAAAGTCAATCTTAAAGTTTTTTTTTATTCTGATTTGAAACATATGCTTATGGAGAATACAGAAAATCAGTAAGCAAATTTTAATGTGTCCATTATCTCCTAGCCGTGTTAATATTTTGTTATACTTCCTTCCATTGTAAAATATATACCAATTGAACTAGAGGAGCTAGTTCTTATTCTTTAATGAAAACAATGTTTTGACCTTTCTATTATGTCTATTACATCTTCTTTGGCACCAGCTGGATATCCAACAGATCTGACAGCCTGTTGCTTTCCACTACATAATAATTGGATGAAAAAGAGGTCTCATGATTTGGGAGTCTTACTCATGTGAGCAGATAGATAATTTGTAATAATTAACTTTATTTAATTCCAAAAAGCTTAAAATACTATCTTCAAGGAAATAATGTTTTTTCCCAAGATTAACAATAAATAGGACTTTTTCTCCTGGAAGATAATGACTATAAAATGCCTTCTTACTCATCTCCCCTACTCACAACCTCCTGCTTTCCAAAAGGAAAGTCAGCAAAATCAAAATTCTCAAACAAGTCATCTGATTTAATTCCTCAGTGTAATTTCAAGTGTTAATCCTGTTGTGCTCATCTGCTCTTGCTACTATGGCAACTCTTTCTATAGTCATCATTTTTAGTTAACGCATAAATAATATTACCCCATTGCCTATCATTTTGCTGTATGCGGTCTGGTTCCCTAATTAAACACATTCTTAATCTTTCTGCCTTATTCCCATCAAAGACATTTCCTAGGACTTCTGAAAGTTACAGTGTCTCTATAGCCTCAATTTATTTATACTAACATGGAAATGAGGAAACTCCTTATTGAAAATAAATGAATAGCTGTAAAGTATCTCAAGAGGCTTAAAGTGAGTTCACATATTGAAATTGAAATGAGATAATTGGGGCCTCCCCTGGTGGCGCAGCAGTTGAGCACTGGGCTGTGAGGCTGCCTGCAGCCTCTGCAGCACTGGTTCATTCCCCAGCCGCCAGCTAGGGTCCCACAAAAAAAAAAAAAAAATGGAAAGAGAGAAGGAGAGAAAGAGAGAGAGAGGGAGGAAGGAAGGAAGGAAGGAAGGAAGGAAGGAAGGAAGGAAGGAAGGAAGGAAGGAAGGAAGGAAGGAAGGAAGGAAGGAAGGAAGGAAGGAAGGAAGGAAGGAAGGAAGGAAGGAAGGAAGGAAGGAAGGAAGGAAGGAAGGAAGGAAGGAAGGAAGGAAGGAAGGAAGGAAGGAAGGAAGGAAGGAAGGAAGGAAGGAAGGAAGGAGATAATTGTATGGCAAATGGCTTGGGGAAAATCATACTCTATACCCTTCTACAATAAATAGTGTTACCAATTTTATATCAAATGATATAGTCAGAAATCTTCAAATAAACATAAATATGGGGCCTCCCCGGTGGCGCAGCGGTTGAGCGCTGGGTTGCGAAGCTGCCCGCAGCCTCTGCAGCGCCGGTTCATTCCCGGGCTGCTCCCCGGCCACCACCGGAGGAGGGTCCCACATGGCTTGCAGACCTCTCCTGCCGCCCGCTGCTCCCCTCAGCAGTGTACTTTGGTCCTTCTGCCTGCTCTGCTTCCCGCTCTGGCTCTGGTGAATTCTCTCACCCTCCCGCGCTTCTGACTGTACCCAGTGCTTGTATAACCAAACAAACAAACAAATAAATAAATAAAAGCATGCCTCTATAAAAAAAAAAAAAAACATAAATATGAATAGGTATTTTCTAGACCTTAAAAATAAATGAAAGTGAGAATAGCTTCAGGGTCTAGCATTAAACATTATGAATTAGTTATATAATGCATTTGAATTAAGATTTGGTTTGTATTTTATTATATCAAATTAAATTCTATAGTTACAAAGCAGAAAACATATTAGCAGAAATGTCAGAATTAGAACAGTAGGGGAGCATCTAGGCTTTTGCAGAAATCTTCACAATTCCTCCATCTTATCTAATGGTATCCTGGGGCATACATAGTTTCTTTACCTTTTTCTCTAAACTTTAGGTTCATGTGCCATTATACTGCCGCTTTTGCTCCCTCCAACCCAAGCTTGAAGAATTGATTATGAAAATGACAACTTTTTTTCACCTGTCTCTTTAGTAGCTATTTTCAAATAATTATCAGCAAGTTAGATAGGTTGGTGTTTATTTTTCTATCTTTATAAGAAATAGTGAGCCTAGTGACAATATAAAATCAAGACTTCGTTTTACTTATTTTTTCTTAGTTTTTTATAATCTAAAGTTGTTTGTATTTGTTTATACTCCTCAAAAGAAGTACATGAACCAACAGCATCGACTTTATGCCAGATCTACTGAATCAGACTCTCTAGTTTAACAAGTCCTCCAGATAATTTGCATGCATGTTGAAAGTTTAGAAGCACTGTTAAAAGGAAAATAATAAAAATGATTCCTGTTGGTACCAGGAACCTCCTATAATGTTAGTTGACTGAGCTACCTTAGCCAGCAAATATAGACATTTCCCAGATGGAAAGGTTTGGGGCAATGTGGAGAATATAGTTTAATAATAGCACATAGCCCCTCCCCAGTCTGTGCATCCTTCCTGATGACAAGGACTTTTGCAGCTTAGAATCAGCTAAGGGCTTTTTTACATACTGGTCTCACTGACATTACATGAAAAATTTTACTCCAAATGATTTCTAGCCACTTAGTATTCAGTAACATTTATTTGGGTCATTTGTGCAAAGCATTGATGTAAGCAATTTGAGTGTATGCTTTTGCATGTTTGAGGGAATAGGAGACAGAAGGATTGAAGAGCAGAGGGTTTAAAATAGAAATGAAGTAATCCTACCACTAAGGAGTCAGATGCTAGCTGATTCAGATGAAATATACACACTTATGAAATAATTTTAGAAAATTTACAAAGCACAATACCAATACATATGAATAAATTTGCAAACATTTCACCTAAGTATTGTGGAAATGCCAAATTCATTTTTTTGTTCTTTTAACAAATACTTGTTGATCATCAGTGATGAATTAATGCTAAACACAACAACATAATCTGTATTATATAGAATTAATCAGTCTTTCTTAACATTCTGAAGATAGTGAATATTGACTCAAAGTATGAAGGAAACTAAACACATGAATCAGCGGAAAATGAAATGCATTTAAAGTATAGCATTTTTCTGTTGGAAAATATTTATTTATTCATTCCTGCGTACATCTTTCTAAAAAGATACATAGGAGCCACACTCATTCATTTCTTGAACATTTGAATACTCCACATATTGAAAAATGTATTGAATACTTTTTATGCAGCAAGTGTGAGGGATTCCCCTGGACAAGTAAACAAATAATTGCAAATACATTAGGGAGTCATAATTAGAGTAATTTCAGAAATACTCTGGGAAAACAAAAGATAAAATAGTGACTCTTGAGGGAAGGGGTGTCAGACATGACTCCATACAGGTGACACAACCTGAATCTTAAATGCTGTCTTTAATCAGAAGCAGGGGTCAGGAAAGAACACTCTAGGGAAATGGAAACTCCAAGCAGTGAAGAAGCATATGTTTGGAAATTGAAATGAATTATCTTGGAACTCTTGGGGAACAATAATACTAGAAATTGAGAACAGCTAAAATATAAGATATAAATAGGACATGAACCAGAGACCTTTGCATATATTGTTCAATCTTTAGTTGATGCTCTTTGGTTGGAGCATTTCTCTACCTCTCTTTATCTTTCTCTCTCACACACTACACACATCCCTTTTGCCTACTTAGCTCTTATTCATCTCCAAATCAAAAATCTTTCTATCAGGGTGGATTTCCCTGAACTTCTGGTGTAGTTCAAATACTTTCATTGTGTGCTCCCATAAAACCATGCTCATTTCCTTTACAGAGGTTTTCTTATTTTGTACTTACATGTTGTATATCATAGTCAATGACATGTATACACCTATATTACATACACAATACATATAAATATACACATACATCTATACAAAGGCAGGTTTCATGAAATTATGCTTACATTGAAATATATATTCTATTCTTTGTCATTAAAATTTCTGTTTATATATTGAACTTTACAACTAAACTCCACTTATGATCTAGAGTTTGAAAAACATTACAATGCACTGTACTACATTGGAATAGAAGCAATAGTTTGTTTTTTTTTTAATTAATAAATTTTATTTTTATATTCCCCATACAATTGCAATCCCCCCATTCTGAACCCAATCCCTCCCCTCCCGCCCCCCACCCCCCAAAAAGTGTCTCTGGTTCATAGTTTTTGTTGATTTTGATTTTCACTTTCTTATAGTTATTCATTTTCCTGGTCCCTTATTTAAGTTTTCTAGATCCCTGCTATGAGTGAGACCATCCGGTATTTTTCTTTTTCTTTTTGGCTTATTTCACTGAGCATGATCCCTTCCAGCGTCATCCATGTTGCTGCAAATTGCATGTGTTTATCTTTTTTGAATGCTGAGTAATATTCCATGGTATATATGTACCACATCTTCTTGATCCAGTCATCTATTTTTGGGCATTTGGGCTGTTTCCAAAGCTTAGCTATTGTAAACAGTGCTGCTATAAACATAGGGGTGCAGGTGTTCTTTGGAATTGATGTTTGGGTAAATACCTAGAAGTGGAATTGCTGGATCCTGTGGAAGCTCTATGTTTAGTAGGTCCAGAAATCTCCACACAGCTCTCCATAGTGGTTGGACCAGTTTGCACTCCCACCAACAGTGCAGAAGAGTTCCTTTTTCTCCACAACCTCGCCAACATTTGTTGTTGCTATTTTTTATAATATGTGCCATTCTCACTGGTGTAAGATGGTATCTCATGGTAGTTTTGATTTGCATTTCCCTGATTGCAAGTGATGTTGAACATTTTTTCATATGCCTGTTGGCCATTCGCATTTCCTCTTCAGAGAAGTTTCTTTTTAGTTCCTCTGTCCATTTTTTGACTGGATTATTTTCTTTGTTGTTGTTGAGTCTCATCAGCTCTTTGCAGATTTTTGTGATCAGTCCTTTATCATTAGTGTTGGGTGCAAAAATGTTCTCCCAGTTGGTGGGGTTTCTCTTTGTTTTTGTTATTGTCTCTTTTGCTGTGCAGAAGCTCTTTAATTTGATGTAGTCCCAGCTGTTGATCTTTGCCTTCACTATCACTGCTTTGGGTGATGTGTCTGTAAAGATGTCTTTGATATGCAAATCACGTAGTGTTTCGCCTATATTTCCTTCTATGTATTTTATGGTTTCAGGTCTTATGTCTAGTTCTTTAATCCATTTTGAGTTGATTTTTGTATATGGTGTGAGGTAGTGGTCAAGCTTCATTCTTTTGCATGTAGCGACCCAGTTTTCCCAGCACCATTTATTGAACAAACTTTCTTTGCTCCAATGCATAGTCTTTGCTCCTTTGTCAAAGATTAGTTGACCATAAATCTGTGGGTTTATTTCTGGATTTTCTATTCGATTCCATTGGTCTGTATGTCTGTTCTTGTTCCAATACCATGCAGTTTTGATGATTATGGCTTTGTAGTAGAGTTTGAAGTCTGGGAGTGTGATGCCTCCATTCCCTTCTTTTTTTTTTCAGGAGAGCTTTGGCTATTCGGGGTTTTTTGTGATTCCATATGAATTTCATCAATAATTGTTCTATTTCTTTGAAGAATAACATTGAAATTTTGATTGGAATAGCATTGAATCTGTATATTGCTTTTGGTAGGATGGCCATTTTAATAATGTTTATTCTCCCAATCCATGAGCAGGGGATGTCTTTCCATTTCTTTGTGTCTTCTTCTATTTCTTTTAACAGTGTTTTATAGTTTTCTTTGTATAGGTCCTTTACCTCTTTTGTTAGATTTATTCCCAAATATTTGATTTTTTTTGTTTCAATAATAAAAGGGATGGTTTTTTTGATTTCTTCTTCTTCAGATTTATTGTTTGTATATAGGAAGGCTACTGACTTATGCGTGTTGATTTTGTATCCTGCCATTTACTGAACTGATTGATGAGTTGAATTAGTTTTTCTGTGGAGTTTTTGGGGTTCTTTATGTATATTATCATATCATCTGCAAAGAGTGATAGTTTGACTTCTTCTTTTCCTATTTGGATTCCTTGGATGTCTTTCTCTTGTCTTATTGCTCTGGCTAGGACTTCCAGTATTATATTGAAAAGCAGTGGTGAAAGTGGACATCCTTGTCTTGTTCCAGATCTTAATGGAATTGCTTTCAGCTTTTCACCATTGAGAATGATACTGGCTGTTGGCTTGTCATAGATGGCCTTTATGATGTTGAGGTACGTTCCTTGTATCCCAAGAATTTCAAGGGCTTTTATCATGAATGGTTGTTGCACTTTGTCGAAAGCTTTCTCAGCATCTATTGATATTATCATATGGTTTTTATATTTCTTTTTGTTGATGTGTTGGATAACGTTGATTGATTTTCGGATGTTAAACCATCCTTGTGTCCCTGGAATGAATCCTACTTGGTCGTGGTGAATTACCTTATGGATACACTGTTGGATTCTGATAGCTAAAATTTTATTGAGGATTTTTGCATCAGTGTTCATTAGGGAGATTGGCCTATAGTTTTCCTTTTTTGTGTTGTCCTTGTTCGGTTTTGGTATTAGTGTAATGTTGGCTTCATAGAACGTGTTAGGTATTATACCTTCCTTCTCAATTTTTTGGAAGAGTTTGTGAAGGATAGGTACCAATTCGTCTCTGAATGTTTGGTAGAATTCATTTGTAAATCCATCAGGTCCTGGACTTTTGTTTTTGGGGAGGTTTTTGATTACCATTTCAATTTCGCTGCTTGTAATTGGTCTGTTTAGGTGTTCTATTTCTTCTTTATCTAGCTTTGGGTGATTGTAGAGTTGTAGGAATTTGTCCATCTCCTCTAGATTGTTAAACTTGTTTCCATATAACTGTTCATAGTAGTTATTAATAATTCTTTTGATTTCTGCTGTGTCCGTTGTGATTTCTCCTCTTTCATTTATTATCCTATTTATTTGTGCTTTCTCCCTTTTTGCCCTTGTGAGCCTGGCAAGGGGTTTATCTATTTTATTTATTTTTTCGAAGAACCAGCTCTTGGTTTCATTGATCTTTTGGATTGTTTTTTTAGTTTCGATTTCATTTATTTCTGCTTTGGTTTTTATTATTTCTTTTCTTCTACTGGTTTTGGGGCTTTTTGTTGTTCTTTTTCTAGATCTTTGAGTTTCGAGATTAGGTTGTTTCTTTGAGTTCTTTCTTGTTTCTTGATGTGAGCATCTATTGCTATATATTTTCCTCTTATTACTGCTTTTGCTGCATCCCATACATTTAGGAAATTGGTGTCCTCCTTGTCATTCAATTCAAAGAATTTTTTAATTTCTTCTTTTATCTCCTCGTTAGTCCAGTGGACTTCCAGTAGTATGGGTTTCAATCTCCACGAGGTAGGAGAATACCTTGCCTTCTCTTTATGGTTTATTTCTAGTTTGATGCCTTCATGGTCAGAAAATATGGTTGGTATGATTTCAATCTTGGTGTATCTGTTGATGTTTGTCTTGTGCCCCAGTATATGATCGATCCTAGAGAATGATCCGTGTGCGCTTGAGAAAAATGTATACTCAGATTTTTTTGGGTTTAGTGTTCTATATATGTCTGTTAAGCCTAAGCACTCTAGATCCTTATTTAGAGCTTTAGTGTCTTTACTTATTTTTTGTCTTGTTGATCTATCCATTGTTGATAGTGGTGTGTTGAAGTCTCCCACTACGTATGTGTTTTCTCTGATGTCTGTTTTCAGAGATGCCAATAGTTGTCTGATATATTTTGGTGCTCCTTCGTTTGGTGAATATATGTTAATGAGTGTTATTTCTTCTTGAAGTATTATCCCCTTGATCATAATGTAATGACCACTGGGGTCTCTTTTTATCTTTTTAAGTTTGAAATCTGTTTTATCTGATATGAGTATAGCTGTTCCTGCCTTCTTTTTTGGTCCATTTGCTTGTAGAATTGTTTTCCATCCTTTAACTTTGAGTCTATTTTTATCTTTTGCAGCTAAATGTGTTTCCTGGAGACAGCAAAAGGTTGGGTTTTGTTTCTTAATCCAGCCTGCAACTCTGTGTCTTTTTATTGGAGAGTTTAGTCCATTTACATTTAGAGTTAGTATTGATATGTTAGCATCTGTATTTGCCATTGTGTTTGTCTTTCCTTTGATTTTATTTATTTATTCTTTTAATAACTTTCTTTGGCCTTCTTTTGTTGTTATTCGTCCCTCTGAGGTTCTGGCTTTAGGACTCCTTGTAGTATTTTTTGGAGTGGGGGTTTAGTCGCAATGAAATTCCGGAGTTTCTGTTTGTCTGGGAAGGTCCATATTCTTTCTTCAAAGAGGAAGGAGAGCTTTGCGGGATAGAGTATTCTTGGTTGGCATCTGTTTTCTTGGAGTCTGTTGACTATGTCCCTCCACTCTCTCCTTGCCCATAGTGTTTCTTCAGAGAAGTCTGATGTCAGTCTGATTGGTTTCCCTTTGAATGTTATCTGTTTCTTCCCTCTTGTTAGTTTCATTATTTTTTCTTTGTCTTGGATTCTTGGGAGCTTTACTATTATGTGTCTTGCTGTATTTTTCCTTTCGTCATGGAAGTTTGGTGTTCTTCGTGCTTCTTGTATATCAATTTTCAGATCCTTCTTAGCGTTTGGGAAGTTCTCTTCAATTATATCCATGAATATTTTCTCTGTTCCTACATCTCTCTCCTCTCCTTCTGGGATTCCTATAACTCTTATATTTCCTTTCCTCATGGAGTCAGATAGTTCCCGAAGTCTTTCTTCGGTCTTTTTCCTTCGTACTTCTCCTTCCTTTTCTGTTTTATTTCTTTTTATTTCTGTGTCTTCAAGAGTACTTATTCGTTCTTCCATTTCATCTATTCTGCTTTCACTGCTTTTCCCAGAGTTCTTTAGCGTCTCCATTAATTCTTTGATCTCCTGCATTTCTTTTACTTCCCTCTTTAGGGACTCAATTTCATTCTTCTGGTCATTAATTATTTTCCCCTTATCATTGTTTTCCTTTATGACTTCTGTCAGTTTTTTAATCACAGCAATTTTAAATTCTCTATCTGGAAGGCTCAGAAGTTCTTCCAAGTTACTGTCGTTGCAATCTGGTAGATGGTTTTCTTTTTGTGGTGTGCTATTTTGCTGAGGCGTTGCTGGGTTGCATGTTGTTTTTCTACTCCCTACTGCCTGTTTTCTAATTTGCCGTATTCCTTGTGACACTGTGTTGCTGGTACTGGCCGGCATCTTGGGCGACCTTCCCAGCTCACCACTGGCTCCTCTGGGGAACTTCTGCTGGGTTCACAAGTCTCCAGCAAAGACAGGTCCCTGCTCTGTCTCCTCGGTGAGCCTTCTGCTGGGTTCACACAGTCTCCAGCAAGAAAGGTCCCTGCTGCAAAATGGCGATGCGGGAACGAGCTCCCCTGCACGCCCCGTCTGCCCCAGCGGTGGGTGCTGCTCCCCTCTGGGCTGGAACTGCAGGCTAGAAGGTGCCCGGTGTGGGCAAGCCTCCCAGCTTAACCTCTGTCTCCTCGGTGAGCCTTCTGCTGGTTCACACAGTCTCCAGCAAGAAGGGTCCCTGCTGCAAAATGCCGGTGCTGGCGACGCGCTCCCCTGCACGCCCGGTCTGCCCCAGCGGTGGGTGCTGCTCCCCTCTGGGCTGGAACTGCAAGCTAGAAGGCGCCCAGCATGGGCAAGCCTCCCAGCTTACCTCTGTCTCCTTGGTGAGCCTTCTGCTGGTTCACACAGTCTCCAGCAAGAAAGGTCCCTGCTGCAAAATGGCGATGCGGGAACGAGCTCCCCTGCACGCCCGGTCTGCCCCAGCGGTGGGTGCTGCTCCCCTCTGGGCTGGAACTGCAGGCTAGAAGGTGCCCGGTGTGGGCAAGCCTCCCAGCTTAACCTCTGTCTCCTAGGTGAGCCTTCTGCTGGGTTCACACAGTCTCCAGCAAGAAGGGTCCCTGCTGCAAAATGCCGGTGCTGGCGACGCGCTCCCCTGCATGCCCGGTCTGCCCCAGCGGTGGGTGCTGCTCCCCTCTGGGCTGGAACTGCAGGCTAGAAGGCGCCCAGCATGGGCAAGCCTCCCAGCTTACCTCTGTCTCCTTGGTGAGCCTCCTGCTGGTTCACACAGTCTCCAGCAAGAAAGGTCCCTGCTGCAAAATAATAGTTTGGTTTTATTCTCTATTCTGTCCCAACAATTAATCTGACACTTGGGGCATGGAAGACACTCAGTATAAATTTAGTGAATGAGTGAAAGGAATACAAACTTTTGAAAGTTTTATTTTTAATATTTAGATATTATCTTTAATTTTTAATTTTCTTTTATTGAGGTTACATTGGTTTACAACATTGTATGTTTTAGGTATGTAGGATCTCACCTCTTCAAATATATGTTATGACACCATACCCACCACCAAAGCTGGAATAATCCTCCACCATAGACTATTGGGCCCCTTCCACATTTTGCACCCTACCTCAACCTCCCCTTGTGATAGCCTGAGTTGTGTGGTCAGATTTCAAGAGTTTATTTTGGTGTGGTGTTATCTGTACCTTTGCTTTTTTCTTTATATTCCACACATGAGTGAAATCACAGTGCTCTTCTGACTTACTTCACTTAGCATAACCTCCTCCAGTTCCATCCATGTTGTCACAAATGACAAAATTTCATCATTTTAAAGTTGAGTAGTGTTTCATTGTGTATCTATATATCCCACACTTTCTTTGTCCACTCATTTGTAAAAGATATTACTTTTTAGGTATGATCATACCTATTTTTGTCAACAAGAAAATTGAAAGTTAGAGAGGTTAATTTGCCAAAAGTTCTGAGGCTTAAAATAGGTAGAACCAGGATTTAGATTCAGCTTTGTTTTACTCTACAACTATGCTAATCTGCCCTCGTTCAGGAGCAAAATGAGAAAATGTTTAGGTTGCTTATGGAAGATGGCAAATGGTAATTGTTCCAGTAGAGAAATGATTAAAGATAAGTGTATTCAAATAACTGCATCAATTAATAGGCAGTTAATGTTCAGCTCTGAAAGGTAACTGACCTTTTTATGTTTTACAGTTAGAAAGTCATGGTTTGCTTTAAAATATTGCAAAAATATGTCACCTGATAAAAAATAATAAAATAAAATATTGCAAAAATAACTGGAGGCATAGATAAAATTGTTGTTGAAGCAATGACTGCTATATGTGTTTTAAATTGTTCATTTTTTTTTAAGTTAAAAAAGAGAAACCTTGAAAACAGCATAAGGAGAGTAGCATTTCAGGAAAACTATTCTCATTTTTACAAGTAAATGTGGAAAATACAATAGGATCCAAACATTAGTCAATAGTTTATTAACTGAGATAATGTTTTTATAGTTCAAGATCCAACATCTGGCATATAGAAGAAACCCAATGTTAATTGGGTTTCCATCTCCACATCAGGTTAACCACAGTCATCTAGTCATCTGTGCCCCCCAAAAAAGGGGGGGGAGAGGGGAAGAGGGTTGCCCAATATAAACAGTATTGTATTGGCTTTGGAAAAAAAACTTTGTAGTCACATAGAGAAATAATAATTTTCACATTTCATATTTTTCTTTTCAAGAAAAATACTTATTTTTATCAACATGATTACAAATAATTAAAATAGTCATATAAAAGTGTTATCTTTTCTGTGTAGAACTCAATTTTCCTGTATGCAGATGACAGGAAGGTAATGGTCATTGATCATAATGCTTGTTAGATATGCATTGTCTTCCTAGTAGTATTGGTCTGAAGTCCATATCAGATTCCCTTTGAAAACATTTTTCTCTAAGAATATTTTTTTCCAACCATTACTATACTAAATATAGAAGAATAAAATGGGATATATTTTTCCATCTTAATTCTGTGTTTCTTCCAATTTAAAAATAGTCATTAGAAAATCTGAAATACCACTACTTATATATCCTGATTCAGAAAAACACTTTTACCCATCACTAAATGGGCAAATAATTAATTAGATCTAATTAATTAAGGGACTGGATTTTAGTTCTTAACTCTACCATTAACTAGAACTTGTTTATGACATTTAACTTTTTTTTAATCTGAGTTCCCTCATTCTGCAATTCATTTCCTTCAAATGTAAAATAATGAAAAGACGTATATTCTACCTGCCTCATTAGGTTATTATGAAGATCAGACTGGGTGATAAAGAATAAAATATAATGAAATAGTTTGAAATTTTGTTAAAAAAATGAGAAATATGAATATATATTATAATATATTTATATATCACTGATTGTGCAAACACAAGTCACAAGTGCATATCCATGGATATGATGGTATTTATTAGGAGGATAGGTGAAAAGAATATCCTATTTTTTAAAAAGTATAAATGTTGAAATTATGAAGCAACAGGAAGACCACCTCCAGCGGCACCAAGAAAAGGGCACATTTAGTACTACCTCTGTTGGTTCTTGTGAGTTATGGATGCCAAAGATCAAACCAATAGTAACATAAGCCTGTCTAATCTAGGAGATTAGAAAAGTGTTCCACTTTTCTGAAGATTTACTGATTATTTAAGTCAAACTTTAGAATTCTAACACTAGATTGTTATTCCTTGCTGTAAGTCCATTCTGATGTTTATTCTTGGTTCTGTTCATCTTACAGCTGCCGATGGACCAGGAGATCGTTTCATCATTGGAGAATCCCAAGCTGGTGAACAGGTGAGATTCATAGACCTGAAAGACAGCAAAGATTTCTGTTTCATGAACTTTTGACATCTATTCTAAACTTATACCATTTTTGTAATAGAAATCAGAGAGGGATTAAGTGCATTATCAAAGAGATTAAAGAACAGTTCCCATGGAAAGAACCAAAAGAATTTTTTTTAACAGATGACTGGATCAAGATGTGGTATATATACACAATGGAATACTACTCAGCAATCAAAAAAGATAAACTCATACCATTTGCAGCAACATGGACAGAGCTGAAGGGATTATGCTCAGCGAAATAAGTTAGAAGGAAAAAGAAAAATATCGGATGGTATCACTTATAGGAGGAATATAGGAAAGCTGAACAGTGTCAAAAAGGAAAAAAGACAAAACATGTAGGCAAACTATAGATATGAGGCATAAAGCAGGGGAAGGAAGGGACAGGGATCAAAACAGGAGAAGGAAGAGCACAATGGACTATGGTGACATTTTATGGGTGATATGGTGGTAGGAGATTTACAGGAACTCTACCTGAGGGGAGAAATCAAATACTATTAA
The DNA here is from genome assembly GCF_964194135.1 of Talpa europaea. NCBI lineage: Eukaryota > Metazoa > Chordata > Mammalia > Eulipotyphla > Talpidae > Talpa > Talpa europaea. The sequence continues at coordinate 94,374,079 of NC_140075.1, forward strand.
AAAAAATGAATGACGATATAAGAAAACTAAAAAGTTAAAAAAAAAAAAAAGAATCTGGTTTTATTAACATATGGTATGGTGGTGGTGGTGTGTTTCAGAAATGTGCCACAAGCATTTTCCAGCTCTCTTAACTGATTGATTTTTACTATATAAACATTAATATTCTAAATAGAACTATAATTTTGGAGTGGTCTTCTCAGATTTTCCCCAACTTGTGTTACAAACAAGGAAATTTAGAAGAAGAAAATTATTTAACCTTTCTAGCATGTCATTTAGATTGAATTTTCTCATTAGTGATCTTAACAGGAAATGGGAATACATATATTTATATTAAGAAATAAAGCACTAATGAGCCATAATGGAAGTAAAATAGAAATTCTCTTATTTAATGCTTTTGAGGCCAGTAATTTACCATTTAATTGAAAATGAGTTAAAGTGGGGAATTACTTTATATCTTTAAATAAATATAAATTTAACTAAATAAATGAACATTTATTTGTCAATAATGTAATAAGCAAGTATTGTATTTTGATAAGGTTTGCTCCACTACTTGAAAGGAGAGCCTTCCTTTTTCATATGATTTGGTAGGTTAATTTTTAGAGTCTGGAAACACTATTATCATTATACAGAAATTTTTTTGAGCATTACCAAAAGATAATCTACCAAGTAATACCAAATAAAAAGATCTACTTTTGGATAGCAGGTAAACCTATATTTGATTTTCTATCTGATCTTTTTTATATAGATCATAACCAAAGGGCACTACCTGTTATTTCCAGCTTGGGTTTCTTTAGAGAAAAATTGAAGAGCATTTGCAAAGCATCTGAATATAAATCCTTTCAGATTTTTACTTTATTTTTACAATTTTGGACAGATGCTTTACCCACACCTAATTTGAAAAGTTATTTTTAGCTGAATATTTTAATTGAGTTATTCCACAGGTTTAACTTTTATAGAAAATAACACTCGGGACCTCCCTGGTGGCACAGGCGGTTGAGCACCACGCTGTGAAGCTGTCCGCAACCTCTGCAGTGCCGGTTCAATCCTGGCTGGCCAGCAAGATTCCCACATGGCAAAGCAGACCTCTCAAGTCTCACCCGCTGCTCCCTTCGGCAGTGGATTTCTTCAGTCTGCCTATTCCATTCCCACTCTGTCTCTGTTGAATCCTCTCACCCTCCTGCACATCTGGCCTGTACCCCAGTTCTTGTATAAAAATAAATAAATCTTTTTAAGAAAAGGTACCATTTAAAAAAAAAAAGAAAATAACACTTCACACTCATATATCATTGACTTATATAATATTTACTTAAATTACATAATTCAAAAACAAATATTGCCAGAACTTGCACAAGAGCTTGAGAACAAATTCAATCGAACCTTAGCAGTAGTTCATAGGTAAATAAGAGAAGAGCCTAACAGTTTCAAACTTAAAATGTGCTATGGATATCATCATATTTAAGAGGAAATAAAGAGCATATATTAATCTGAATGAATTGCAAAGGCTAAGGAAAAGAACCCCAGTCTCATTAAATAGAAGCAGAAGAAAGCCAAGACACTTTTCTCTTCTGCTATTGTCAAGCACTCAAAGCATTATATAAAAATAAAGCAGGAAATAAATAAATGTGGTGGTTATGCGAAAGCTACATGCCATGCCTTTTTTTTTCTTGGCTTAGCATATATTCCCATATATACTAAAAATAAAGAGGGCTGTGGACGTATATAGGTGAAGGATGGTGCCATTGGTAGTGATCATAGCTCCCTCACCTCTATATTCAACCATTTAGGAGATTCATTTGCAGGTCTCTGAAGCTAATCTTGGCGCTGTAATGATTAGATCCTTATCCATGCTGTGATTGGGGCAGTTCTTCAAAAGGAAAACAGAACACCAAGTAGACATCTAATAGTTATTACCTTAAAATTAGAGCCTCCTTGGTGTAAGTATACCTCTTTATGGGTAGCTCTTATTACTTCGGCCCAAAATTAATAAGACTGTAAGACTTTGCTTTTAATGCTTGTTTCTAAAAATGTTTCATCTCCTGTGAATTATTCTTTGTGGCAGCAAAATAAATTCTTTTTGACATGATTGTATTTCCAGCCAACTCAAACAGTAATGCCTGGACAAGTCATGAGGGTTACAACAGGTGCTCCAATCCCCTGCGGTGCTGATGCAGTAGTACAAGTGGAAGATACCGAACTTATCAGGGAATCTGATGATGTACGTGATAACCAGGTCTTATCATTCCATTCCTATGGCAGTATTACAATTAACGCCCACTTTCTCCATATTTATGAGAGTCACCCAGTTTTATTGCTTATGTTAGTTAGGATCTTACATTATAGTATATGGGTCTCCAGTAATTAAGGATTTGCCTTAGACTTGAAAATCTTTTGTTATAGGGGACTTTTTATAATCATTACTGAAATCATAGCAGAATTTGAGCACATTTGATCCAATAATGTCTGCATACAAACAAATTAGAAGAGCCTCAAGTTAGAAGACCAGAGATATTAACTGCTGACATAACTTGTGGTTGAAAACTTTGCTTATGACTATTTCTGATAAAATATGAAGAAGAATTTAACAAAGAATAGTTGCTAAATATTTTTAATATTCTAATCCAACCTACCCTTTCAACTCTTGTTCTCTATAATTCGGAAAATTCTGTGCTACCAGTGAAAGCCTGGCAATAGTAAATTTATATCAGTTACCCCTCTATTGCCTAAAAGAAAGGAGCCGGAGATCTTTTTTGGTCTAATTATGCCTTCATATTACTGAAACTATTGGCAATTGTTGGAATTAGAGGATCAGACACTAATAAAGGTAGAATAGTTTAAACTGAGGCTATAGTGACTCTCTTGTTTTCTGAAGATGTTTAAAATATCTTAAATTTTAAAAACTGGAGGTAAAAAGAAATATATATTCTCCTAGGCTGGGTATATAGTGAAATTCAAGCAAGCTAAGAAACAGCCACTTTCTTACCTGGGGATTTTCTTTTTAATCACCTTCCTACAAGTCAGGCTTATAAAATTGAACCCCTAGCATATAGATCACATTGCCTGCTGTTAAAACTGTCCAGCAGATTTATTAGCATCAAGGAAGCCAGCAGAGCATTAAAATCCAGAACACATGCATTCACAGACTCTGCCAGATGACAAGACACAGTTCCAGTGTCACAATATTATTCACAGCCCATGAATGTAAAATTGATGATCACCATTAATTTATAGAAATCTACTACCACACAAACTATTAGTCCTCCTCTGAAATTTCTGCAGATATTTGAGAACCTTGGCATAGTATTGAACCCATTATTCATGGGAACAGAAGAGACAGTTATCTCCATGCACATGTATTATATATATTAGGGTAGCAATATATATACATATGTGTGTGTGTGAGTGTGTGTAGTTTTACCTTGAGAACACTACTTACATTCTCTAATATTGAGTTGGAGTCAGTAGTTAAATCGGTACTTTTTTTAAGTGTAAACATTTTCTTTGTTTATTCCTTGGCATCAAGCCTAATTTTTTACAAACGCATAGTAGAAATTCATTGTGTTCAAAGGTTCAGCAAATGGTTTTCCATTTCTTTATATTAGTATAAATTCTGGGACTCTCTGATGATAAAAGCATCTGAATAGCTAAATTCTTTTCATCAGAAATTTTGTTAAATTGTTCTGTTCAAAATTACATGACTTGCTCTTATTGTAGGGTACTGAGGAACTTGAAGTGCGAATTCTGGTGCAAGCTCGGCCAGGCCAAGATATCAGGTAAGTTCATAACATGTAGGATGTATAATTAACTTTTGTTTTGAAATGATTATGAATTCTTCATGATGATAACACAGTTTAGTCAACTAGTCATTAATTTTCAGGACTTTTAACACCATCAAAATGAATTTTCTAAATTTGCATCCCCTACCCTACTAATTTTTTCATGAAGATTGTAAAAGTAAATGAAATAGTCAAAAGCAATATGAGAAGGTAAAATAAATCTACATAATCTACAATTAATCCTATTTCTAGATAATCCAAAATTATCCAACCCTATCCCTAGATAATCCAGAATTTGGTATTAACACAGATAATGCCAAAAGTGAGTATTTACACAGTTAACTCATAGCCTTCTTTCTGCTCAGTCATAATGGAAGAATCTACTATTCTTTATATACAAAGATGAGACCACTGTCCTACCATAAGTAGTGCTTATACTTTAAATTATTTTTCTTATTTTGGAATATGTTTGCCCTGATTCCATTAATACTACTCAACTTCTCCTTGTAATAAAGCTATACTTCTACTATCCCTATGGCAGAAGACTAACACGAATAGACCTCTGCAGCCACAGAACTGGACCCATTTAAGTGGTCCAAATGAAGATTATCTTCCTTACTATAACCTCGTTAACATTTTTGTCCTTATCACAAAGTCAGCAAGCTATGGAACGCTTATCGTTATTGCCTCTAGATATTTTCATATAAATTCTTGTCTTATATCAATGAAAGTTTACAATTGGTGTTTTTGACAGTAAATTACAAAGTAATTTGTAAAAGAATTTTCAAATGTGAAGTAAAATATTCCTGTATAGCAGTAATAGATACAAACCTGTTTCATTATTCACTTGTATGATTAATTTTTTAATTAAAAAAGTATACTATTTTCAGAATCACTTCATTTTATTATTCTCCTTTCTCATCTCTTGACTTTTTTCTTCCCTTGAGTGTCTTTCTCTGACACTAAAATTTCCCATTAAGTTGAGAAAATATTATTCTTAGTTACACTGCTTATGGTTCTGTTTTGACTTTCAGACCCATCGGCCATGACATTAAAAGAGGAGAATGTGTTTTGGCCAAAGGAACCCATATGGGCCCCTCAGAAATTGGTCTTCTGGCAACTGTAGGTGTCACAGAGGTTGAAGTTAATAAGTTTCCAGTGGTTGCAGTAATGTCAACAGGAAATGAGGTAAAAAGAAAAGGGAGGGTGGGTGATATGAGCAGGGCTTCAAATAAAAGTATACTTTAAATTATACTTTAAATTATACATTATGGAGTATAGATCTTATCACATTCTGATAACTGGAAAAATAATTAATTGGCCTCAGGATAGTTCAAGTACAGAAAATGAGAATGAAGAACTAAAAATTAGATATTAATAAGCATTGCCTTCCATTTATTACATTGAAATATCGCAACCAATAACCTTTCTACACACTAGGAATATAGCAAAGAATATTAGATACTAGCCATAGATATTCAACTGTGCACACTCAATGCTTAGTCAATTAGGACAATGAATTATGCCCACCCTGCCGTTGAGATGATGGACGACCTCTGTGTGGGAAGTATTTCAGTGAATTTGGACATCATGACTAGCCCTTCTTCTTGCTAAAGTTCCATGTGATTTTTAATCACCAGGAAGTGTTTGATAATCAAGGTTTTTTTTTTTTTTTTTTACATTTCTAAAGATAGCATCTCATGACATTTTTATTCAGAATGTGTCAAAATGTCATTTCAACCCTGGTTTAGGAAAGGTAATTTAGTCCCTTTTTTTCTGAGAATTCTTGAAAAACTACCTGTTCCCTGTTTTACTTAGGTTATAGAAAATTTCATTTGCAGCCTCTAGGTCAATCTGGAAATATTGAAAAGTGAATCTACTAGAAATACAAAGCTTAAAAGCAGAATCAGAAATTACTGTGATTTTTTAAAAATATTTTTGGGAAGGGCAGGACAAGATGGTGGCAGAGTGAAAATGCTGGGCTCATCTATGCCACATACACACAGCTGAATTTTAGCAGAAAAAAAAAGCCCAGAAATACCTGAAAGAAACCAGACAACTGCAGCATACACTAGGAATAACCTCTAGAGGAAAGGGACCCCAGTATGCAAGGAACAGACCTCCCTAGGCAGGTGTTGTGAACACCAGCAGCCTAGCAAGCCCAGAAAGCAGCAAAGTAGAACTGGCAAGACCCAGACCCAGCAACACTTCATAGATTTCAGCAGGCCCTACATTGGGGTTGAACCTTTAAATAAGAAAAAAAAAAAAAAAATACAGAATATAAAAAGATCAATAGATAAGATTAAAAGATTCTGAATAAATCTATGGAAATAAAATAGACCAAGTGGAAGACCTAATCAGTTACCTTGAAGATGATAATGCACAAAGAATCCAGGAGGGAGAAGAAAAAAATGAAGAAACACTTTGGGAATTATCTGACTCCATGAGGAAAGGCTATATGAGAATAATTGGGTATCCCAGAGGGAGAAGTGAGAGAGAGGAGAATGGCAAACTTATTTAAAGAAGTAATAGAGGAAAAACTTCTCCAGCCAGGAGAAGGAACTTAGCATACACGTCCATGAAGCTAAAAGAAGACCAGGATACCAGGATACCAGAAGACCTACACTAAGACACATAGTAGTGAAGCTTCCAAAAGTTCCAGACAAAGATAGCATATTGAAATTGGCTAGGGGGAAGAAGAAAATAACCTATAAAGGAACACCCATCAGGATAACATCAAACTTCTCTGAAGAAACAATACAGACAAATAGAGAATGGAATAATGTGATCAGATGAAATCAGCCAGCCAAGAATTTTATGCAAGGCTCTCCTTCAGATATGAAGGAAAAATGAAGGTCTTCACAAACAAACAGAAGCTGACAGAGTTTGCAAACACTAGATATCTCCATTCCAAGAAATGTAGAAAGATATCTCTTATCTAAACCAAAGAGAAATCAGAACTAATACTTAAGAGGAGTTTGTGATATGATTGACTAAATTTTGGATCTGCCATGTTAATAGACAAGTGAAATTTATTTTAACTTATCTGAAACTAAATTATTTTTCTCTATTGTTTCCTGACTATTTCAGAATTTCAAACCTTCAGGAAAAGAGTATACTTTATCTTCTTTGTCCTTTTTCCAATGTAGTGCCTAACATACAGGTACCCAATAAATATTGAACTAAATTATATGATCATGGAGATAACAATAGCTAAATTTAAATGGGAGTGGAGGGGAGGGATGTAGAGCTACCATAACCAGAGATTATGGATTTGGAAGTGTTATTACCTTGTTAAATACAACAGGTCAGAGAAGGCAGGGGAAAAGAATCATAAAATCTGGCAAAGCCGGTCCACAGATAATGATTCTATGGTAGTGGGAAACTGGGACTTAAAATTTTTCCTTAGAGTCTATGATCTAAGTACCATCTCTACTCTTACCCCATCACCTTTCCCTACCATAAGAAAAAAAAAAAATAGCTTTGAAAAAATACACCCAGTGTCTTCTGGGTGATAACTGAGAATATTAGTTCACCCCTACAAAAGGATTAAGAAGAATACAGGAAATAAAGCTTACAAGATCACTATCTTTTTAGATCAGAATCTATTTAGATTTGATCTCAATAACTATATTAGTTATTTACAATCACTCATACTATTTAGCTTTCCCAAACCCCATTAACTCAGATGCACAAAATAGATAAATAAACCACAAAGGAGAATAGCTCATTAATTTAACTGGTTTAACAGAAATTTCTTTCTGATGCTAAAAATAATGTCAGTCAATCCTAGGGACATTAGCTCATTTGAAAGAATGTTTGGTATAAATTAATAGCTCTAAGAGATGACTAATGAACCTAACTGGAATACAAGCAAATCTAGAATGTTGACTTCTCTCTCCATTAGCAAAGCAAAATACCCTATTTTTTTGTCCTTTCCCAGACCACTGTAAGGGTAATAAAGAGAACCTTGAAAACATTCATTCTCAAAAATTTAAGAAGTTAAATAAATGAAATAAACGATTTATTCTTAGAACAAAGAGCTTAAAAGAGAATATAAGAGAAACCCTGTTACTCTTTAAAAGAAAAAAGTGGTAAGATCTAAGGAATTATTTTATTTTATGATTTTTCTTTTTCTTATTTTAATTGAAGTAGCATTGGCTTACAAAATTGTTTGCTTTAGAAATACAGGCTCTCCCCTTTCAGGTGTCCCCACCTCATACCCAGTGCCGAACATGCACAGTTCACACCTCAGCTCCTTGTGTTCCCTCCCCACTTTGGTCTTGCCTCTCCTTTCCCCCTTCCTCTCCAGTAACCTCAATTTCATCATCAGCTTTTTAGGGTTCGTAGTTTGGCTTCATCTGAGCCTTGGTTTGGTTTCTCTATATTACACATATAAGTGACATTATCCAACATTTGTCTTCCTTCTTCTGACATTTTTCACTTAGCATAACCCCCTTCAGCTCCATCAGGTTTCACATAAGGCCAGAATTAATCATTTGATTGCCAAGGAGTATTCTACTGAATATGTATACCACCTCTTCCTAATCCACTCATTGTATCTTAAGCCATTGAGACTTAAGTCATTTCTGTAGCTCGGCTATTTTACATAGTGCTACAATGAACATGAGGTTGCAACTATCCCTTCAAATGATTGTTTTTATATTCTTCAGGTAGATACCTAAGAATGGAATACTGGGTGATATGACAGATGTATTTTTAATCTTTTGCGAAAACTCCATACTGTTTTCTATAGGAATTGGACCAGTCTACATTCCCACCAACACTGTAAGAGGATTCTTTTTTCTCTACATCCTCACCAGCACTTGCTATTTCTGATCTTTTTGATATGGGCCATCCTCATAGGTATGAGGTGGTATCTCATTGTGGTTTTGATATGCATTTCCCTGATGACAAGTGATGGTGAGCATTGTCTTAATATGCCTGTTGGGTATCTGTATGTCTTCTTTGAGAAGTGCCTGTTTAGCTCTTCTGCCCATTTTTGTTGAGTGTATGAGTTCTTTGTAGATCTTTGAGTGGACTAAGATGTGGTGCATTTATGGAATACGCCTCAGTTAAAAAAAAAAAAAAGATGAACTCTTGTCATTTGCAAAAACATGAATGGAGCCAGAGAGAATTATTCTAGGCAAAATCAGAAGAAAGGCAAATAATCACATGACTTCACTTATATTGGAATATAAAGAAACAAAACAGTCAGCCAAAAAACAAACCCTGGAAATCTGACTGTAAAATGGAGGTTTATCAGTGGGGGAGGAGGAAGGTGGAGAAAAAAAGAGAAGAGGACATAATGGACTATGATGGAAATCCATGGATGCCTTGCTGGTGGATGTGGTGTGTTAACATACACCTGAAGAGGTGGGATTCTATATTTATGAGTCATACTGTGTTGTAAATCAATTTTTAAAAATTATAAATGAGAAAAAAACAGAGACATAAAAAAGAGAGGAAAACGGAAAATAAAATGGTAGCTATAAACCCTAACATATCAATAATTACATTAACTATAAATGGTCTACTTTATTTGTAATAACAAACAACTAGAAATAGCAGTAAAAAGGTATGAACTGGGCCTCCCTGGTGGCATAGGGGTTAAAGTCTCAGTGCCATCAAGCTATTGGTAGCCACTGCAGCATGAGTTCAATCCCTAGTCAGGGAGCTAACCCACATGGCGCAGCAGACTTCTCTTGTCTCGCCTGCTACTCCCTTCAGCAGTGTATCTCAGTAGATCCACCTGTTCTGCTCTCTACTCTGTCTCTGGTGAATCCTCTCACCCCTTACCCCTCTAGCCTATACCACAGTTCTTGTATGCATAAATAAATAAAAATATATTTTTAAAAGGTATGAACTATTGCTACATGCTACAGCCTGGATGGATCGTGATAGCATACTATATGAAAACAAAATTTCAAGAGTTCACTTAGCATATTATTCCAATTATATAAAATTCTTTAAATGACAAAATTATAAATATGAAAATCTTATTAGTGGTTTTTATAAATTACTGATGGGAGAGGGAGACTGTAACTATAAGGGATTACCATGAGGGCTATTTTTGTGGTCATGAAATAGCTATGTATCTTCATTAAGGTGGCAGTTAGACAAATATACATATGTGGTAAAATGCCAAAGAATTATATACATGCAATGTCAGTCTCCTGGTTTTGATATTATCCTATAGTTATATAAAATGTTACCACTGGGGGAAACTGTGTAAACAGTACAGGGAACTTCTCCATACTATGCCGCGGACCAGCCCAGCAGTGGCGGGAGATTGAGACAATCTCAGGGTTGAATGTGAATGAGCAAAAGGTGATCGAAGGAATTAGGGATAGGGACAAGAAGGAATGACACACAGACACACTCAAGGGAGAGTGAAAATCTGAGTGCAATTTATTGAAAGCAATCTTCTCTTTTTATACATTTTTACAGTAATTACTTCATTGTGTTTTGCACAGTGTCTGGTTAATCATTTACCAAGGCATAAGTGCATATTGTGACATATATCATTACATCTTGCTTATTATCTATCAAGAAATCAAGTGCAAATCAAGAACATTTCTTACTCTAATCTCCATACTGGAGGTTCACTCTAGCACATTTGCATTATGATTACATTGTTATTATTATTTTAGTATTATATTTTTCATATACTATTATTTATTCTTATACCTTTGTTTGGCTATATTATTTACTAAGTAATAGAATCAGTTTCCATGGCTGCATTCCTTTACTATGATCCTTGTTACTGGCAATGAGTAACAACATATTTTGGTGGTGCCTTAACAACGCCCAGGCCTAATTGTTCCAGTTATTCGTCATGGCTGAAAAGGTGGGAACCAAATTCCCCTCGGGGACTGCGTCTGTCTTAGGTTGTCAGAATTCACTTCCTGATCTTACCCGTCATTGACTGTCCAGTCCAGCGCACAGGGGCAGGGGGCTTATTATGCCACACTAGCACAGCCACCCAATTAATGCGAGATTGTGGCAATTGTCACATTGCTCTCAGGAGCCGCCACAGTTCCCCCTTTCTTTTTAAATTGAAGCTGCAAAATGCATATCACGACGAAGAATCTTCAGATTTTTGTTAAGTAGCTTTAAAAACACAGGCATTAAAAGGCAACCAACCAAAACAATGAGTGTAATCACTCCAAATGAAATTAAAAAATGCAGCCAATTTGAGGGAGCCAGAGAACGCAGAGAATCAGAAAATGTAGAAGCAAAATCAGACAATGCTGGTTCAGACAAATGCGCCTGGCTCATCGCAGAGATTTCTGCCTGAAGAGATGACATATCATGACTAGAGTCACTTTCACGCCAAACACCAAGCAGATTTTTAACAAAATTCCAATCAAGAGAAGAATTATAAGGTTTAGGTGTAACACAAATAAATTTAAATTGTGCATGACAACGAGTGGAGAGAAGTTTTTTGATTTGCTGTACTTCCTCTCCCAGTGCCAATACAGTTTTTCTAAGAGCATTAAGCTTTTGTTCCATTTTTCTATCTATGGAATGTTGCAAAGCAAGTGCCAAAGTTACATTTTGTGTAAGATCATTAACAAAATGTGCTGTATGTGTTTCCTGTACCAAGGCAACAGATGATGCTGCAAGAGAAGTAACAATTGCAATCAGGGCAGTAATATGTAAAATAAGCGTAGCAACAAAATGTTTAGAATGAATTAAAGCATTGACTTCCTGAATAATTTGTAAAGCAATATTGTCAAACCATGGGGTATTTTGTAAATCCACAGGTAATATAACATAAGAAGGTCTATTTAACATAACCATAGTAGAAAAATTATGAACAATATTAGGAGTTAGGCAATTAGACAACACACATTTAGAACAGGTGACAGAATAGGAATTCCCATGGCAGGAAATGTTCATTGTGTTGGCAGATCCAAAAAGCAATGTATAGGGGTATTCAATGCAGGCACGAAGATTGAAATTTCATACGGCGTAGATATTTTGTCTGGTGCTAAAAAGTTTGATAGTATTCACAGCAGCAAAAAGACGAAAAAGTTCAAGTAAGCACGAGTTCCATTGGAAGTGGTGAAGAAGTAGGTGATCTGTGACTTTTCAGGTTTCAGTCAGTGCAGAGGAGGAACCAAGGTGTTGGTTTAATTTAGCAGGGACCAGATGGGTGAATTAGCATCATTAAACAAGTATTAGATAAATTAATAAAAAGGAACAAAAAAATTAGAGTACCATATAGATACTTTGTACATTTTTTACATAGAGGTGACTCAATATTTTTTTTTTTTAATAAACACATTTAAACAAAGTAAATTATTAATATTTAACATAATTTTAAGGCATATATGCCTTGAATTATATTATAAAATTTGAACTAGTTTTTGTTTTCCAAAAATTAAAAAAAATTTTTGATAGTGATTGTAAGATTTGTTTTTATGAGAATTTATATAGGCGCCATTTATAATTAGTCCTCTAGAGGTCAAAAACAAAACAAAATAAAACAACACAAAACAAAACACAAAGACAGACAAACAGATACAGAGATCTCTTGATATATATATTTAAAATTTTGGCCATATGTATATAATTTAAGAGATAGTTATTTTATTAATTTTTGTGACGTCACTGAGGTTTTTTAATGCCCCACGTTGGGCGCCAGCTGCCGCGGACCAGCCCAGCAGTGGCGGGAGATTGAGACAATCTCAGGGTTGAATGTGAATGAGCAAAAGGTGATCGAAGGAATTAGGGATAGGGACAAGAAGGAATGACACACAGACACACTCAAGGGAGAGTGAAAATCTGAGTGCAATTTATTGAAAGCAATCTTCTCTTTTTATACATTTTTACAGTAATTACTTCATTGTGTTTTGCACAGTGTCTGGTTAATCATTTACCAAGGCATAAGTGCATATTGTGTCATATATCATTACATCTTGCTTATTATCTATCAAGAAATCAAGTGCAAATCAAGAACATTTCTTACTCTAATCTCCATACTGGAGGTTCACTCTAGCACATTTGCATTATGATTACATTGTTATTATTATTTTAGTATTATATTTTTCATATACTATTATTTATTCTTATACCTTTGTTTGGCTATATTATTTACTAAGTAATAGAATCAGTTTCCATGGCTGCATTCCTTTACTATGATCCTTGTTACTGGCAATGAGTAACAACATATTTTGGTGGTGCCTTAACAACGCCCAGGCCTAATTGTTCCAGTTATTCGTCATGGCTGAAAAGGTGGGAACCAAATTCCCCTCGGGGACTGCGTCTGTCTTAGGTTGTCAGAATTCACTTCCTGATCTTACCCGTCATTGACTGTCCAGTCCAGCGCACAGGGGCAGGGGGCTTATTATGCCACACTAGCACAGCCACCCAATTAATGCGAGATTGTGGCAATTGTCACATTGCTCTCAGGAGCCGCCACAATACTATTTCTCTAGTATCTGTAAATATGTAATTATTTTAAAATATGTTAACAAATATCCATATATAAAAATTGGGGGAGAGAAGTTAACTAATGATACTTAGTATTAGATATAGACTAAATTCTAGAATACAGTTGGATGAGATGGAATTATTAATAGTAGATTTGTTAAAAGAGGGTGACTATCAACCTTTAGTATAACATTTAAACAATGTAAAAAATGTTCAAGAATTGGCAGACTAGGGGACTGCACTGAGTAAACTTAAAGAGAAGAAAGAAATAAAATTTGTATATAGAAGTGTCAAGAGTCCCATACAAAGAATGCCAGAGAAATATGTTGATTTTTTTTTTAGGCAGCATATTAAATTTGAAGAAAGGGAAAGCATCACCTTAACAAACTCTTAGTAATATCTCAAAAGGGGAAATTACAAGTTACATGTAAGTTATTGGATGTGATAGAGTTAAATCAGAAGGCAAGTTTCCGTAAGGGAGATTTGGATAGGACTTAGTCAGAATTTGTAATATAGGCAAGTTGCTGAAACAGTCAGTAGTAGTATTATCTTTGGAACTTGTGAGTCTATGTGGAATTACTATTAAATCACTTTTTCATGGTTTCACAGAGTTCTGAATGAGCTTGTGTTAATTTAATCTGAGGTAATTCAGTGCCATGGTTTAGCACAATTTGTCTGTTTTGGAAGTCATGGTACATAACAGTTTTGCAAGGTTGATTTCAATTTCATTTCTCACCCACCTCCTCCTATTTCTGGTGATTCAGCCTAAATTAGTTTATCTTCTGGAGACATGATCACTCCAGGTTTATATCACTTTTTCATGGACTGTGATAGTGTATTAGGTTTTTGGTAATAGTCATTTTTATCTCTACAAGTACCAGGCCTTCATGTTCTCTTTATTGCTTGATAATTTGTTGAACTATATAATTTAACAGCATATGTGCAATAGCATTTAAAGCTCTGAATATTACACATTTGGCCACTGCCATACAGGCAAACATTAAGACAAGTTTATTACCAAAGTTTTCAAGGTGCTTGAAAATCATGATTCTAGACTTCAAAATCTGGATGTGGAAATATTTCAGTGTTTTAGCATTGTTTCTTTACTAAAGAAAAAGGAGCAAATCTTTGCATTACCTGGTAGTCATCCAGGAAATTCGAAAATAGTTTAAAAGGTACAAAAGATCTTAACAGCTTTATTTTTAATTTGGTAAAAGTAAAGTCAACAAGAGTTGTCAAAGGCAATTAGATACTAATATAAGTCATAAACTAAAGCAAGGAATATTTACAGACAATATTTTTTTAATATTTTTTCTTTTTTATTATATTTTAAATTTTATATGTTTTTTACATCTTTTTTTATTTTTGCACAATGTATGCATTTTCATCTTGGTTATAGTCCCCATACAATTCCCACCCCACCCATCCCTTTGTTTTGATCCTACTCCCCCCCCCGCCCCTGGTAGTGTATCTCTGGTTTATAGTTGCTTGTTGATTTTGATTTTTACTTTATTATAATTAGTCTTTTTCCTGGTCCCTCATTTAGGTTTTATAAATTCCTGCTATGAGTGAGACCATCGGTATTTTTCTTTTTCTTTCTGGTTTATTTCACTGAGCATGATCCCTTCCAGCTTTATCCATGTTGCTGCAAATTGCATGAGTTTATCTTTCCACTTCTAGGTATTTACCCAAAGGACACAGAAACATTAATTCAAAAGGGCACCTGCACCCCTATGTTTATAGCAGGACTATTTACAATAGCTAAGCTATAGAAACAACCCAAATGCCCAAAAACAGATGACTGGATCAAGAAGATGTGGTACATATACACAATGGAATATTACTCAGCAACTAAAAATATTATTTTAAAATCAAAAATAAATAGCCATGATTTTCAGATTCTTTTGTTTAAAATGATATATAAAAAGAAACCATAAACCTAGAGTGTTAATAGAATATTTTGATTATAGGAAGGAACTTTTATCAATCTGAGCACAAAATAAATTGACCATTTTTCACAAAAAGAAAAACCAAATTCAAATAACATTTGCATAAAGGATTTATAGAACTTTTTCCTTATGAATAAAACCCACGTAATCAAATTTGTCCATAATTTTAATGCATCTTTTTCTTTCACTTAATTCATTATTTATAGTTATTATTCCCAAACAATAAAAGTCATTTCTTTTCAGCCCTTCTATACTTATTGTTTAATACGCACAGTTTTATTTTTTGTTTTCTTCATATTTTCTGGCCCAATCAGCTAACTTTTACTTTAAAAATATTTTTCCTAATAAAACATGTTCCATGTTCAGGGCCCTCTTGCAAGGGGTTAAGTCTCAGCACTATCAAGTATTGGCAGCCGCTGCAGCACAAGTTTGATCCCTGGCTGGCCAGGGAGCTGACCCACATGGTGCAGCAGACCTCGCCTGTCTCGCCTGATGCTCCCCTCAGCAGTGTGTTTCAGTCAGTCTGCCTGTTCTGCTCCCCCCTCTATCTCTGGTGAATCCTCTCATACCTCTGATGAGTCCACCACCTCCACACTACAGTTCTTATATGCATAAATAAATAAAAATAAATCTTTTTTAAAAATGAAACATGTTGTTTATCTTGCATAAGCATTCCTCTAACTTCATCCATCCTTTTTAAACTGTTAATGATGGTTACTTTATTTTTTTTTTTTAAAGATTTATTTATTTATTTTATGCAAGCACTGGGTACAGTCAGAAGCATGGGAGAGTGAGAGAATTCACGAGAGTCAGAGCGGGGAGCAGAGCAGGCAGACAGATGGAGGACACTGCTGAGGGGAGCAGTGGGCATGGCAGGAGAGGTCTGAGGGCCATGTGGGACCCTCACCGGCAGCTAGGATAGAACCAGCGCTGCAGAGGCTGCAGGAAGCTTCGCAGCCCAGCGCTCAACCACTGCGCCACCCGGGAGGCCCTAATGATGGTTAC
Organism: Talpa europaea; assembly: GCF_964194135.1. Lineage (NCBI taxonomy): Eukaryota > Metazoa > Chordata > Mammalia > Eulipotyphla > Talpidae > Talpa > Talpa europaea. Next base: position 94,390,247 of record NC_140075.1, read on the forward strand.
TTTAGAATGTATTTCATATTGAGCACTGATATATTATTACACATTATATTTTCACATATTCAAGATGATTTCTCAATTGCTTAAAATATTAATTTCTTAGCATTAACTAAGTATCTGGAAATGAAAATTATAATGACATATAAAATGGTATGACTTAATAGAAGCATGAGAGTTAATTTTGTAGGGGAGGAAAAATGTGTTTTTTCCTCTACCCTCTATAATTTCTCAGGTTCTAAATTTTGTTACCCTTGTAACAAAGAACAGATTAACAAGAGAAAAAAGCATACACATTTGTTTAATATGTTTTATGATATGAGAGTCTTTGTAAGAAAGTGAAGATCTGAGCATTTGATATTAGTTTAGATGAAGAGTGGAAAATCATGGAAAAAATACGATAAGACAAACTATATGAGGTAGGTATAGCAAAGGCCTGTTTGTGCAGATTCTTCTCTGTGTCTCTTTTTCACCAGAAGTTAGGATGCTCCTTTCTTCTGGGTATAGAGAGGACATCTCTCACATAAGGATATGATGATCTGCTTCAAGGGAAAGTCAGACAGTCTTCCTGCATATGCCATTTCTCCAGTTCTTTCAGTTTGAAATTTTCTATATCCCAGATGCCATATTTTGGGGCAGTCTCTTTTAAGTCCTTGTAAGTCTCTTTTCACAGACACATTCCATATCATCATTCCAGGATTTAGATGAACACAAACTTTGCTACTTTCCAGCAAAATCAGTAGAGGAAATTTAGAAGATTAAAATTAGGATTTTTGAAAATTGAAAGCTAGAATATTGTTTTAATATAATTTACTTACATGGAGGTAAAGTCAGAGAAAAGCACAGGACAGTTTTTAAACCAAAATTATTAAATCAATCTGATTTGTCTAAACACTAACCATAATAAACGTAGTGTTTGAACTTTTTTCTAAATGTGATTTGTAAATCTCTATATTTATAAACCAAATTTGTAAGTACTCTTTAAATCATGTTTAAATGCTCTGAATGGGGCCTCCCCTGGTGGCGCAGCGGTTGAGCGCTGGGCTGCAAAGCTTCCAGCAGCCTCGGCAGCGCTGACTCTGTCCCCTGCAGCCAGGGAGGGTCCCATGGCACGTAGACCCCTCCTGCTGTGCCCACTGCTTCCCTCAGCAGTGTGTTTCATCAGTCTACCTGTTCTGTTCCCCGCTCTGGCTCTGGTGAATTCTCTCACCCTCCCGCACTTCTGACTGTACCCAGTGCTTGTATAAATAAATAATCTTTATAAATTAATAAATAAATGCTCTGAATGTTCCATTTTCCTTCTTATCTTTTAGTGACTTAGACAATTAGTTGTTTATCAATTAAAAGTTTTTTTCAGAGTTTAATTAAAAGCCACTTAGAATAGGAACATGCTCCATTAGACATAATCTCACTCCCCACCTCCACCACTTTTTTGTGTTAGATCTGTTTATCTAAACTACCTGGATATTTCTAAGTTGTGTTCATAATGACCAGGAATGTTTTTCTGTGAATCAACTACATTTTCCAGAAGAGAGAAAAAAGTGAAAATGTAAGGGAGATATTTGTAATGAAAATGGACAGTCACTGACTACTATAAATGTCTAATCATCTAAATTTTGTGAAAGGGGGAAACTCATTTCAGTTTCTAAAGGAGAGAAAATGAATCATTACAGACTTAGGCCCTTTGACAACTCCATTAATACCATAGGACTAAATCTCTAAAGAACAAAAACAAAGGCTGTCTCTTTAAATAAAACAAATGATTCTTCCTTTAAACAAATAAAATAGAGGATAGCCTCTGAGGGCTTAACAAAGAAACTTTTAATTTTTTTTATTTTTATTTAGGTTTTGAAAGTTTTGCATAATGATAAAAATACTAATCATTCAATATTCAGAATTGTAATTCTTTTTGTTTTAAAAGGGTTTTCAAGTAGATAACTCTGGTCATATCAAAGGTACTCCAAAATAACCACTATAATTTCAAATAGTTCTTGATCAAATGATGCTTTTTACAAAATGCAAGAAAAATAAAACAGAAACCAGAGTTAATGCCAGCATGTAAGACACACATTTATTATTATATGAATCCAGGAGTTCATTAGCTAAAGGTCAGTCAGAGGGAAACTATCACTTAAGTATTGTCTAAAGCCCTTAACCCTAATTCTGAGCCCCTGACAGCTGACCCTATAAATCAGAAGGCCAGAATGGGTGGAGATTTCTCTCCCAAAGCCAATTTCTCAAACATAAACAAAGAAAAGATCTTATAGACATGAAAATTTAGCCAATTGACAAGCAAGATGTATAGTATTGTAACAGGGTGAGCCCCAGGAAAAGGGAAGGTTTTAGGTTTTTTGTCTCACCCAAAGGAGGGTGGAGCTGGGGGGGGGGGGGCAAAAAAAAAAAGCTAGAGAGGAAACTGGGGAAAAAAGGAAGCAGGATGGAGAGCAAAAAGGAAACCTGGAGGAGACAAGTAGAGCAGAGAGACATGTAAAGAAACCATACTTGTTTCTTGGTCCTGGAGTGGTTAAAACAGATGTGGGTGAGAGACCCATGGGGAGGTTATCAATGCCAGCTTTTATCTTGATTTTGATTTTGTTCTTTTTTTTTAGACTTGTCTATTTTCGACCTTTTTTATGGGTCCCCTCCAAAAGGTGCTTTAGACTTGTAACAGGCTTTTGGGCCTTGCTTTGGGCCAATTCTGTTTGGGTGGACTTTTACCCACGAGGAGATGGGTAACTTCGGGTGCTTGATTTAAAAACTATATTCTTTGTCTTTTTTGTATTACACACTAATTGTATTAATGTTCCTTTCTATTAAATATGTTTAGTCTTTTTTTTTGGGGGGGGGGACCCTCGCCGGTGGCCAGGGATCGAACTGGCACTGCAGAGGCTGCGGGCAGCTCACAGCCCAGCACTCAACTGCTGTGCCACCAGGGGAGGCCCTAAATATGTTTAGTCTTGATGCAACAGATGGCAGAACCTATTAAGAGCAGGCAGGTTTGGGGGTTCTGGGGTGCCTTTCTTCCTGCCCTGTAACAGAATGAAATGAATGCCGTCACATACTTTCACCAAGGAAAACCAAAATTAGTACAAATGTGATCCAAGAAGCAGAAAGTCCTGAGAACCTTATTCTTACAATAAAATAAATACCCACTAGCTTTGGGACCTCAACAGAAGGGACCAGAATTTAGCATGGGTATTGGGCTTATTGTGCTGAACACCAATCTCCTTTTCCCTTAGCCAATTAAAGAAAACTGAGTTTGAGAAGGAAAGTAGTTTAATTTGTCAACAAACTGAGGAGGGCAGCAGGCTTGTGTCTGAAAGACCACCATCTTGGTCTTCGGCAGAGTGTAGGAGTATTTATACAAAGGAGTAAAAAAAAAGGAGATGGGCACTGGTCAGCAAGCCCTATTGATGCAAGCATCTGGAGATTGCTGGGGAGATTCCTGTAGGCGCCAGCTTGCTTTGTTAACACCTGGTGTTTTCCATATTATCTTCTTAGGAATGTTCTTTCAAGAAGACAAGGTTGTTAAACCAGGCAAGATTGTTAAACAAGGAGGGTAAATAAAGAAAATAGGAATGCTTATCTGGTGGGCAGGAAGAGAGACATGTCTTTTTATCACTGTGTCATTATCATCACAGACAAAGAACTGCCCCACACCCCCTGAGCAGTGAGGCTCAAGAGAACTCCATGAAGTGCAGTGTAACTAATATGAGATTAGTGGTGGCAAGGGGTCTTGCTCAAATCTTTGTGGGACCTACATGAACATCAAAGTAAAGGCCACCAGGCAAACATGTTTATCGTACATTACAGTATGTATTAAAGTTTCTGAACAAGAGAGAGCAAGAAAATTAAAGTATACACTTATAGACTCATGGGGACTAGGGTTAGTCATGGGGTGATTTTAAAACTAGTAAATAAGGTCTACTCGGAGACTGGTCAGATTTTGTAAAACAGGTGAGTTGCTGAAACAGTCTTATCTTTGGAGCATATGAGTTCATGTGGAGTTACCATGCTTTCAGTTTATCCATGGTCTTACCTTGGTGCATATAGGTCTCAAAAAGCTTGGGTTAAAACAAAGTTTGAATTTTACATGTCTTGTTTTGGTTCTATGTTATACAAGTAATAAACCCATTTTACAAGTTGCTGTTTCTGTTTTATTTCTCAGAAGGGAAGAGTTTATGGGCAAGATAACCAATTGTAACACTTTTGCAGAAATTCACTCATAGTGAATGCCTGAAAATGATGGGTGGGAAGGGAGCAAAAGGAGATTTGGTAAGAGGATTAAAGAGGAGGTGGATTGGGATGTTCTTAATTGAGACCTTTAGGAAGATAGTAGACTACAAAGAAGAAAAGGTCAGTGTTTGAAAGCTAGGAAGATGGTGTAATCATTGACAATAACAGAAACAGGAAATTGAAATTTAACATTTGGCAGATAGGAAAGTAACAAGGGATGGAGAGGATGAGTTATGTTTTATTTTACTTTATGATTTTTTTTCTTTTGTATTTTAACTGTAATAAGTTTTAGTCATCATTCAGTGAGGACCAGAAAATGAGATTCAATTTTAAAGTGAATATTGTGAATTTATTCTAGGATATGCAGCCTTATAATCCTCCACTTAATTCTTTATGTTTTCTTTAAAAAGACTTAAAATGCACAGTAAATCTCACACCCTCATTTAACTAGCAATTATTTCATTACGTCAATTTTACAGACAAATAACTGGTTCTCCAATGATCTCTAATTGTTCTATTATTTCTGGAACAGTTTGCAGCAAAATAACAGAGAGGAATATGAATAGCAAAGACATTCCCTAATAATGGAAGTCTTAGTTGGTAGATAGTATCCTTTTATGGGAAAAAAATTTATAGAACCACCCAGTTTTCATTCTGAAGCAACTTGTCTGATAAGTGGAGTTAAGCAACTACATGTCTTGGCCCTTATAAAATTATAACTCTTCTATAACCATATAGTAATTAAGATCAGAAAATTTATATTAGCACTACAATGAAATTTTCCAAACCCTGCTAATAACTAAGGATAAAACTAAGTTGCAATGTCATATGGTACCTGATTAAGTTAAATTACTGCAGTATTTGAAGGAAAGTGCCCCAAGTGATACTGAATAAAGCAATCAGTTTTTTATCTAGCCTATTATAAGGGGACACTTAGTTGCAATGCCATGACTTTCCAACATAATGCCAGAGGTCTAGCTATACAGTGTTACTAATGAATCAGAAGAAAGGGTGAAGGGACTCAGTTTATTATTTGGGAGAACTAAGATGAATCCCAAGCTATTGGCCATATTAACACCTTAAGTGTCTGAAATGTACAAGTTTGCTTTCAGTCCCCTAAAATAATATTCCAGATTTTCTCATTTCAAAGATGTATTTTTCTTTATATAATATTTCTGAGATCAAAGTACATCTTAAATTGATGTGTAAGTTAAAGTTATACATTGTGCATATCTGTGTGTGTTTAGGACACCCTACTCTTACATATTTTATAATCTAATAAATATAAATCTGCATTCACATTATAAACTAATTGCATCTGTACTTACATCTAGGAGTAACAATAAGAGAACAATAAGGGGGAAAAACAGATGTTCTAGAGAGTGATATTTATTGTATATCTATAGTAGCAGCGTGTTCCATTATCTTATTTAATCCTAGTACATACTGCAAATGAAAAAAGAAGGTATAACTTGTTGGACAACTTGATATTGAACCTTGTCTGAATCCCAGGATCTTCCCACTATATACCACTCTCTCATTGGAACATAGAATAAGCTTATTTTCTTCATAGACATATAGATATTAAATCTCCAAAAGGTGATTCAATTCAGAGTCATGAAATTGTGAATATGTGTGATTACTTGTTTAAGTTAATTAACAAAAAGGCATTTTCCTTCCTCTCTTGATAAGCTTAACTTCTGTACTATCCATGCCACTTCAGAAAAGGGATCAAAAAACTTGAAAAAAGATAAAACTAAACAGTGCTGTGAACCAATGTTACCTCACTAAAAAAAAAAAATTACAATTTTTAAAAATAAAAAAATGTATTTTTTTTTTCTTTTCAGAACTGAAAAATATGTTACACAGTCTCTGCCTCAATGTTCTCTGTGAATGACAAATTAGAAAATAATACAAGGGGGCCTCCCCGGTGGCAAAGCCGTTGAGCGCTGGGTTGCGAAGCTGCCTGTGGCCTCTGCGGCGCCGGTTCGATCCCCGGCTGCTCCCCTACCACCGGAGGAGGGTCCCACATGGCGTGCAGACAGACCTCTTCTGCCGCCCGCTGCTCCCCTCAGCAGTGTACTCGGTCCTTCTGCCTGCTCTGCTCCCCGCTTTAGCTCTGGTGAATTCTCTCACCCTCCCGCACTTCTGACTGTACCCAGTGCTTGTATAAATAAAAAAAAAAATGTTTAAAAAATAATAATAATAATAATAATAATACAAGGAGGGAAAAAAAGAATTATTTTATTTCACTTGCCCGAGTAAGCAACCACCAGGAAGGCCAATGTCTCCAGGGCAACTGTCAAAGCTAGTGTGATATTTAAACCTATTATTTGTCACCAGTTCAATTGCTGCATTTCTTTTTTAAATTCTGGAGGAACATCCTACTATACTTGCAGTGTTTATTTTAAGACCCTTTGGGTATATATCTCCTACTTAGCAGATAGATGCTAGATATGCTGAACTTTGTTAGCTATCCTTTTTTGTAATAAAAATAGGCAACATTATCTTAAAGAATAATTTGTGGGTTTGTTTTTTTGTTTGTTTTTTTGTTTGTTTTTAACTTTATAGCTGCTAAATCCTGAAGATGACCTCTTACCAGGAAAAATTCGAGACAGTAATCGTTCAACCCTCTTAGCAACAATTCAGGAACATGGTTACCCCACAATCAACCTGGGAATTGTGGGAGACAAGTAAGTATTAGATTTTATTTTGAAGCTATTCTTGTACAAATATGAATTTTGAGAGCTAAGTGTGATTTTTACTAAAGAGTAATTTAACACCATAATTTTTGCTCATTTCATTCTTCAGAAGTCAAAGAATTATTCAGGTATCTATGTCCGTAAGGACTAGACATTTTCCTGAAATGCTTATTACAACAGGAGAAGTATTTTGCTCTCTTCCAGGTATATTAGGTTTACGGAGATCTTATTTGGTAGTGTTGGCTTTATCCTAGTGGAACTAATAGTGATGGTGTTTTTCCTGTCCAAACTTTTACTTGTTTCAAGAAAAAGAAAATGCATGAGGAGAGTAAAATAGAAAATTAGCACTAACTGGATTTTTATGTTGATTTTTTAAATCACTAATATATCCCAAATTTCTTCAGGCTTCACCCACTTGTAAATACTTCAAAGAAAAGCATACTGATGTAATTGCCCCTCTCTAAGAGCCTATTACCACATTTAGTAAATTAACTCAGTCCTCTGCTGAATTCCCCCAAGTATTTATGCAAATCTCTATGTGTATCACATGGGCTCAGAAGCAAGTCTGCTCTTTCTGAGCATCCTACTAACCATCAAGACTCCTCAGCCATATTTCACCAGGCTCTATTTCCAGATGACCAAGAATGTGCCTACTTTTTGTAGTGCCAAAACATGAGACTGGTGAATACAAAGCTAGGAGACAAACGTGTGTTGGATACCATGATGTCTTTATCACCCATATTCACCCCTTTCTAGCTCATCACCATCTTGTCACCGAGTCTAAAGCTCTTTATGCCTGGTTACTTCTTCCCTTAAGATGAATGCTTTCCACACAGGACTCAACTGTGCTTTTGAAGAGACTCTGCCCTACCATTTCACTGTATATCCTCTGACACCATATACCCCATCTTTGACTCAAACTGGACACAACACAATGCAAACCTTAGGCATAGCATCTTGATAGTGCCCTAAATAGTGGTAGCTTTTATGTCATTTCACCTTTTAAAGTTCTTTTCTCCAGATTTTTTTTCCTTCTCAGAGGACATTGGAATAGAGACTGTTAGACATATTTCAAACAACTTTCTTTAGAATCTTCACTATTTGTATTTACCAAGATGTCTAGTTCTAGAGAAGTCTATAGCCAAGTACCTATCTAGCTTAAAACTCATGCTTGTGAAGTCAATCTCATGGCTTACCTAGTATGATCACCCTGATCCAGGTCCCTAGCCTAGAAAGAAACCCTCTGAAAAGTAAAGGGAGAGGGAAGTGGTTATTTAATTTAGACCTGACCAGTAATACATACTTTCATGTAAACTTCAAGCAGCAAAAACTATCCTGATATAGATACGCCTTTAAAGAAGATAAAAATTAACTTTTGAGAAAAGATAGGACAAATCCAAGAGTTCCAAAAGCACAGAGCAGACCTAAAACACTAGGGAACAACTCACCAAATTGTTTGATTTATTTCCCGCCTACCATTGTCTCTGACACTGCCTCCAAGTGCATTAATGAGACTCTAATATAAGATGAAAGAAGTTCTTTTTTTTAACTATGTCTTCTCTAAGATGTTCTAGACTATAATTGTGTGTCTTTTGACCTTTTATAGCTGTACTTTTATATACCAAAAAAATTACTTAATATCCTCTATTACTTTACTATACAGTAAACTGCCATTACTTTACTATACAGTAAACTTTACTATAAAGGTACATGTGTTGATGTATAAATATTTAATTTTCTGGGGACTGCACTAATGATTTATGATAGATATCTGCTAATAATTAATGTTAATATTGCATATAACTCCAAAAATTTACCTTGAAAACGGCATATAAAGAATGACAAAAAAAAACTATCAACAAAATATAGGCAATTCAGAGAATGTATGCATTTCTAATATATATTCTTTTCTCCCATCAAAAAACCTTACATAAAACCAAGAACAATTTTTTTGAGATATAATTCTAGCAAATATAGACTTTATCAGTCTTAGAGTGCTATGTGGAAAAGAGACCCAAAGTAAATGGTTTAAAATGCAGAGGTGGGATGTGGGAGGAATGAATTTATAACTATTCTGACAGAAAGCTGTGCTGAGTTTAGCAAAAGAAACAAGGTACTTTTAATCTGCAGCCTGTTGATATTCTGTGAAGTTTGCCTCCTTCTTCATTTTTCCATTATCATTTACAGATGAAAGCAAAAGTCTTTTATACAAAGGTCTCTATGTGAAACTTTCCAGTAAAACAAGGAGGGTCATGGGAGAAACTACCCTATGTTTAAAGCAGGGAGAGAAATAACTCAAGAATGTCAGTGAGCACAGAATCCCTGCTCAGCCAAGACAGATAAGAGTAAGAAACAAAGAGATCTATTCTTGTGTGCTAAAAAGGCTTGAGTCTAGTTTTTAAATTGGGTATGATTATATTTTTTGGCTCTTATTGCTGCCACCTACCATAATTTTAACAATAAATGTGAAAGTTGAAGAGTAAAACATTTGGATTGAACTAGGCTGAATGTTGTCTTTGTTTATTGTGTATTTTATTTTAAAAGAGGGTACAATTACGATTACCAGAGGGATGCTTCAAATACCTGAGAATGAGCAACTATATTTTAAAGGAACTCTTTTATAAATATTATGTGTATATCAAATACATTCCCTAAGACATGTTTTTTCACATTGTATGGAACACAAAACTGTTGAATTTCCTAAGTATTTTTCTTTACAAAGAAAAATTTTTAAATCCAGAGATGTTAACTGTACTTCCCAGCATTATGAAAGTTAGTGGTAAAGATAGAAATGGAATCTTATTTTTTTAAGTTAACAAGTGACAATTCTCTGCTATCGAAATGAAGACAGGATAATAAATATAATTATGAAGTATCACTATAGGCTGGAGTCAGAGAGAGTTTTATAAAGGTGCAATTTAAGCTAGGACATGAAGGATGAATAAGGTTTGTATAATTAGAAAAAGAGAATATCTTAATCAAGAAGGAAACATGGAATGAGCAAAAATGGACAAGGAAATACAAAGATTGAAAAGTATAAATGAACAGCTTTTAGCCAGCCCAACTAAAACAGAACATTCAGGTAGAAAGATAATGCAAGTAAATTTGGTAGAAATCTAGAAGCCATTTGAAAGGCTTTGCAACCCTGGTAGAAGTATCCAATTCAGTTAAATTTGAAGTCATTTTTTTTGTAAATAATAAATTTTATTTTTATATTCCCCCATACAATTGCAAACGCCCCATTCTGACCCCAAGCCTTCCCCTCCCGCCCCCCACCCCACAAAAAGTGTCTCTGGTTCATAGTTTTTTGTTGATTTTGATTTTCACTTTCTTATATTCATTTTCCTGGTCCCTTATTTAAGTTTTCTAGATTCCTGCTATGAGTGAGACCATCCGGTGTTTTTCTTTTTCTTTTTGGCTTATTTCGCTGAGCATGATCCCTTCCAGCGCCATCCATGTTGCTGCAAATTGCATGTGTTTATCTTTTCTGAATGCTGAGTAATATTCCATGGTATATATGTACCACATCTTCTTGATCCAGTCATCTATTTTTGGGCATTTGGGTTGTTTCCAAAGCTTAGCTATTGTAAACAGTGCTGCTATAAACATAGGGGTGCAAGTGCTCTTTGGAATTGATGTTTCTGTGTCCTTTGGGTAAATACCTAGGAGTGGAATTGCTGGATCATATGGAAGCTCTATGTTTAGTAGGTCCAGAAATCTCCACACAGCTCTCCATAGTGGTTGGACCAGTTTGCACTCCCACCAACAGTGCAGAAGAGTTCCTTTTTCTCCACACCCTCGCCAACATTTGTTGTTGCTAGTTTTTTTAATATGTGCCATTCTCACTGGTGTGAGATGGTATCTCATGGTAGTTTTGATTTGCATTTCCCTGATGACAAGTGATGTTGAACATTTTTTCATATGTCTGTTGGCCATTTGCATTTCCTCTTCAGAGAAGTTTCTTTTTAGCTCTTCTGCCCATTTTTTGACTGGATTATTTTCTTTGTTGTTGCTGAGTCTCATCAGCTCTTTGCAGATTTTTGTGATCAGTCCTTTATCATTAGTGTTGGGTGCAAAAATGTTCTCCCAGTTGGTGGGGTTTCTCTTTGTTTTTGTTATTGTCTCTTTTGCTGTGCAGAAGCGCTTTAATTTGATGTAGTCCCAGCTGTTTATCTTTGTCTTCACTATCACTGCTTTGGGTGATGTGTCTGTAAAGATGTCTTTGATGTGCAAATCCCGTAGTGTTTCGCCTATATTTCCTTCTACGTATTTTATGGTTTCAGGTCTTATGTCTAGTTCTTTAATCCATTTTGAGTTGATTTTTGTGTATGGTGTGAGGTAGTGGTCAAGCTTCATTCTTTTGCATGTAGCGACCCAGTTTTCCCAGCACCATTTATTGAACAAACTTTCTTTGCTCCAATGCATAGTCTTTGCTCCTTTGTCAAAGATTAGTTGACCATAAATCTGTGGGTTTATTTCTGGATTTTCTATTCGATTCCATTGGCCTGTATGTCTGTTCTTGTTCCAATACCATGCAGTTTTGATGATTATGGCTTTGTAGTATAGTTTGAAGTCTGGGAGTGTGATGCCTCCATTTCCTTCTTTTTTTTTCAGGAGAGCTTTGGCTATTCGGGGTTTTTTGTGATTCCATATGAATTTCATAAATAATTGTTCTATTTCTTTGAAGAATGACATTGAGATTTTGATTGGAATAGCATTGAATCTGTATATTGCTTTTGGTAGGATGGCCATTTTAATAATGTTTATTCTTCCAATCCATGAGCAGGGGATGTCTTTCCATTTCTTTGTGTCTTCTTCTATTTCTTTTAACAGTGTTTTATAATTTTCTTTGTATAGGTCCTTTACCTCTTTTGTTAGATTTATTCCCAAATATTTGATTTTTTTTGTTTCAATAACAAAAGGGATGGTTTTTTTTATTTCTTCTTCTTCAGATTTATTGTTTGTGTATAGGAAGGCTACTGACTTTTGCGTGTTGATTTTGTATCCTGCCACTTTACTGAATTGATTGATGAGTTGAATTAGTTTTTCTGTGGAGATTTTGGGGTTCTGTATGTATATTATCATATCATCTGCAAATAGTGATAGTTTGACTTCTTCTTTTCCTATTTGGATTCCTTGGATGTCTTTCTCTTGTCTTATTGCCCTGGCTAGGACTTCCAGTATTATATTGAAAAGCAGTGGTGAGAGTGGACATCCTTGTCTTGTTCCAGATCTTAATGGAATTGCTTTCAGCTTTTCACCATTGAGAATGATACTGGCTGTTGGCTTGTCATAGATGGCCTTTATGATGTTGAGGTATGTTCCTTGTATCCCAAGAATTTCAAGGGCTTTTATCATGAATGGGTGTTGCACTTTGTCGAAAGCTTTCTCAGCATCTATTGATATTATCATATGTTTTTATATTTCTTTTTGTAGATGTGTTGGATAACGTTGATTGATTTTCAGATGTTAAACCATCCTTGTGCCCCTGGAATGAATCCAGCTTGGTCGTGGTGAATTATCTTATGGATACATTGTTGGATTCTGATAGCTAAAATTTTATTGAGGATTTTTGCATCAGTGTTCATTAGGGAGATTGGCCTATAGTTTTCCTTTTTTGTGTTGTCCTTGTTCGGTTTTGGTATTAGTGTAATATTGGCTTCATAGAACGTGTTTGGTATTGTCCCTTCCTTCTCAATTTTTTGGAAGAGTTTGTGAAGGATAGGTACCAATTCGTCTCTGAATGTTTGGTAGAATTCATTTGTAAATCCATCAGGTCCTGGGCTTTTGTTTTTGGGGAGGTTTTTGATTACCATTTCAATTTCGCTGCTTGTAATTGGTCTGTTTAGGTGTTCTATTTCTTCTTTATCTAGCTTTGGGTGATTGTAGAGTTGTAGGAATTTGTCCATCTCCTCTAGATTGTTGAACTTGTTTCCATATAACTGTTCATAGTAGTTACTGATTATTCTTTTGATTTCTGCTGTGTCCGTTGTGATTTCTCCTCTTCATTTATGATCCTGTGTATTTGTGCTTTCTCCCTATTTTCCTTTGTGAGCCTGGCTAGGGGTTTGTCTATTTTATTTATTTTTTCAAAGAACCAGCTCTTGGTTTCATTGATCTTTTGGATTGTTTTTTTAGTTTCAATTTCATTTATTTCTGCTTTGGTTTTTATTATTTCTTTTCTTCTACTGGTTTTGGGGTTTTTTTTGTTGTTCTTTTTCTAGATCTTTGAGCTTCGAGATTAGGTTGTTTCTTTGAGTTCTTTCTTGTTTTTTGATGTGAGCTTCTATTGCTATATATTTTCCTCTTATTACTGCTTTTGCTGCATCCCATACATTTAGGATATTGGTGTCCTCCTTGTCATTCAATTCAAAGAATTTTTTAATTTCTTCTTTGATCTCCTCGTTAGTCCAGTGGTCTTCCAGTAGTGTGGCTTTTAATCTCCATGAGGTAGGATAGTTCCTTGCCTTCTTTTTATGATTTATTTCTAGTTTGATGCCTTCGTGGTCAGAAAAGATGGTTGGTATGATTTCAATCTTGGTGTATCTGTTGATGTTTGTCTTGTGCCCCAGTATGTGATCGATCCTGGAGAATGATCCGTGTGCGCTTGAGAAAAATGTGTACTCCGTTTTTTTTGGGTTTAGTGTTCTATAGATGTCTGTTAAGCCCAAATGCTCTAGGTCCTTATTTAGAGCTTTGGTTTCTTTACTTATTTTTTGTCTTGTTGATCTATCCATTGTTGATAGTGGTGTGTTGAAGTCTCCCACTACGTATGTGTTTTCTCTGATGTCTGTTTTCAGAGAGGACAACAGTTGTCTGATATATTTTGGTGCTCTTTCGTTTGGTGAGTATATGTTAATGAGTGTTATTTCTTCTTGAAGTATTGTCCCCTTAATCATAATGTAGTGACCATTGGGGTCTCTTTTTATTTTTTTGAGTTTGAAGTCTGTTTTATCTGATATAAGTATAGCTGTTCCTGCTTTCTTTTTTGGCCCATTTGCTTGTAGGATTGTTTTCCATCCTTTGACTTTGAGCCTATTTTTATCTTTTGTAGCTAAATGTGTTTCCTGGAGACAGCAAAAGGTTGGGTTTTGTTTCTTAATCCAGGCTGCAACTCTGTGTCTTTTTATTGAAGAGTTTAGTCCATTTACATTTAGAGTTAATATTGATATGTTAGCATCTGTATTTGCCATTGTGTTTGTCTTTCCTTTGATTTTATTTATTTATTCTTTTAATAACTTTTTTTTTTTTTTGGTCTTCTTTCGTTGTTATTCATCCCTCTGAGGTTCTGGCTTTAGGATTCCTTGTAGTATTTTTTGGAGTGCGGGTTTAGTCATAATGAAATTCCGGAGTTTCTCTTTGTCTGGGAAGGTCCATATTCTTTCTTCATGGAGGAAAGAGAGCTTTGTGGGATAGAGTATTCTTGGTTGGCATCTGTTTTCTTGGAGTCGGTTGACTATGTCCCTCCACTCTCTCCTTGCCCGTAGTGTTTCTTCAGAGAAGTCTGATGTCAGCCTGATTGGTTTTCCTTTGAATGTTATCTGTTTCTTCCCTCTTGTCAGCTTCATTATTTTTTCCTTGTCCTGGATTCTTGGGAGCTTTACTATTATGTGTCTTGCTGTGTTTTTCCTTTCGTCGTGGAAGTTTGGTGTTCTTCTTGCTTCTTGTATATCAATTTTCAGCTCCTTCTTCGCATTTGGGAAGTTCTCTTCAATTATATCCATGAATATTTTCTCTGTTCCTACATCTCTCTCCTCTCATTCTGGAATTCCTATAACTCTTATATTTCCTTTCCTCATGGAGTCAGATAGTTCCCGAAGTCTTTTTTCATTCTTTTTCCTTCGTACTTCTCTTTCCTTTTCTGTTTTGGTTCTTTTTATTTCTGTGTCTTCAAGAGTACTTATTCGCTCTTCCATTTCACCTATTCTGCTTTCATTGCTTTTCCCAGAGTTCTTTAGTTCCTCCATTAATTCTTTGATCTCCTGCATTTCTTTTACTTCCCTCTTTAGGGACTCAATTTCCTTCTTCTGATCTATCACTTTTTTAATCATGGCAATTTTAAATTCTCTTTCTGGAAGGCTCAGAAGTTCTTCCAAGTTGCTGTCCTTGCAATCTGGGGAGTGGTTTTCTTTTTGTGGTGTGCTTCTTTCCTGAGGAGTTGTTAGGTTGTGTGTGGTTCTTCTACTCCCTACTGTCTGTTTTCTAATTTGTCGTATGCGTTGGGACACTGTGTTGCTCGGACTGACTGGCATCTTGGGTGAACTTCTCCGCTCCCCTCTGGCTCTTCCAGGAGCCATCTCTGTCTTCTGGGGGAGCTTTCTGCTGGTTTTAGGCAGTTTTTACTGAAGAAATGTCCCTGTTCTAAAATGGCGAAGCAGGATGCAGTCCCTGCGCCTCCGGTTTCAGGCACACTCTTCTGCGCACCCGGTCTGCCCCGGACGTGGGTGCCTGCTCCCTCTGTGGGCACAAACTGCTGGTCGGAAGGGGCCTGGCGTGGGCTAACTTCCCGGCTGGCCACTGGGTCCTCCAGAAGCCTTCTGCCCTTTTCAAGCAGTCTTAAGAAATTTCCTGTTCTATGGGGTGTTAGTGACTTTTTTTTCCTGGTCGCTAGGTGGCGCCAGAGATCTCTCATATTGTCCTTGGGGGGCTGTTTTTCGCCTCCCCCAACCCCGTGGGACAGGGAACAGAGCGGGAATGGTAGGGTACACCTCAACAGCTTTGGGGTGCTGTGTCTGCCTTGTGCCCCACCGTCGTGGAGAACCCACGCCCCGAATTTTCGTGCCCCGGGTCTCAGTTCAAAGCCCTCAGTTCCAGGACGTGGGCTGTAGCACAGTTCAGTGGCGCGGGAATGGCGCCTTTTGCACCGCTCCCGTGCCTGGGCGCCTGGTTCCTGCTTACTCAGGGAGGGACCTTCACCTCAGTAAGGACCTCCGTGCGTCTCCCCGCAAGCCTAGGTCGCAGGCGCGGGGACCTGGGCAGCCGCGATCCCGGTCTGCACTTGCTTTTCAAGCGCGCCCTGCGCGCCGCTTTTCCGCGCAAGCTTACCGGCAGCCCGGGCTGTGTGCGTGTCTCCCGGGGTCTTTGTTCTTCTCTCTGGCGCCCGGAGCCGTTCGCTCACCGCCACGGCGAATCCTGCAGGGTTCGCCTCAGCTCCCGTTCACGGGGTGTGGTGGCTGCAATAGTTCCTTTCCACTCACAGTCCCGCTTGCTGCGTGGTTTGTTCTTGTTGGCCGTTTTGGTTTGTTGTTTTCCTCCTCTCTGCCGGTCGGTCGGAGAGTGCCGCCTCTGTGGGCGGGGGAGGAGAGCAGGGTTCTGCGCTTCCCTCCCTTCTAGTCCTCTTTTATGGCCACTTTCTTCTTCGGGTAGTTTGCTGGAGTCACCCGTTTATCTTAAGTGTCCCAGTTCTCACTGGGACCTGCCGCTTTTCCTCCCTATTAACTTTTTTTAATGGGAGATCTTACTCGCAGCGTCTCCTCGCCGCCATGTTGCTCCGCCCCCCTCTGAAGTCATTTTTTAAACAAAATTGACATAATAAGCTTTTATTTAAGAAAGGTAATTTGACCAAGGTGTTTTTACATAGGCTGATGTTGGAGATGGACTAAGAATAAAGAAAACAGGGCCTCCCCTGGTGGTGCAGGCAGT
This sequence comes from Talpa europaea, assembly GCF_964194135.1. Lineage (NCBI taxonomy): Eukaryota > Metazoa > Chordata > Mammalia > Eulipotyphla > Talpidae > Talpa > Talpa europaea. Next base: position 94,406,821 of record NC_140075.1, read on the forward strand.
TGAGCACAGCGCTGTGAGGCTGTCCACAGCCTCTGCAGTGCAGGTTCTATCTCAGCTGGCTGGCGTGATACCCACATGGTGCAGCAGACCTCTCCTGTCTCGCCCGCTGCTCCCCTCAGCAGTGTATTTCACTCAGTCTGCCTCTTCTGTTCCCAGCTCTGTCTCTAGTGAATCCTCTCACCCTCCCACACATCTGGCCTGTACCCTGGTTCTTGTATAAATAAATTAAAAAAAAAAAATAAAGAAAACAATATAATTTTGAGATCTCATATTTAAATAATTCTAAATCAACAAATCTGGATGAGCCAAGATCTTACATTTCTAAAAGCTCCCAAGTATACCAACTGCTGGTCCATGAATAAGGAAGCAACAAGGATGTAGTAAATTCAATTGTGCATCTACTATGAATTGTAAGCCAAAGGCTATTGAAGATACAGAGTTGGGATAGACATAGATCTTGCCCTTGAAATTCTATGTACTAGAAATTACAGCCTAGCAACCAAAGTATTTTGGAAAGCTAGAGTTTAAACTTAAATTTGGAAGTAGAATTGAAAATAAAGAGTCTAACTCAAAACACATTATGAAGACTATTACACAGAAGTGTGTCAATGTTGAGTTGTCTTCATCTGAATTACAAATGATATGTCTCAAATAAAATGCCCCCCAAAATCTAGTTATCTCTACCACAATTTTATATACCTCTATAGCACTATACCATTTCCACATCTTAATGTTACGTTTATAGTTTATTCCTTTTTGGTTCTTATAGCTTGTCTTTCTATGTTCATTCCTTAAGTATAGTGTCCTTATGGCTTACTTGTGGCTTTCTGTCCTTCTGATTCCTTATGCTGATGAATCCCAAATCTGTCTTGAGCTTCATACCTAGATCCACCTGCTTACCAGATGGATTTCCTTTAAGTTCATAGGCACAGCTAACTCAACATGTTCTTCCACCTCAATAACCACCAACCACTCCATCATCCAAGTTAGAAGAAACCTGAATAGAAGTCATCATAACTCCTCCTTTTCTCTCATCTCTATATTTAAGTCCTCCAGATTTTCCCTCCTAGCTATCTCTGCATTTCCATCTCTTCATGCCAGGGCTCTCTATTTTTGTCTACACATATGGGATTAGCCTCTTAACTAGATTCCCTGGTTAAGTCTTATTCCTCTCAGATTTACTCTCTAGTCTGCTACCAGTATAGTCTTTCTAAAGTATAAATTATATATCTATGGCAGAATTGGGTTTTATTATATTTGGGTATGCATATGCTAATAATTCAACAAACTTTTATGCTCAGGCATTGTACTGGTCTTCGGCACTACAGAGATTAATAAAATGGTTATCAGTAAGAACTACAAAATTTTTTCAATTCTTTTCCACTTTTCTCTTTCCTCCCAACCCAAACCATATCATCTTCAGTCTTCTTACTCCAAACATGTTAGTCTTTGCCTTGGAAGAGACACTAATCTTTACTGAGTATCTACTATATACAGCACTATTTACATTCTTTCAGTTACTTCAACTTAATGAAACAGCAAAGCCAGGAGAGTATTTTTTATCCTATTTTGTACATAATAATACTGAAGCTCAAAAATACTAAAAAGTCTGCTTAGTCATGCAACTAATGAAAGGCAGAGTGAGGAGTCCACCCCAGTCCTATTTAATTCGCTTTTCTTCTTTCACTTTTCCATGGTGCCCTTTTAACTGGGCTTAGCACCCACAATTCATTAATATTAAGGCTAAAAACTAAAGAAATTATACCCATTTAAATGAATAAAACCCTTAAATCTTTAAATAACTGTGAACATTTCAAATGCCAAAGAAGGAAAATTTATCTTTAAATTTTGAGCTAAATATGAACTATATATAAATGAATTATAAGGATCTGAATTGCAAAATCCTAAATCTTTAGGTGATATAAAATTGGGGGGAAATGGCAGGAGGATTTATTATAAAAGTTCATATTTACTTTCTGGACCCCTAAATAAAGCTTCTTGTTCACTGTAAAATAGACAACTCTCCCTTCGATAGGGAGAAAATCACCTTTCGTTTTATAACCTCTTCCTTTCCCCATATCCCCACATTGTTGGGGCTGCTTTCTCAGCATGTATTACTTTTAGACCATCAGTTATACTAAATGCATAGTATGTTCTCTAGGAAAGAGGGGAGGGAACAGTAAAGCAGCAGGCTACAAAATCAATATACAAAACTCAGTTGTGTACCAATATACAAACAATGAAGTATTTGTATTTTCACTTATTCTTTTCCTGTTTCCTTAAAATATAAGGTTAGATTTTTTTTTTTTAGCTTTTTCTTATTTTCTTTTTTTTTTTTTTAGGTAGGCCTATATTGCTGTATCCTTCTTAGTACCACTTTAGCTGTATCCCATAGATACTGGTAGCCTTTGTCTACATTTTTATTTGTCTCCAGGTATTTTTAATATTTCCCTTGATTTCCTCCTTAAATCAATAATCCTTCAGTAGCATGTTGTTAGTTGCCACATATTTGAGCTTTGTTTCTACCTTTTTTTGTGGTTTATTTCTGGTGTGAAACCTTTGTGATCAGAGAATATGATTACAATCTGGAATTTATTGACACTTGTTTGCTACCCAACATGTGGCCTATCCTTGAAAATGTTCCATGTGCACTTGAAAAGAATATTTGGCTTTGGTGAGTGGGCAGGGAATGTGATTCCTTATCTAAGGTTACTAAGAAAACATACCTTTATTTTTACCTTCCTTTTTTTAAACAGGTTTATTTATGTATTTATTTATTCTCTTACATCATTATTAATTTTTGGACATATTTGATTACTTCCCACAGGTGTAGTCCCTGTACTTCCCCCACCACCACAGCATCTATGATCCATCTCCCCAATCTTCTTTTTTTTACTAGTATATCAATAACATCTGTCCACATCTTTACCTGATCCTCTGCTATATTACTTTAATAACCACATATTATTCTCTAGTATAAAATATGATTTCATATGATTTCTTGTTGTCAGACATTAGGTTGTTACTATTCTTTCTCAGTTATAAGTAAATGAAGATCAGTTATAAAACTAAATCTTGGCATATAGCCACAATAACCTGGGAGCATTTTAAATTTTTTATTTTACTCACTTTATGATTATTTGTTCAACGTATACCATATGAAAGGCTGTGTTGAAAGGAAGGGTAAAATGAAAACTAAAACAACTGCTGTCTTACCTACTGCTAATAGGCATGTAAAACAAGTTTCTCATGACTTTATCCTCAGCAATTAGATCAATGCCAAAAAATTCTAGGAAGTAACAGAGAAGGAAAGAGAACACTGTAAATTTATAGGGATAAACTACTCTTAAGCTCCATCCTATTTCTACATTGAATATAGGGCAGTAAATGTCTCGCTTTTCTTTTCCCAATGGCTGAGTCAGTAATTTGTTAGTCTCTTTTTGTGTTCCTAGGCAGCATGAGCTACTCTTTCCCTACTGAGGAGAAAAGTTCAAGACAAATTAGGAAGTATGAGTAGGTAAAGAAGTACAGAGTAGTATATGTGCCAGCCAACACAATCATGGCCAGAGTTGTTTAAGATATTGGCCATTTGGTCACTTATATACTTTTCTGTTTTTGCATTTTTTCCCTTTTTCCTTGGTTAATAATATTTATTTGATAAGATTTCTTAAAGAAATTGCTGCCATGTGTGGCTTGAATCTGACTTAGTTTCTTTCCCACCAGACAGTAAGTTCCATTAAGGCTAGGACAATCAGCAACAATCCTGTCTTCTTTATCACCCTTTTTTTTGTTTAACTCTGTAGCTGTTTAGAAGACTCTTACAAGATCCCTTAAGAGTCTTAAAAACCTTAGCCATGGGAGCAGACCTGAAAATACGACACTGACAACAGAATTGTATTAGTAATTGAGACACAGACCCCCAAAAGTGCACAATGTAAAACTTTTCAGATAGGTGATCTTTTTTTATTTCTGTGAGTGGGAATTCCAAATGGATTTAGAAAGCTTCCTATTTTTTTTAAATCAATTTTATTTCATTTTTTAAAGATTTATTAATTTATTTATACAAGCACTGGTTACAGTCAGAAGCGCGGGAGGGTGAGAGAATTCACCAGAGCCAGAATAGGGAACAGAACAGGCAGACTGACGAAACACACTGCTGAGGGGAGCAGCGGGCGGCAGGAGAGGTCTGCGCGCCATGTGGGACCTTCACCCGTCGGCTGGGGTTCGAACCGGTGCTGCAGAGGCTGCGGGAAGCTTCGCAGTCTGGCGCTCAACCATTGCGCCACCGGGGAGGCCCAGATTTAGAAAGCTTCTTATTTAAAAAGTACCAGAATTGCTCCCACAAACATAAACATATGATCTTAGACACTTGCACTTACCTCTTGATTATAATAAACAGTAATCATGATTCAAATACACAGAATCCACTCATTTAAGGAATTTTTTTAAATAATGTATAGCATTAATTAAATTTATATCAATCCTTATACTTATTGTAACTACTGAATTATTTATATTTCTACATCAGCTATAGAACCACTTGGTAATATAGCTTCCAAACTGCTGATTTGTACCTTCTAAACTTTAAGGTCTGAAGACTGAGAAATTCCCATAATTAATTAAAAGGTTCCCCTTTTTGGAAAACTGCCATCACAGAAGGCTTCCCCATTCATAATGCTGAGCTTGCTTGGCTCTGTCACAGCTTGGTGTTTTGGATTTGAGTTGCCTGCTCTTGCTGCTGCCAGTTTGGAAGCTGCCTCTTCATAGTAACATAAAACAGAAGGGGAACAAGCAAAGCAATAGCAAATTGGATTCTTATAAAACTGACACATTTACAGCCTCCCTAGTGGTGCAAGGTGTTAACTCTCAGCTCTATGAAGCTATCTCTCCATCCCCGGCCAGGGAGCTGACCCACTGGCGCAGCAGACCTCTCCTGTGTCACCCGCTGCTCCCCTCAGCAGTGTATTTCAGTAGATCTGCCTGTTCTGTTCCCCACTCTGTCTCTGGTGAATCCTCTCTCTGTCTCTCTCTCTCTCTCACACACGCACGCACACACACACACACACACACACACACACACACCCTCTGGCCTACATCCAGCTCTTGTATGCATAAATAAATTAAATAAATCTTTAAAAAAATAAATAAAACTGACACATTTAGCAGGAATTATCCAAAATAGATTTAATGATACAGCATTATTTGGGTAAAGCTCAGTGCCTCCATCTTTCAATTTGTGACCCATATATATCCTTATTTCCTACTACCTACTTCATGTTCTGAAAGAATTTCTAATTATGGAGAGAATTTAGATCTGCATTTAATTGGTTCTTGCTATAAACTGTCTGCTTCTTTTACAAAGTAAATACCTTTCTGTTCACACATTTTCTGCTCAAAATGTGAAGTCTGAATAGTACAGTTAACATTTATTTTATGATCAGAGGTCTTTCATTTTCTATTGGTTAACCAAAAATATTCTATATTCAATAACAGTCATTTTAATAACAAGATTCTTCCCACTCTCAGTAAGTCATTTTTAGTGGCTATTATAGTTACCTTTCTTGATCCTTAAGACCTTCTATTACAGTTTATGTTTCTGATTCTTATAAGAGTAACCTTTAGGTGTTACTGAACTTTCAGAAATTGTTTTCTTACCTAGCTCCCTTGAAAAGTAGTATCTCCCAAAAAGCCTTTTCAAATTATCCTAAACCAATTCTGATCATTCTATTCCATTCAACATTTATATCATTTTTCCATATATGTGTTTTTATTTTAATTAATGTATTAAAGTAATGATATTAATTTCATTGCTCATTTCATTCATGTTCTTAAGTTTTTGTCATGTTTTCTGTAGTGCCTTGTAAGTTTAAAGGCAGGGATCATGATTTATTCTTTTTTTACATGACTCTATAGGGTCTGAACATCCAGTGGGAGTGAGATGGACTAAAAGGTGGCTATATTTAGTATGTAGCTAGAGTTCATGCATGAAGCAGATGCCAAAAAAATATTTGTTGCTGAGGAATTTATTTTTACCTCTGAAGAAATTAGAATATGATCAGTATGCATCCTAAATTATTTTTTATTTTTGGTATACTATTATTTATTCCTTAATCTTCAATTCTAGCATTTTTTACTCACTCTCCCACTGTCATCTTCACTCGTCTTAAAATGATACAGCTCACAGTTGGTATAACAGATGAAACAGGAAACTAATTAGCAGCTGTTGTCCATCTGTGTGTTTACATTAAATATTTTAAAATAAAACTGCATTTGCATTCTGAATACTCTATCTGAAATTCATAATCTCTAAATTTGGGTAAAGGATCTGCCTTGGTTTTAAATTTTAAGTCAGACTTCATGGTTTAGGGGAAAAAATTTATGCCAGAAACAGAATTATAGTAACTTAAGGCAGATATAAATTTTAAAAAGCAAGAATGTCTGAACTGAAAGAAGCCCCCAAAGCAGTAAGATTTAAATATGAAAAAATATAAATTCAAAAGATATAATACCCACTAGACATATTTTTCCTTCATAGAAACTGATTAGTTCATAAAGTTTTAAGAAAGCAACATTCTTTCTGTAATAGATTTATTTTGAGTTATGCTTCTCCTTTCTCTTTTATCTACCTTCTTATTAAGCTTATGTTTCTATGATGCTTAAGTTAGAACTCTAAAGAAAGTGTTATTTTACTGGTAGCCACTTCCCAAGTTGACAGTGACTGTCATAGCTTTGGGAAGAAAAAAGTGCTCTTATTTTTCAAGTAGTTAAATATCCCCAGTGTTCAGCCTCCCTGGTGGTGCAATGGGTTAAGCACCGCACTATGAAGCAATCCACAGCCTCTGCAGCACGAGTTTGATCCTCGACCAGGGAGCTACCCACATGGCACAGCAGACCTCTCCTGTCTCACCCTCTGCTTCCCTCAGCAGTGTACAGTGTTCAGTCTGCCTGTTCTGTTACCCACTTTGTCTCTGGTTAATCCTCTTGCACCCTGCATCTCTGACCTGTACCCCAGCTCTTGTATGCATAAATAAATAAATCTTTAAAAAATATATCCCCAGTGTTCAAAAAGTTATAGAGAGAAGAGTATGAGTATAAGATGAGTATTATTTTACAGTGCTCTAGTCAGTTGTCCCTTTGTGCTTCACTCTTATGTGAAGAGAAAAGTGATTGTATTAACTTTCAGTAATTCCATAGAATCACAATATCTTAGACTTAAAAGGAACTTTTGATACTCTTTAGTACGATCTTTCACTCAATGAAGTGTTAGAGAAAAATTTCTAACACCTGAACATTAGGTTTTTGTTTGATGCTCTTAGTAAGGAAGATTTTATTTTATTTGCCTCATGAGACAGCTCATTTTATTGTTGGATGACTATTATGGTCAGAATGTTTTTCTATTACACTGAGTCAGTCTTTATCCCTGTTTCTTCCTTTCATTAATCCTAGTTCTTCCCTCTAAAGCAACATCAAATAAGTTGACTCCATCTACATGACAACCTTTCAAAGATCATCCTGTTTTTGATTATATGAATATTAAATAGTATCTTCTCTTCCATCTGTAAACCACATTATTTACCTATAATATCATTAAAGTTATAGTAATTGTACATGGTTCATTTTTTGAGTGTCTTCAATGTGTATGAAATTGGGTGGGGCAGTCAAAATGCATAGAAAAAAATGAGACCCTGTCTTGTGAACCGGTCATGTATTGTATCATCTCTATAAATGTGCCTTTTATGACAATTTTTGCCTTTATCCTTTTCAGTTGTTTTAATTTTAAGTTCCACTTTGACATTAATATGCCATCCCTGCCTTTTCTAATTTACTTTCTATTTACATTGCTATCTTTTTTGCCTTACCCTTTATTTTCAATCTTCCATCTTTTTAAGCGTATCCTTTATAAATAACATTCAAATGAATTTGAACTTTAAAAAAAAATGCTCTATCTTGAATCTGCCCTAAGTTACTGTGCTAATGTAACCCAGATTTTGGTTGTATAAAGTTTGTTCTACTTTGCATGAAGTTGGCAATAAATGATTTCCTTGATTTTTTTATGTTTCACTTTTCTTTATGTTTACTATTTATATAACTTCGATATGTCTTCTTTTCCTTTTCCCTATTGTTGGTTTATTCCAGATACTATTTGTTTCCTTTTACACACTGTGACCCTTACTATTTTGGAATTTATCCTGTATTGTACCATCACTCTTAGGCTCTCAGTGAGGAGTATATTCACCGTCATGAACTAAAGATAAAATTCATGGTTTGTGTTCTGGAACATCTTTGTAATGTTATAAGTGATTGTCCATTTATGCTTTGGTTTTGTGTTGGTAAAGTATCTATTTTTCTAGAAGTTTTATTTTCCGGGGTGCTGTCCAAATTTGTGTGCTTTTTCTTTCACCCTCCAAATGCTGGCTTTTTAGATTGCTGGTATTTTCCTTTGCCTACTGAGAAGAGAATTCTATTCACCCTTAGCACTCAGGAAGCTGCTAGGATACCTTGGAGCTGATGAAAATGCAGTTGTAGTAGAAAAGAGGATCACACAAAGTAAAAGACACAGAAGTCATAGCTCCTGATCTGACAAAGCACCAATGGCAAGCTGCCAGTGTGAAAGTCTGGGCTTTGCCAGCCTTTAAGGATAAGACATGCTTGGTATTTTTAAAATAGACTTTTGTGTCAACTTAAAAACGATACTTTGTGCTCAAACTGAATCCCAATCAACTTCAAGTACTTTCAATCAGTGAAGTTTAGGGATGGAAAAGACCTACTCCAAATGTTCTCATTTTACAAATAAAGATAATGAGATTTTGAAAATGATGTTAACTTTTCAGAATCATCTCAGCAATATAGAAAAAAACTGGATTCTAGACCTTGTGACTTCAGCCTTCAATTAATAGTTCTATTTTCTGTCATCTAGTATTTACATTCTTAGCATTTACTACTAAATGAGCTTTTTGTAGAATGTTATCATATAATATTGGTATTCCAAGAGAATAATGGGTAGGTACTTAATAATACAAGTGAAAATAGTATTGGTAAATCAAAACAAATGCTAGCGTAGCTTTGCCTTAAAATTGTGGTTAATCACGATCTAAATTTAATTAAAACTGCAGTTGTTAATAAAGAAGATATAATGATAATCTTTAAGATGTGCTGTTCTTTGAAAAAAGGGGACCTCTGGTATATACTTAAGAAAAATCAATCTGCTGGATCTGACATCACCTCAAGTGGCCATGTGAGAAAATATTTCAGATTTTAAATGTACAGTTTATTTTTTATCATATTTGGCATAGCCAGAAACATTTGTATAGTTACATTAAAATAATAACTTTTATCTGACACTATGCTATGTATAATAAAGTGTCTTTCACAATGTGGGTATTACTGTAGTTTAAAAGAGTAATAGGGGCCTCCCTTGGTGGCGCAGCGTTTGAGTGCTGGACTGCAAAGCTGCCCGCAGCCTCTGAAGTGCCAGTTCAATCCCTGGCCCCCGGGGAGGGTCCCACATGGCGTGACAGACCTCTCCTGTGGCGCCCACTGCTCTCCTCAGCAGTATATTTTGTCAGTCTGCCTGTTCTGTTCCCCACTCTGGCTCTGGTGAATTCTCTCACCCTCGTGTTTCTGACTGTACCCAGTGCTTGTATAAATAAATAATAAATAAATCTTTTTTTAAAAGGCAATTTTAAAAATAAATAAATAAAAGAGTAATAGGGTAAACATAGAATCACCTTGAACCTGTCACTACCTCTGTGAACTTCAGTGTCCTCTCTTGCCCTACCTGCCTCTTTGAGCTGTAAAATTAACACCTAGATATGAAAGTTCTTTTAAAACTACTGTTTTTAATTTTATTTCTTAAATGTCAAGTGACCTCATGGGAAATAATTTCATATATATTGTATATAAGGCCATTTTATATAACACAAGGTGAGATTATAATGTTTCACAGTTTTGTTCAAACATTCTTGAACATCCTCTCACCGCCCACACCTCTGGCCTGTACCTCAGTTCTTGTATGCATAAATAAATAAATCTTTTTTAAAAATAGAGAAACTCTTGCCATTTGTGACAACACAGATGAACTAGAGGGGATCATGCTAAGTGAAATAATTCAGAAGGAGAAAGACAAATACTGATCGTCTCAACCCCTTGCGCCACCAGGGAGGCCCCCACAACATTGCATTTTGTTAATAATACTTATGGCCCATTCATCTGAAATGGACCACAGTCCACATCTTTCTGTATTTTTTTACGTTTTTCTCATTGACTCCATTCTTCAGCCATTTGGTTCAACTTAAATATAATATGATCCAGCAAAGCAAGGCACCTGGACCTCTAGGCATGCAGTGATCAGGAACCTATCACATGTATATCTTATCGTAGTTCAACACAACAGAATAATTTTCTATCTTTTTCCCTAAAGAATATAAACAAGGCCAAAAAAAAAAAAAAATATATATATATATAACAAGATTGATGGAAAATATCTTCAAAAAGCTTTGTTCAAAAGTACTTTAAATATACCCATTTCCCCAATATATTTCATCTAAGATGTTAGCCCTACCAGTTAAATTTTGATATCCATGTCAGCTTGTAGGGTTTTTTAGTTTTTGTATTTTACACATATATCTTACCTGCACTTAATACCTAGATACCTTTTTGGCTGCATAAGCAATGAATGGGATGACTTCAAAAGATCTCTCTGTTGGAAGGTTGCACCTAATGTGAACCATTTTTAAACTTTTACTTTTGTCTCTTTCTCCTTGAATACTTGCTCCCCAGAGCCACTCAACCCCTTGAGAAGAAAAAAGATCTTTTTTTTTTTTTTTTCCCAGATCCAGTGAGAGAACCCAATAGTAAATGAAACTATTCAGGCTGAAGTCAAACCTAAGTTGCTATTGAGCCATTTGGGCTTTTTACCTACAGCTCTGTGAATATCCTGAGAGCCAATATAAGGTTTTCTTCTGTGTTAGTCAGGGATATTCTCCTTAAAAAAACTGCCAAACTGAACTTTGCCAGGTTGTTATCTGTGCTTGTCTGATAAACTTCTGTTGATACTGCAATGATAAACAACAAATAAGCTTTCTTGAAAACTTAGTTTGTACCGGTGCTATTACATAAACTGTTTTATTTGTATTATGCTACTTAATCCTCATAACAAGCTTTTATTATTTTTACTTTATAGATGGGTAACTCAGGCAAAGAATAGTTAAGCAACTTGTACATAGTTCTTTGTTCTAACAAGTAGTAGCACCAGGGTTTAAACTCAAGCAGTCTGACTCCAGAGTTCATACTCTTAATCTCTGTGCTGCATCACCTCCCAACTAGCTTATTTCGTCTAAAGCCTGTGAAGGTAGTCTCTTTGATATATCTGTTACCTCTCTTTGCCTCTGTCACCTCTGTATAAAAAGTGAAATGATGTCCTAGTTACAAATCATGCTATCTGGAATCTCTAACTTCACTGCCCTCCCCCAGCCTCACCACTCTCCTCCCCTTCTCCCCTTCCTCTTCCTTCCTCCTACCCTTCCTCCTCTCATCAACTAATGCATAAAAGTAAAGGCATGTGAACAAACTTCATTACCTCAAGAAATTAGAGGAAACATACTCTGCATCATTCAGACTTTATTTGGTTTCAAGGTACGACGAACTTGCTGAAGCTAGCTTATGCAAAGGGGATTTACAGGAAAATGTGGTGTTAAATGGAACCCAAAAACCATAATAAACCTCAAGAGGAACTAAAAGCGGGAACTAGATAATCAGAAACTAAGATCACTTCCTTTTTCAGATGTAACATGTTAGATGTCTACAGGGGAGAAAAGGAAACATTTCATTCCACCATAGGGTAAAAAATTTCTTGAAAAACAAGAGTGGACAAATGTCCCTCAAAAGGTACCTTTTCTGGGCCTCCCTGGTGGCGCAAGGGGTTAAGACACAACCTTTGACACTATCCGCAGCCACTGCAGCATGAGTTCGATCCCCAGCCAGAGAGCTTAGCCACGTGGCGCAGCAGACCTCTCCTGTCTCACCTGCTGCTCCCCTCAGCAGTGTATTTAAGTCAATCTGCCTGTTCTGCTCCCCATTCTGTCTCTGGTGAATCCTCTCACCCCCCACAACTCTGGCCTGTACCCCAGATCTTATATGCATAAATAAATAAATCTTAAAAAAAAAAAAAGGTACCCTTTCTGTCCTCCATCATTTGAAAGGAAATTCAAGTACAATACACATTGACACTTGCATGGATTTAAATTATTAACCAAGCAATCCCTTTAAGTTACTCCCTGCCTTCTTATCCCTCCATAAGACCTGATGCCTGGCATTTTGTCTTTTTCTCACATATTCATTTTCATTAGTCTTTTGTAGCCCTTCTAACATCTGAATATAAGATCCTTGATTTTGTTTCATCTGTTCTTCCTAGATCTGTGAATTTTGAAATCAAGACTTGGTGCACTTGTCTTTTCACTTAACTCAGGAATCTGCCTAATTTCAATCCCCATTATTCATTCTATTCCTTCACCCTTCCCTATTACTTTGCCTTCCTTGTTCTTTTTACTCTATACTTTTTTCCAATGAACACCTACTGATTCGTCATATTTCTAAAGGGCCTTCCCCACCCTTTCCTGTTAGATGAAGTCCATATTCTTGAGAATTCTGCAAAATCATGCCCTACCCAACCTATCCCAGTCAATCCAAGTCAAATCCTTCATTCTAGATAGGTCATTTTCCACACTTATTTATAAACTTACCACATCTTCATCATTACCCTACACTTTTGCAAGTGCAGTTTTCTTGCTTGCAAGGCCCTTTCTCAATGCTTTCTGTTAAAATTCAGCCCATTCATTACCAGTCTCAATTAATTTGAGTTATAGTCCCTCTAAAGGTCATCTTTCCGATATCGTGACAGACCAACTATCCAGATGTGCCTGGAGTTTCCTGGGACATGTGACTTTTAATACTAAATCTGCACATTTTTAGGCAAACTAAGAGATAGTACAATACCTTACTGTCTCTCCTTATGCTGCCTTATTAGAGCAAAAAATTTGTACAAGTACCAGTAGCCACTACTTTCACACTTGTAAAATTCTTTCTCCACAATAAGAGTTATGCTGCTATTGACACAGACCCTTTTGATTCCCAATTCATACAGAATATGGCATATTCTGTATTCATGCAAATGCCTTCCCAGTGAATACAGTGGTTTCATTTTAGGTTTGCACTATATCTAAAATCTTTTCCTTGTGTGTGTTAATTTATTTGTCTTTATTTTTTTCCAGCCCAGATGACTTACTCAATGCCTTGAATGAGGGTATCAGTCGTGCTGATGTCATCATCACATCAGGGGGTGTATCCATGGGGGAAAAGGTATGAAAAAACAGGGCTCATGAAAATTTGTCTACTGCATTGTCCTTGCATACAGTTGATTAACTGTGGTCTGGTAGACGTTCTGGTATCCATAGCAAAGGTCCTATAAAGCTGAAAATCTATGGGCTTATGAAATCTGTGGACTTTGTAACAGGGATACAACATGGATAGGTGAGAGAGCTTACGTCAAGAGCATCATAGAGAATCCCACAACTTGCAGAATAGTTTTGATGACCCTAGGAGATTTTTAGTTTGTTGCTCACTCGTCTTTACTGCATTAGAGACTGCTTTTATATGTGATATTTACCCCCAAGGTAAAGCTCCAAGATCCTTCCTGTTACTAAAATTTCAATTTAAAGATGGCTTTCCCCAACATATTTCCAAACTACGAAAGAACCCTTAACTCCCCACAGAGAAGAAAGAAAGGATTAGGCATTCCTTTGCCCCACTGACAAATAATTATAATCATAATGATGAAGATAAAATACAAATATGTATAGGATTTTATAGGACTAAGTATATTTGCATATGGTATACACTTAGTCCAGTAAAAAAATCGCAGTTTGAATCTCTCAGTATAATTAACATTATATATCTTAGTGAAACATGTTCATTTGTGATTATTATTGAGTTCACTGAAAAATGTTATAAAAACAAAATATTCTTTACCACAGTAACCAATCATATTTTTATTGATCGTATTTTAGATCACAAAATATCTTGCCAGTCTATAATCCTTTTCTATGTATCCATTTGTCTTTAATGACTAAACTGAAAAATTAATAAAAATTGTTATGTAAGTTTTTACTAAAATTTATATTTTCTGAGAACTTGATTTATTTTAAGCTAGGTCTTATGTATATGATTATTCTTCTGCCTTCCCTCTGTAACTATAAAACATAAAACTGCCTAAATTTATAACCTGACTTTGGTCAGTGAACTCTACTGTCCCTGAGAGCAAATGTCAGGATTCATTACCCTGAACTGAGAATTCTGCCTTCCATTTACAAACTTTAATTTAAAAGTGTTTGACAATAATGCATCAGCTACCAAAAACCTTAGAAGAAAGAGAGAATCTAAGTCCAAGACTACCATGTTAGATTACATCAAAGGGTGAAGGTGTTGAAAAACAAGTAGGTGTTCTTCTTACGGCGGAGTGCCTGGTTAGTAGTTTCCCCTCAAAGTATCCTATAAGTCTTTTGCCTTAGGTGAAGTAAATTGCTGCTGTAAACCTCTCCTGCAGTCACAAAGGCTAGGAGCTGAGATCTGCATTGTAGAAGATCTATAAGAAGTAATTGGCAGCATTTCTGTTTTCATTACCATGGAACTGCCTCTCTGGTGCTCTGAGTATCAAAAAAGCCAACCCTGAAGTTAGGATTATACTTAGATGTTAAATTTGTTATCTCCAGAGAGTATTTCATGCATAATTTATCTTGGTTGCTAATTAATTTGTAGGACAGTACCAATTTGACAACCTAAAATTTGTCTTTTCCATGCTTTTGAAAAGGCTTCAAGTATGAAGCATGTATTGGTTTGGCAATTGTGGCTCAACTGTGATAAGTAAGGGACATTTATCAACCTTAGCTTGCTTCTTAGTATTAACAAAGATGCCATTTATCTTAGAAGTTTTCTCATAAATAGTCAACATAGTAAAACATTGATTTTACTTATTTTATTCTCTGTGTGCTAAGATATATACATTAAACCTTTAAGTTACTAGGAAAGATATTTTAGGAACTGGACATCCCAAGATATTCCATAGGCACTAATGATTGTCATTGCTACATCCTTGAGTGGGAATGAGATGAGAAGAGAAACCAAGAAGAAAGACATAAAGCATAAATGATGCAAACTCCAACCAGTACAAGTTCTAGTCCCGAAAAGAATTCCAGTGTACCTCAATAGCAGAAAGAAAGGAAAGCATAAATGATAGGACATCTGCTTCAGCCCAAGGGCTAACCCTGAAAGGCAGACATAGAAAAGACAGGTACGTTAATTAAGGAAAGATCCAGAAGCATGATGATAAAGTAGCAGGCATAAATCTTAAGTCCAGAAACTCAGGTCTGTAGATTTTAATTGATTGAACTTAAATCTTATTGTGAGTACTTATGCTATGGAACTGACAAAAAATTTTAAGCCACTAATGGGGCTTACCCCCTCTGAGTGAATCTTACACCAAGAATCTGGGAGGGACTTGTGAGGCAACAGTGCATATACAAGACGCATCTGGTCACCAGTTTGCACTGAATGCATCTAGAGTGTACATGTAGTACCAGTAGATCTTAGGTCTTTGCTACTTTGGGTCATACTAGTAGCACTAGGATCATGGGGAGACTGTCTGTGAGACACACAAGCCTTTATCCACTTCTCAGCCAAGGAGACACCATTTCCGCAGTTGCTCCCTCAAATCTTTCCTGACCTCCACCTCACCCTGCCCCACGTAGTTTTTTCAAAGAGGTTTTCATTTTTTTAAACACTGAAGCCTTTACCCAAGAAATTATTCTTTGTAGTATCAGTAGTTTAAAGTACCTATGACAGTCCTTTTCCCTAATACTTTGAATTTCTCTTTATTGCAGACACAATTTTTTTTTGCAGTATACATCATTTATTTTTTCTCTAAATTATGTTTATTGTGGTCAAGTTAGTTTGCTTCATTGTATCTTTGGTGTTTATAGGTTTAAACTTCTGCAAATGTGTATTATTGTTACACCATGCCCACCACCAGGATTTCGTTTCCTGCCACCTTACTGAATTTATTTATTATTTCAATTAGTTTCTTTAGTGGCATCTTTAGAGTGTTCCATGTATATTATGTTATCTGCAAATAATGAAACTTTTACTTCTTCTTTGCCAGTTTGTATTCCTTTTATGTATTTCTCCTGCCTGATTTCTCTATCTAGACACCCAATATATGTTGAATACTAGTGGTGAAAGTAGACATCCTTGTATTGTACTAGATAAGAGAAAAAACTTACATTTTTTCACCATTGAGTATGATGATGGCTGTGGGTTTGTCATAGATAATCTTTATTATGTTAAGGAATATTCCATCTATCCTGTTTTTTGAAGTTTTTTATTATACATAAATGGAAATTGAATCTTATCAAAGTCTGCATTTATTTAGATATTTATATTTTTATCTTTCCTTTTGTTGATGTGATGAATTACACTGA
The DNA here is from genome assembly GCF_964194135.1 of Talpa europaea. Taxonomy (NCBI): domain Eukaryota; kingdom Metazoa; phylum Chordata; class Mammalia; order Eulipotyphla; family Talpidae; genus Talpa; species Talpa europaea. The sequence continues at coordinate 94,423,350 of NC_140075.1, forward strand.
TTGATTTTCAGAAGTGAAACCAATCCTTTGTCCCTGGAATAAATCCCACTTGGTCAAGATTATAATCTTTTTGATGTATTTTTGGATTTGTTTTGCTGAAATTTTGTTGAGCATTTTTGTATCTATCTTCAGAGAAATTGGTCTGTAATTCTCTTTGTGATACCTTTGTCAGGTTTTGGTATCAGTAAGGTTGACCTCATAGAATGTGTTCGGAAGTTTCCCATCTTTCTCCACTTTTTGGAAGAGTGTGAATAAGATAAATATTAGTTCATCTTTGAAGACTTCGTGGAGCTCACTAGTGAAACCATCTGGGCCGCACTTTTGTTCTTTGGGAGACTTTTGATTACTATTTCAATTTCTGACTTGTGATTAGTCTGCTCAGATTTTCTAGATCTTCCTGGTTCAATCTTGGAGTGTTGTAGATTACTAACAATTTATCTATTTCATCTAGATTATTCAATTTGTTGGCATATAGGTGCTTACAGTAATCTCTCATGATCTTCTGTATTTCTTAAATGTCTATTATAATTTCTCCTCTTTCATTTCTGATTCTATTTATTAGATTTTTCTCCCATTTTTTTCTTAATGAGTCTAGCTAGCATTTTATCTATTTTGTTGATTTTTTTCAAAGACCTCTTTTTGGTTCATTGATCCTTTGGACTGTATTTCATTTAGTTCTGTGCTAATTTTTATTATTTCCTTCCTTCTACTGGCATTTGGCTTAATTTGTTCTTCCTTATCTAATATCTTGAGGTGAGGCTATTTGAGTCCTTTCTTTTTTCTTGCTGTGGCCTGAATTGCTATATACTTTCCTCTTAGTATCACTTTTACTATGTTCCATAGGTTGTGCCAGACACAAACTATTGACTATAGCTTATAGCAGGGCACTCAGAGCATCAGAAACTTTTTTATAGATGCCACTTAATAAAGTGATAAAATAAAGTTACTAAATAAAAGTGTTTATGTTTTACTGTAATCAATATCAGAATAGGAGATAAGGAAAATTCTTTTGAGAGATAAGGCATATAATTATTCTATAAAAGATTGATCAGTGTTTTCCCTGAAGGTGAAAACATATGCACATCAAGGGCATTGTCAAATCTTCAGGCACTTCTCAGAAAGCATAGAATTTCTAAAATGTTTGTATTAATGACACCTTCCATGAATAATCTAACCTGGGGCAAACTGAGTATCTCTTCTCAGATAAGACAGCTTTTCCCCTCCCATGAAACTCTTACAATGGTAACACATCAAACAAACCTAATAATTTCTAGCATCTATTTTTATAAGATGAAAGAACAAAGCTTTGTGATTTCCAAGGTCTGTTCAGGAAATTCCAAAGATAATTTTAGGTGTAAAAGATATTCTTTTAAAAGATATTATTTTATTTTTTCTAAATTTAGATCTCATCATTAAAAGGTAAAATCAAGAGTTACCAATAAAGTAGACATAAAGCAGAATAGTTTACACAAAAAGAATAATCTTTCCTCTCATAGGGAAAATATTAATCAATAATCCAAAGAAATGAAACTTATAAGCTTGCTAAAAGTTTATTTCTCAAGGTTGAGTTCAGATACAGGTATCATAAAACAAGGCAAATAAAACTCACTTTCAAAATTTGCCCCTTTTTTATATTTAAAACAAAATTTAACAGTTTACTTTAGAACAAAGAGTGGTCTCCAGATCCATAGAGGTCCCTGAAACCCTTTAAGTGGGTCTTCAAGGTCAAAACTATTTCAAAAAAACTAAGACCTCATTTGATATTATTGTCTCATGACAATAAGTTGTTCAACATATGACCATATGATATCTCATTAGACTGAATGCTGAAGCAACTGAGAATCCAACTGAATTCTATTAAGCTAAATGTTACAGACTTTCAAAATTATGAACCAATGTATAAAAATAAATTACTTATATTAACATGAAATGACTATAATTGCTGTTTCCAAAATACCAAGAAGTAAATAATTTTTAATTTATCACATTTTTCATTTTTAATATTTCATGGCAATTTTTTTTAAGGTAACATTGATTTTGTATACTATATATGATTCAGAGGTATAGGGTCACACCTCTTCAGTTGTATGTAACCACACCACACCCACCACCAAGGCACCCATATTCTTCCACCATAGTTCATTTGGCCCCCTCCACACTCTGCTGTCTACCCTCCCCCTTCCTTTGTGATACCTTCAATTCTACAGTCAGACTTCTAGGGCTTGTTAATTGGTTCAGTTCTGTCTGACCCTTTGTTTTGTTTCTCTATATTCCACATGTAAGTAAAACCATCCAGTATTTGTAACTCCTTCTGACTTATTAGTTAGCATCATCCTCTCCAGTTCCACACATGTAATCACAAATGGCAAAAGCTCATCTTTTTTTTATAACTGAGTGATATTCCATTGTGTATATATATGACATCTTAATCCTCTCATCTGTCCTTGGACACAGATTGTTTCCATAACTGGGCTATTGTGAATAGTGCTACAGTGAACATAGGAGTGCATATATATCCCTTCAAATTAGCATTTTTGCATTCTCAGTTTCTAATGCTAAATATCAATAGATATAACCCACATAAGCAAAAGCTGTAGAAATCCTTAACAAATTTAAATATAAGAGTATGCAAAGGCTCCTGAGACCCTTTTGAAAACTGGAATACACACTCATACACATTTTTTTCCTTTAAAACAAGAGTACACAGTTATACTTCTCTGTCGTTACTGCTCCTAATGTAATTGTAGTCCCCATATTCATTATGCAGAATTTAGAAAATGACCAATTTCTATTTCACAGGGAAAACTAGAGAGCATAGATAATTTAGAAATCACATGTAAGCATTATAGCAGACTAATAGAACTCATAAACACATGGAATACAGCTTTCTCCAGCCACACACATTCCTTTTGTACCTTCTTAATGTAGCAAAGATGAACAAAGAACATTCATTAACATGACCCAAAAATATAATGTATCTGTAGCATATAAAAATAAGAAACAAAGTAATTAACTTAAAAACAAAAGCATATTAACTTTAAAATTCATGTTAATTAATCAAAGATCTAATATTTAATCTTACTTGAAAATCATCTAGATATCTGATGATTATTCGTGATTATTATCAATTTGAGATTTTAAGTTTCTTAAAAACTTAAAAAAAATAGTTTTACACAAAACTATTTGTATGCTGACAGACTATAAACATAGTTACTACTTAAAAGGTTTTTAGAATAATGGGTTCAATTTCACTGAACCCAGTTTTACATTTTTCACAGTCTTAAATATTAATAAGAATAATGTCAACTTATTTGATGAAGAAACCTATACAAATTCAAGAAAAACAAACCCAAGTAGAAAAAAATGCCTTTGTCTAATTATATTTAACATTCATAAATAAGAGAAAGAATATCTCTGGGTTTTCTTAATAACCAAAATAATTGAGGTAGTTTTATTTACCAAAGATTTATCTTAGTTATGAGCACTTTGATTCTTAAAATTATTGGAATTATTTTAGTGCAGCACATTTATAATATTATAAGTTAAATTTCCTTATTATCTGGGAACTTAGGAATATTATGTTTATAAGAACTTACCTCTCTAAGTCAATCAGAACAGAAAAACTTTAGTTTCAGAGACAATATAATTGTTTTTGGTGTTTTGTTTTGTTTTGTTTTGTTTCACTAGCAAAGGAAAATTTGTTATGGTTCTGTGATCAAGACTCTTCTCCCCAGAACCTACTAAAACTAGAGAGTAGGTGAGAGAATCTCATGTCCCACTACCCCAACACTTCCATCACATTCAGATTCAGATGGAAAGGAGCCAGGATATGGGGACAGTCTGGGTCCAGAGCACATGACAAGGAAGGCCAGCTCTGCATGATGATCTTGTAGGCATATAGTTTATGTAGCCTCCAAAGATAGGAAAATAATTCACACTCAACATAGCAAGATAAACAGATGGTTTGCTATAAAACCAAATTCCTCATCAAATGCCACGAATGACCATGCACAGAAATAAAAACAGAATCAAAGAGGACAAAAATGGAGAACCCTAAAGGTAATATAGCTCAAGTTTTATTCCTTCGTGGCATTCATTTCAAGAACCAAGGAAAGGTTTCCCCAGGTTTAAGGCACACAAAAAGTGTACTGTTCCGACAAGGAGATCTACCCTTAAAAAAAGGACAATAACCTACCAAGTAATGATATTATATGTTCATGTGATTTTGGTTTATTATCTAGCTCCTACTTAGATGTACTTTCTGTGGGAGCAGGGACATTGTCTCCTTTGTTCAAGGTTATATCCCCCTGTACCTAGTTTGGTCATCAGCATATACCAGAAGGTGCTCAGCAAATATTTATTGAATGACTGAATGAGTAAGTAAGGAAAAAAGAGATAAGGAAATATTTGTCTTAAGTAAATTAACTTCAGTAATACAGGTGTTTCTTTTCCTTTCAATCTAATTTATTTTATTTTCTAAAGTTTTGAAAATATATTAGAATATTTGAAAATAAAGTGATTATTTTTCATATTTGCAGGACTATCTCAAGCAGGTGCTGGACATTGATCTTCATGCTCAGATCCATTTTGGCAGGGTTTTTATGAAACCAGGGTATGCAAATAATCTTATTATCGCATATATGGGGTTGACTTGGCTTGCTTTGACTAATAGCTTATTTATTAGTAATTTATAATTTATTGTAGAATTATTTTTTTTAAGATTTATTTATTTATACAAGCACTGGGTACAGTCAGAAGCGTGGGAGGGTGAGAGAATTCACCAGAGACAGAGCAGGGAACAGAACAGGCAGACTGATGAAATACACTGCTGAGGGGAGCAGTGGGCACGGCAGGAGAGGTCTGTCTCTCCATGTGGGACCCTTGCTGGCAGCCAGGGATCAAACAGGCACTGCAGAGGCTGCGGGCAGCTTCACAGCCTAGTGCTCAACTACTGCGCCACCAGAGAAGGTCCAGAATTATTTATTCTAATAAAATAAAACATTATATATAGTATTAAAAATCTTTTCAGAAATGTAACTTCTATTTGAAATGGGAATTCATTTTCCTTATGAATCACTGGGTTTGCTATAACCAAACCAAAGCAACTTTTTAATTGGATGTTCTATTCTCAGAATTTACAGATTATGTAAAATAATTGAACAACAAAAAATAAACAAAGCAAAGCAAACCTTTCCAAACCTTTTTTCCCTTTACTACCCATGTCTACTTCTTTCTTTCTCCTTTTCTCTCCACACTGCTTCTTTCTCTCTCTTTAAAAATATTTTAGGGCCTCCCCAGTGGCGTAGCAGGTTGAATGCAGTGCTGTGAAGCTGTCCACAGCCTCTGCGGCATCAGTTTGATTCCCGGCTGGCCAGGGAGCTACCCACATGGCACAGCAGACCTCTCCTGCCTCGCCCGCTGCTCCCCTCAGCAGTGTATTTCTGTCTTTCTGCCTGTTCTGCTCCCTACTTTGTCTCTGGTGAATTCTCTCACCCTCCCGCACCTCTGGCCTGTACCCCAGTGCTTGTATAAATAAATAAATTTTTTAAAAAATTTTAGTATGAAAATTCTTACCCACACACATAAGTGGGGAGAACAATGAAACTTCCATGTACTCATCTCCCAACTTCAGTAACTATCAACATTCTCCTGTAAATCTTTTATCAATCCCCTTCTTACCTTCTTGGAAGGACAGAAGCCTAGATTGTTTTAAAGCAAATTCTAGACATCATGTCATTTTTGTATATATCACAAATAATAACAACAGCTTTCACTTATGTAATCACATTAGTATTATCTGCCTAACAAAATTAATAGGAATGCCTCCATATCATCTAGTACTATGATCATATTCAAAATTCTCCCAAATGTCAAGAAAAAGAATGTCCTATTTTGTATTGTTTGGATTAGGATTCAAGCCATGTCCTCTTTTACTATATTTGACCGTTAAATCTTCATTAAATCTGAACATTTACTCCCACTTCTTCTTTTGTTAAGTCATTGACTTCTCCTAAGAAATGGATTTGGTTGACTGCTTCCTGTGGTGGTAATAAATTTTCCTCTCACCAATATATCTATAGACTAGGAATTAGACATAAAGGTCTGATTCACTTCAGATTTAATTTTTTTTCCTTTACAATACTTCATAATTAGTATTTCACAGTGCTTCTTACTGACTCCCACAAGGAAAGAAAAATAACCACATGCCAACATCTTGCACATCACCTATGGAAGAACTGATGGAAATTCTGTAATCAGTTATAAATCCTTAAATAATGACAAATATTGGTGTGCTGAACATGTGCGGCCATATCTTTAAGCAGTAGTTTACATGTTCAGATCCCTGTTACCCTATACACTTTTGATACCCCCATTCAAAGGAGCATTCCAGCATGCCTCCATCTTGTCAGGGCCAACAGAAATAATACTTTAATTCAGAATTATATTCTGATGCCTGCTCATAAGAACCCTAAGAGAAAATGGCCATGAGATTTACCAGTTGTTACAAGTAAGATATGGGAACTATCTGCAAATTCCAGAAACCTTTTTTTTCAGTGTGAGGCAGCTCTCCTAATATCCCTGATCTATCAGGTACCTTGTGTCAGTTCTTGATAGACATCAGGCTTTTACTGCCATGATTTTACCACTTAAAAATGAAGGTGTGATCAATCCCAGAGGCTTTCTCCACAATTTGATAGAATTTATATTTTCTGGTATTTCTGTAGTTGCCCCTAGGCTCTTTGATTACTGAAACTGTTGAATTGGAATTATTCTTCTTTAGAACAATTTTATCTTAAGCAAATATGCTGTGGATACACAGGCTTTTTCCCCCATTCCTATGGCAGTGCTAATTTGATTAGAATAGAGAACATCTGCAAAGTGTGTCAATGTGCTACTCACACATTATTTTCAATCTATTGTTTACTTAACACTTCAACTTCAATTCATCAGTTCCAAATGTTTTTTCCCCTTTCCCAAAGTCATAACACTGTGATTTCAGTCATTGTATAAATGCCATTACATTTTGATCACAACAGAATTGAATAATGGTGTTGAGTTCAAAGGAAATAGCTTTTCATTTAAACCATTTAAACAAAAACTTCACAGCCTAGCAAAAGGACACTCGTGACAACAATGCATGATTTTAAAATAAAAATATTTTGTTGTGATAGAATATTTTAAAATGAAGGCCTCCCTGGTGGTGCAGCGGTTTGAGTACAGCACTGTGAAGCTGTCTGCAGCCTCTCAGGTTTGATTCCCAGCTGGCCAGGGAGATACCCACATGGCACAGCAGACCTCTCCTGTCTCACCTGCTGCTCCCCTCAGCAGTGTATGTCAGTGGATCTGCCTGTTCTGCTCCCCGATCTGTCTCTGGTGAATTCTCTCACCCTCCCGCACCTCTGGCATGTACCCCAGTTCTTGTATAAATAAATTTAAAAAAAAAAAAGAATCCTTTTAATGATTCACTTTAGGAAAATCATACTATCTGCCTATAAGATGCAGAAGATAAATTAGCTTAAAATACAGTATAAGGAAGTTATTACCCATTCCCTCCTCACTCTTACTGTGAGTTTTTGTTTTAATGAAGTGGTTTAAAATCAATTAAATTCCTTTAATTGACCATAATTTCACACTTGTCTAAAGTCAAGAAAAATTTGGATGTAATTGCAATTTAATAGTAAAACAAAAAATATAAAAAAAGTCAAGAACAATTTAGCTTTGCCCTTCCAACATACAGTGCATTCTGAAAACAATTAAACTTTCATTTTAGACACAGAGATACTGAAAAAAAGTGCACTTGAAGTATTATCAACCAAATCTACTAATCTCCCACAATTTTTATGGGTCATCTATAGTCAACATAGCTGTCAGTGAAAATGTATCTTGAAAATTATTTTTATCACACAGTACCAATCATTACTAAATAACTTATCAATAAATTGCTATGACAGTCTAATGTCATTTTTCTAAAATAGCAAAGAATCAGCAGTAAGCAAAAGGGACCTCAGAGGAGACAAAAAATAGGTATTACAGAGTCCATATGCTAATACTTTATAGCATAATGAGTGCCTTATCCAATTTTGAGCCATAAAGTTAGAAAAACCTTAGTTCAAATTTTTGTTTCCCCATTAAATAACTGAATGGATTTGGTCAAATTGCTTACTCTCTCTGAGTTTCAGTTTCCCCATCTATAAAATGGGATTATAATTGTCACCTCACAGGATTGTTGTGACAATTAAGTGAAATAATTGAGTATAGTACAAAATAGTGGCTTTTATTATTATTATTATTATCATCATCATCATTCTAACCATATAAATGTTACTACTACTTTCTAGTTCTCAAACCTAAAGCCACTTTGGCAGCCCATTATTTAGGGAAGCCACTGGGGTGGCGGGGGGACAGGGAAAACAATAGAAACAAGAACTACAGAAAAACAGCAGTGTGTTTTGTGGGATCATGAATTATAAGTAAAAGCATTACATAATACCTATCTGACCCAACATCACTGCATTACTAGCAAAGTACAATAAGTTAATAATAGCTGTGAATCATCAAAAAAAAGTTAATATTTTATCATATTATTGCAAAGAGTAATGAATGAGTGATCCATTTTTGGAAGACCAATCTGTAAAAATAAAAACTATATGGGTGCTTAAAGGGATATTTTTCAACTCTATGAAAACTTTAGTATTCCCTAAGGATTTTGCATCACTCAAGTTTCAATAATGAAATGAAATTTTGAGCTGAATTTCTATATAAGCGGCCATCAATAGAAAAAATATTGCTTTCTTTTTTGTTTTAACTGAGATAAAGTTGGTTTACATTGTTACTGGAATTTTGGAAACTTAAGATCCCCCCAACCTCAGGTGTAGTCACCATAGTGCTTCCTCCACCAAGGTGTGCCTACTCCACCACCATAGTCCATTGTGTTCCCGCCCCACCTGTTTTTATTTGTCCTCCCTCTTCCTCTCCTTGCCGTCCTCCTTCTCTGCATGCCCATTCCTCTCATGACACTCATGCTCACCCCTTTCTGCACCCATCCATCATAAGGATTCATGTCGGAATCCTCAGGAGGTATAATTTGAAGATATTTTTTAGTTATAATCACTTTAATTTTGTATTAGCCATGATATTTTATTTATTTTGACATTCCTGAAAACTCCACTTATAAAAGAGAGGCTTTTATGTTTATTGCTGAGTATAGTTTTAAAGAATTGAGAACTACTCATCTTGTTCATTCAATAGGCATTTATCTGATAGACATGTATTGTCAGGTAATTTTCTGATAATGGGAATGATTGTTATAAATCTCCAGCAAAAATAGTATGGACCTTATTAACTGGAGAGAGAAAGAAACTCCAGGATTTGCAATACACATCTATAACACTGGCAGGAAGGAGTATCATAGCTACAGAAAACCAGTTAGTTTGGTTATTTCAAAACAGAAGACACCAAAAACAAACACTTGAAACTCTTGAAACACTTCTGGGTATAAAAGATTAAAGCAGAGTCAACAGAGAAGTCGGGGTTGGTTTGTTTGTTTGTTTTAACGATAAGTTATCTGTATGGAGAGCCACATAAAAAAACTGGACTACTTAATTTACTTATTGTATTACTTAGCAGTCACTAACAAATAACCTCTTTTTTCTCTAGCCTACCAACAACATTTGCAACTTTGGATATTGATGGTGTAAGAAAAATAATCTTTGCACTACCAGGTAAGAATAATTGAAATAGTTTCTTTTGTTTTTCTCTTAAAAAATGACCCAAATCTTTTTTTTTTTAAGATTTATATATGCATACAAGAACTAGGGTACGGGCCACAGGCATGGAGGGTGAGAGGATTCACCGGAGACAGAGTGGGAAACAAAACAAAACAAGCAGATTGACTGAAATACATTGCTGAGGGGAGCAGCGAGCGAGTTAGGAGAGGTCCGCTGTGCCATGTGGGTAGCTCCCTGGCTGGGGATCAAACTCATGCTACAGTGGCTACAGATAGCTTCATAGGTTGTCTTAACCCCTTGCACCACCAGGGAGGCCCGACCCAAATCTTTTTAAACCCCACATGATAAGTCCCTTATCAGAATATCTGGTTTGGAATCTGAAAGACTTGGGCTCAAATCCCAGCTTTACTTACTGTATGACCTTGAACAAATCACTTATCCTCTCTTTTGCTGTTTCTTCATCTATAAGTGTGACTAATATCTACTTCATTGGGTTGGTGGGAAAACCAAACTCTAAGATGATAACTGAATATTAGCTGTCATTAGATCTTTCTGGTGTACTTTTCCTTATAGGAAGTTGGTCTGAGTTAGCAGTCCAGTCACCTCCCACTGCTAGAATTATTATACTCAAAGAGCCTGGAATCACCCATGCAAATAGTAGAACAAAAAATACAAAACTGCCTTTTTTCCTTGCCAGATTCAGACTGGTTGGGGGAAACAGAGGGGAAAGTAGGTAATTTTGGTGGCTATATAAATCTGGTGGCTTTGGGGTGTTTATCTGCTTTTTGTATTAAATAAATCTCAAAAGAGTTATGAAGAAAGGCAGGCAGAGGGCCTCCCTGGTGGCGCAGCCGGTTGAGCACAGTGCTGTGAAGCTGTCCGTAGCCTCTGCAGTGCCGGTTCAATTCCCGGCCTGCCAGGGAGATTCCCACATGGCATGGCAGACCTCTTCTGCCCACTGTGTATTTCGGTCCTTCTGCCCTCAGCAGTGTATTTCGCTCCTTCTGCCTATTCTGCTCCCTGCTCATCTCTGGTGAATTCTCTCACCCTCCTGTGCCTCTGGCCTGTACCCCAGTACTTGTATAAATAAATAAATCTTAAGAAAAAAAAATTTAAGAAAGGCAGGTAGAGTAATTTATAACTTCAAGAACATTTTTGAAAATCTGATCTATAAACATGAGATTTTTATCATATAGGAAAATTTTAAGAGAAAGGACATGTAAGTAAAGTAGTCCTCAAAATGTATCTTTAGGGCCTTTAGTATATCCTTGGATACTCAAAAAAAAAACGTAAAGAAGCGTGATCCTCTTTTTAGCTTTATTTTGCCTAAAAGAGACAGTTTATTTTGTATACAGGAGGTGTGCCTTGATCTAAAGACATAGTGATGATTTAACAAAGATTGTTACAACTGGAGCCTATTTCACCATTATAAAGTACTGTTGATCTGCCAAAGAAGTTAAAATTAAATAACCTGTATTCAAATTGATACTGACATTTTCTCTGCTCTGCCTGAATGAACCAAAAGAGGGCAGCAACAACTCACATGTTCAGATTATGAGTCACAAAGTGTTTCCTTTCACAAGAATGTTAAAATTTAAATTGTATTTCTACCTTCCTGAGGGCTATGCATTTAAAACCATTACTAATTTTGATTTACTTTAACACAGTTTAAAAGTTTTGGGTAGCTACTTGCTCTTTTTTTTGTTTTGTTTTTTTAAATTGCTGTAATAACACTTTGGAAAAATACAAATAAACTTTAAGAAATGTTACCCATATTCCACCTCTCCATGGAAATAACCACTGCTTGTAATTTTCTGATAACATCCTCCTAATACTTTTTCTTATATAGAGCAATTCACTTTTTATGGGGTAATTTTATAAAGCAATCGGAATTCTATAACTTTTTAACAATAGCTTGGGCAAAGTAATCAATTCTCATTACAGTTTGCTGTCCTGTTGAACAACTCATTTTTTTTTAATTGAAGTGATTAGTACTTCTCATCACTTTTTACAACTTAAAAAAAAATCTATTCTTAGCTACTTTTGTGGATAGAAGAAATTAAAGGTATGATTTTAACTAATAATAGGTGGAAGGAACCATTACCTTTCACTTTGATGATGTAATTAGCAGCATGTAGCGAGGTATTATCAAGATTAATAATGCCTTTGTATTTATGGCTCTCAGGAATGTAGAAATAAATGGTCTTAAACAACTTCTGGGCATCAGAAGTCTCTGCATTTACTGATAGACTCAAATGTTTATACTTTCTGTAGCATTTGGTTGACTACAGCTTTATTCTGACATCCTTTTGGATTCAAAGTAATTTACATCTTTTATTGCTTCCATCTATATGATACCTGAAGATATAGACAGACATAATTATTTGGCAGATTTCTATGAGTGTACAATAAATCACTGCTTCATTGACTTTCAGGGAATCCTGTGTCAGCTGTGGTTACCTGCAATCTCTTTGTTGTGCCTGCACTGAGAAAAATGCAAGGCATCTTGGATCCTCGACCAACTATCATCAAAGCCAGGGTAATATTTTCTAATAACCAACAACCAAAATTGAAGCCAAATAACAAGGATATACTTTCCTAACTTCCCAAAGGAAACACTTGGAGTTTTATGTGTTAGCATTGAGGGGAAATGCAGTTATATTCTCCCCTTCAAGTTGAAGGGGAAAGCATGACTATTATTCCCCTCCCACATTTATTCTGTAATTTCTAAAGTGAATAATTTTCTTCTTCATCTAAAAGTCTATATGGGAATAGATATGTTTTGACAAAATGGTTAATAGAATGTGCCTTAAAACCAAACCTATATGGAATTAGGAACCAGAATTATCTTTCCTTGATGTAAACTCACAGAGAATAGTTGACCTGCTTGCTTTTTCTGTGACCTTACTGATAAATTTTTAGCCATTCAGATAAAGACAAAAGACTAGAAAGAGGTTCTAGTGGATCAGAAGGAAGGGTGACTTTGTTATTTTTTAGATAAGGATTACTAAGCCTGAGGAATTATACTTATGGTAAAAGTCACTTAGAAATTAAACTCCCCTTCTCCACCAGGACTTTCAATTTTATTTACTACTTTCAACTTATTGTGTAAAACAAATGTCTATAAAACTAATGAATAATTTTCTTCACAATATAAACTATAATGCCAAAGCATTATTTTTCCTTATTTAAGATTTTATTAAGATATAACTGATACACAAAAAATGTATGCATTTAATGTATATATTTTGATGAGTTTGGACATATACATACACCCATGATGCTATTACCACAATTAAGGCACTAAACATAGCCATCACTTCCAAAGTTTTCCTTGTATTCTCTTGTGGTTTGTTTTGTTTGTTTCATGGTAAAAACATATAACATGAGAACTCTTAACATATCCTCTTCACATATTTTAAATACTGCATTAACTGTAGGTACTATGTTGTACAGCAGACCTCTGGAATTTTTCCATCTTGCAAAACAGAAACTAGATACCTATTGAGCAACAATACCTCATTTCCTCCTCTTCCCAGTCCCTGGCAACCACCATTCTATTCTCTACTTCTATGAGTTTATTTTAGATACCTAACAAAAGTGAATCATGCAGTATTTGTATTTCTGTGACTAGTTTGTTTCATTTAGCATAATGTACTCTAGGTTTGTCCTTGTCACAAGTGATAGGATGTCTTTCCTTTTTAAGACTGAATAGCATACAGCATTTTTCTTTGTCCGGTCATTTGTTGACGAACATGTGGGGTTTTTTTTTCATCTCTTATTATTGTGAATAATGCTGCATTGAACATGGGGATGCAGATATCTCTTTGAGATCCTTGTTTCAATTCTTTTGGACATATACCCAGAAGGAGGGTTGCTAGATTATATGATAGTTCTATTTTTAATTTTTGAAGAACCTCAGGATTTCTGAGGGAACGCCATTCTAGCTGAATCATTCAACGTAAGGGTTCCGGTTTCTCTCTATAGTCGCCAATATTTGTCATTATTCATTTATTTATTTTTGGTTCATGGCCAACAGATGTGAGGTGATACCTTACTATGGTTTTGATCTATATTTCTCTGATGATTGCTGATGCTTAGAATGCTTTCATATACTTTATGGCTATTTGAATGTAGTAAAATATAGCATGAATTTGAATGACCACTACAGTATTTACCAGATTATAACCCTTAACATATGTAGTGATTTCCCTTTCTAATTTTGCCTCTTCTTAAATCCTGTTTCTGTCTAAGTCTAATCATGTCAGCATCTCCAGTTGAAGTCCCCCAATGCTTTTCTTGGCCCCAGTGTTAAATACAAAATACCCAATTAGAGAGCCCTTCAACACAAGTTCTGTTTTCCTTTCCAGTTTCAAATGTCTTCCCATCTTACATTCTGACTATACCAACCTGTTTACTATTTCTAGAATGAACATGAGATCCCCTGCCTATGCCTGTGATTACTCTTTTTCCTAGAAGTTTCTCCCCCAACCATCACCATCTCCTTGGAAAATTCCTTAATAATAACACTCAGGCATCACATTTCATGTGAAGCCTTTCTCACTGTTTCTAAGAAGGTTTAATTATTTATGGCTTCATGTCCCCTTACATCACATAAACATCCCTGTGTTAATATTCTTACATTGTATTGGCAATTACTTCTTTAAGAATTGTTTGTGGTAATTTCTCTACAAGATAAGCAGGGCAAATAGGAAGGATAAAATATTTTTTCCATTTTTAAATTAATTTTATTTTTAGAACACATTTAGGTTGACAGCAAAATGAAGTGGAAAATACAGAAGTTCCTGTATGTCTCTTGTCCTCATACATGTACATCTCCCCCACTATTGACACCCTGCATCAAAATGCTACATTTGTTACAATTGATGAACCTACATTTTCAATATACATTATTATCACCCTAAGTTGATAGTTTACAGTGGGGTTCGCTCTTAGTTTTATACATTCTGTGGGTCTTGACAAATGTATAATCACATGTATCTATCATTGTAATGTCATACAGAACAGTTTCACTACCCTGCTCACTGCCTGTTCATCCCTCCCTCTCTGCTAACCCTTGATCTTTTTGCTGTCTCCATAATTTTACCTTTTCCAGAATGTCAGTATGTAACTGGCAGTGTACAGAATGTAGTCTTTTCAGATTGGCTTCTTTCACTTAGTATGCATTTAAGTTTCCTTCATGCTTGAAACAAAGCATGAAGTTTCCTTATTTGATGGCTTATTTCTTTTTAGTGCTTACTAATATTTTATTGTCTGAATGTACCACTGTTTATTTATCCATTCACCTATTGAAGGACGTCTTGGTTGCTTCTAAGTTTTGGCAACTGAATATGCTGTTATAAACATCCATGTGCAGATTTTCGTGGGGGTGTAAGTTTTCAGTTCACTTGAATAAATACGGTAGGAGTATATTTAAATTTAGAAGAAATTACCAAACTATCTTCCAAAGAGGCTATTCCCACCAGCAATAAGAGTTCCTATTCTTTTGCATTCTCACCATGATTTGCTATAGCCAGTGTTTTAGATATTGACCTTTCTGCTAGATGTGATATCTCATTGTTTTTAACTTGCTATTCCCACCTGACATATGTCAAGTACCTTTTCATATGCTTACTTGTCATCTGAATATTTTCTTTGGAGAGGAATCTGTTAAAGTCTATGGACCATTTTTAATAGGGTTGTTTATTTTCTTATTGTTTAATTGATAAGAATTCTTTGTATATTTTGTATAACAGGTCGATATCAGATGTGTCTTTTATAAATATTTTCTCCCAAACTCTGGCTTTTCTTCTCATTGTGTTGACCTTTTTTCCTAACTCTCTCCCTTGGATATTTAAATGCAGAACATGTATTTGGTATATACTACTGTACTAGTGATATAATTTTATCTTTTAAGTGACTGCTATGTGTAAGGAAATATTTAAAGGAAACAAATATTTTAAGGAAAATAATTAAAGGAAATAGGCTTACTCCATTGTCCACTGCCGAGTTTTGAATATAGAATATATCAGAAGTGAAACATCAACCATTTGCAATGCTTTTTCACAAAAAAAGTGCCTATATTTACTCATGATATATTCGTTATTCTTGCAATCCCTTAAAGCTCTTAGAAAACGGTGCTTTCTTAAGCTAAGTGATATAGTATTCCAGAACTATAATGTCAGTACAACTAAATACACTGGTTAACACAGTATTCCTCATTTCAGTAAAATGTCATAAAATCTAATCTGTTTCATCTCTTGCTGTTTGTGAGACTATGAAAAACTTTCATTCACTTCAGCTTGACACAACTGATTCTTAATTCCTAGATTAACACAAATATGTTCCTGTAAAACAGTCTCATTTCCTATGTGAACAAACAGGTATAGGAAAACAAAATGGCTTGTTAATATAGCACACCAGTTAACAATAAAGCTGGAAGTAGAACCTAGGTGTCAGGTATCATTCCATTCCAGTGTTTATTCCACTGTTCTAGCCGTGCCTTTGCCTGAGCGAAAAAATCTTGCTTGAACACATTGCAATTAACACAGCCATGTGAGAAGCTCTTATAGTTTAGTTCTGGAGGGGAAACGTACATGTAGAGATTGAGAGAATTTTTGTCCCTAGGCAAGCACAAAATAATTTCGAAGTAAATCCTCCCAGTAGATTTGAAATAGAGTCAAGCATAAGCAGTATCAAATGAAAGACTTGAGAGTGATTTAATCAAGGAAAAAATGTACTCAAACTGCATTTTATTCTGGATTCCAGAGGGAAAGCATGGGTTATCAGAATGACTATTTAGAATGCTTGAAAATATAGTAATTAGAATGAATTGGCAATAATCTTACTTAAATCAAAAATTCCAGGATATTCACATTTTACTCATATCATCTGATGTGAGCAATATCTGTTTTTGTTGAATAGTGATTTCTAGGCCATTTTACGGTAGAATAACTTAAATGATTATTGTGCTAATAGAAAATGTAATTTCCCTGTATACTGGAACAAGTTTTGTTTTCTACCAACATTAAATTCACCTTTTATGGGCTATAATCTATAATTATACACTATATAAAATTGTTGAAAGAATATCTCATAGGCACTGAATTTTTATCAGACTTCAGGATGAATTTTTTTGACATAGATTTAGAACAAAACCAGTGGATCCAGGTTGAAGGTTGATTTAGTCATTCTGTGACATGTATGTCAACTGAAGTTGCTATGTTAGAAAATATTTTGTACTTTTTAAAAAGATATGAAAGCTGCCATTCCATAGGAAAGACTCATTCAGAGGAATTCTTTTAATACCAGTGATGTAACTAAAGTAAAATGGTATAACTTTTAGTAGAGACTATTCTTATTTGCTTTAATGAAATTATATGTCAGTTTTGTAACACTAGAAGAAAGTAACTAGACTTTTTTGTGTTGAAGATAGGTTAAAGAACGGGTAGCTGAATAGCACATCAGTATTTACTGGGTAGATGAGTTTATGGGTGGACAGATAGACATACAAATAAATGGATATTGATCTTATTTGTTTAGGTCTGCCTTCTTTATTTTCAGTGTTGACAAAACTTTAATTCATAGGTCATAAGTATCTGTCCTTACAATCCATTAAATTAGATATCAGAATAAACCCTATCTTTTCCATACCCCCTCTCCCCTCATTGGAAGCACCAACTTGTTTGGTGCTTTTTCTTTTTCTTTTTCTTTTTCTTTTTCTTTTTCTTTTTCTTTTTCCACTCAAGCAATACAACCTATGGACTTCCAGCATTAGGATTATAAGGTGACAGTAGTGGAAAAAACAGAACGCCAAAATATTTTCCATGCCCATTTTATTCTTTGCACAACATCCACCACCTTGTAGTTATAAGAAGTGATCAAATTTGTTTTCTTTAACTTTTTATTCTGTAGTTATCATGTGATGTAAAACTGGATCCTCGCCCAGAATACCATCGGTGTATACTGACTTGGCATCACCAAGAACCACTGCCTTGGGCACAAAGTACAGGTTAGTCATTCACATGTGTAGGTATCTCAGTTCACCCATCCTGTTAAACACAAATTTATATAGATCCTCTTTCCTTGCATCTTTTTTTTTAAAGATTTATTTATTTATGCATACAACACCTGGGGTACAGGCCCAAGACAGAATGGGGAACAGAACAGGCAGATTGACTGAAATGCACTGGTGAGGGGAGCAGGGGGCGGGATAGGAGAGGTCTGCCTCGCCATATGGGTTTCTCCCTGGCTGGCCTGGGGATCGAACTCATGCTGCAGAGGCTGCAGATTACTTCATAATGTGGTACTTAACCCCTTGCGCCACCAGAGAGGCCCCTTGGATCTTTTTGAAAGATTAGATGAATTATATTATTCCTGTTCAATTTGGCACAAAGGGACAGTGAGTAAAATATTTTCAATGAAGGATGAATTATTCCATAGAGCCATATTTTCTAGATAAACATCTTAAATACAAATCTAGAATTACAGAAGAGTTTAACTCTTTGTTCAGCCAGTAAGTTCTGAGCATAAGTTTGGTTATAGGAAAAAGAGGGGACTATGACTATACTACCATGAAATGTGTGATTACAACCCAATTATAATGTGATTCTCTGTAGCTTCTACTGTACTATAAATACATTGAAATGAAAATCAATATTGATCATTCAGATTTCTATAATTACCTTCTCTGTACTTTAAACTTATATCCCCATCTCCTCTAGTTATATTTTACCTAACTTTTAATAAGACTCCAGAAAAATTGTGTAATCCTTTAAATAAAGGTCATTTCAAATTAAAATATCAGCTAACACAGTGACTAAGTACACAAACTTTGCCATTCATTCAAATTGGCCACCAACTATTTAGTAGGACTGCAGTCAAGTTACCTAATCCCTTTGAGTCTTATGTGACTGAATAAGATAGTTAAGTAAAACACCTCCCATCTTGTCTGGTACTTAATAAACACTAAAGAAATGGTAGCTGCTGCTATGTAGATTATCAGTATTATTTAATGTGTTTTTAAAGCCTCTCTCTTCAGATACACATATGTTTCAGTGTGAACCAAGAAATTCTATGGCATTTTATATAATGCTACACAATCCTGGTTTTATTCTTTTAAACAATAATTTCTAATGTTTCTTTTCAAAGATTAATAAGAATATAGTAGGATGCAGTTATATCGCCACCCAAAAAAGGTACAAGGAAGTCTGGTCACTTCTCTTCCTCTTGAAGACTTGTGTTTCTGTCCATCAATTCTTATTTTAAAAAGAACGGCAAAGGCTCCAAATGTATTCATTGTGCTGCTTACGCTGCTGTAATGAGTATTTCTCCCTAGGTAATCAGATGAGCAGCCGTCTGATGAGCATGCGCAGCGCCAACGGATTGTTGATGCTACCTCCAAAGACAGAGCAGTATGTAGAGCTCCACAAGGGCGAGGTGGTAGATGTCATGGTCATTGGACGGCTATGATGATCGCCAGCAGCAGAAAGCTTTGATGCATGTCCACATATCATTGACTGTATCCTGTAATATGCAACGGCACAGCTAGTTTTTCTGATTTGGATAAAAGTTGATCTGTATAGTCAACATCTTGAACTATATTTCAAAAGAATTTAAATACCTTTTAAAGAAAAAAACACCTAAAAATAAATCTTAACAGACAACTCTATTCTGATTATATCAAAGCAAATTTTTCCTTTCTTGCAAATTGCTTTGTGTGTTCAATGCTAGGTCTGATAGCGATAGCTTTTAGTAGACAGCAGTAGGTGCCTGCAGAACTTGTGTTTTTCTCATCTTTAAAATACAACTACTTATGCTCTTAAATCAAGGCTGTCTGCTTATTTATACTAGCGTAGGCAACACTTGGATTTCCCTTCTTAGTATGCTTCATAACTGCTTTACAGAGAGCTTTTGCTTGTTCTTTATCATGTATCTCGTGTTTATGTGCACAGTGCCAACAGAAGAGTGACTGGGTGGAGGCCCTGCCCTGCCTCAAGGAAAACCTTCCCCAGCAGAGCATCTGGGGAGGTTTCTCACCCCAGAATCCTCATGGCACAGTACTCTTGGGCAGTAACTGGATACCTTTTATTTGAACAAACTGGGGGGGAAATGCTTCCTTAAGTGCTGACAGCCTTTTTAACCAATACATTTAAAATTGTACAGAACAAAAAATAAAATCAAAGACTGATCTTGTACAGATATTAGTGTTACCAGCATTCATGTGGAAATCAAGAGCAAAGAAAAAAATGTTAAACAACTCTGTACCATAACATTTTCTGTAATGATACTGAAACTTAATGAATAAAAAAAATCCTTGATCATTATTTAAAATCCATTGTGTTGGACTTGTTATTAAAAATGAAGATTGTCATAACATTCTGATTGGTTTAGTGATAGAAAATTTAAGATGTAGCATAATATTTATTTACATATTTATGACTATTCTTTCTATTCATTACTAGAAAATAGCTAGCAGATTTACAGTAAAGATGCTTGATTATTTAACTAAAGAGCCAAATTCTTATTTGAGATACCATGAAGACAAATTTCATCCATCTATATAGTTCTTTGAAATGAAAGAGGGAGAAAATAAGGAATGAAGCAGGAAGTTGCAGATTAGTGGACATTTTTTGAGCATTTAGAAATTGCAGATTAATGGACATTTTTTGAGCATTTAGAAAAGAAATAAGAAATGGGAAAAATCTGTGCTGGCCAAAGAAAATATAACAAATGAAATATACTTAATCCACAATGACTCCTTTAATAAAAATGTAGGGACATCTTTCAAATTATGGTAACAGAGAAGATTACATACATTTAGAGCATACTTAGTAAAGCGAACAACAGAAATTGGCCTGCCTGTAAACATGGTACCAAGTGATAAATAAAGCCAAGTAAAAAACAACAAGTATTTCATACTGATGTGTGATATGTCTAGAATTGAAAATAAAATGTTCTATATTTTAAATTTCTTTTATATTCACAATTAAAGAAGATATATAAGATGTTATGTGCTTTTCAGGGATGAAAAGATGGTTCAGCATGCACAAATTTATCAATGCATCTCATCAAATCAACAAAACCATATGATCATCTCAATAGATGCAGAAAAAGCATTTAATAAATTTCAGCATCTCTTTATGATAAAAACTCTCAATAAAATGGGTATACCTCAAGATAATAAAAGCCATATTTGACAAAACCACATCCAACATCATATGCAATGGGGAAAAACTGAGACTTCTTCTAAGATCAGGAGGAAGACAAGGATGCCCACTCCCACCACTGTTATTTAACATATTATTAAACATCCTGACTAGAGCAATGTTGCAAGAAATAAAAAGTATCTCGATTGGAAGGAAGAAGTAAAATAGTCACTAAACACAGATTATGTGATATACAGAGGAAACCCTAAAGAATCCAACAAAAACCATGAGAAGCAATAAATAAATACAGCAAAGTTGCAGGCTATAAAATGACTATACAAAAATATAGTGTGTTTCTATATGCAAACAATGAACCAGCAGAACTTGAAAAATGATGAAAACAGTATCAATCATGGTCTCACTAAAAATAAATTTAACCAAGGAAGTGAAGGATCTGTACTCTGAAAACTAAAAAACACTGCTGAAAGAAATTGAAGAAGAAATGGAAATACATTCCATGCTCCTGAATTGGAAAAATCAATAGAGTCAAAATGGCCATTCTACCTACAGCAATATACAAACATAGTGCAAACCCTGTTAAGATTCCAATGGCATTCTTCACATAAATGGCACAAAAAAAATCCTATAATTTGTATCAAGCTACAAAAAAAATCTCAGATAGCTAAAACAATTCTGTGAATAAAGGACAAAAATGGTCATGTTCTCTGACTGCAAACTATATTACAAAAGTACAATCAACAGTACAGTAGGGGAATAGAAACAGGCACACAGGTCAATGAAATAGTTAGAGAACTCAAATAAAACCACACATATATGGATAACTAATATGTGACAAAGAAGCCAAGAGCATACGAGAAAGGAAAGTCTTTTCAATAAATGGTGCTGGGAAAGCTGGACAACCACATGGAAAAGAATGAAACTATGCCATTGTTTCATACCAGATGCTAAAATCAACTCAAAAGGGATTAAGGATTTGAATATAAGACACAAAACCATAAAATACAAGAAAACAAAGGTAAAAATCTCCTTGACATTAGTCTTAGTGATGTCTTTGTGAATTTGTTTAACATCAGTAAGAGAACAAAAGAACATAGAAAGGGAACTACATCAAACTAAGAAGCTTCTGCATAGTAAAAGAAACCATCATTACAATGAAAAGGCAGTCTACTGAATGAAAGATATTTGTAGATAATTTATCAGACAAGGGGTTAATATCCAAAATATGTAAACAAATTAGTACAATCAACAACAAAAACTATGCAACTTGATTAAAAAATGGACAGAGAATCTAAATAAACATTTCAGTAAAAATATACAGATGGCCCATAGACACATACACACAAAAAGATGCTGTATATCAAAACCACGTGAGATTTCACCACTAAAGGTTAGTATGACTATTACAAAAAAGTCAAGAAATAATAAATTGGTGAGGATGTGAAGAAAAAGGAACCTACATCCTCATCAATTATAGGAATATAAATTGATGCAGTCATTATGGAAAACAATACAGAGTTTCCTTAAAAAATTTAAAAATAGAACTACCATATAGCCTAGTGATCCCACTTCTGGATATTTACCCACTGATTATGAAACATTAACTTGGGAAAAATGCAACCCTATGTTCACCGCAGCACTATTCGCAATAGCCAAGATGTTAAAACAACCCAAGTGCCTACCAATAGAGGAAAGGATAAAGAAGATGTGGTATATATACACAGTGGAATGCTACTCAGCCATTAAAAAGGTGGTATCTTGCCATTTGAAACAACATGGGTGGAACTTGGATTATACTAAATGAAATAAGTCAGAAGGAGAAAGATGAATACCTCATGATTTTACTCACTTGTGGAATATAAAGAAAACAAAATCACTCTTTAACTCTGACAACAAAATCTTGGTTTCCAGAGTTGAAGAATCAGGAAGGGAGCAGATAGAAGGGGCCAGTTGGTTGATGGTGGATGGTGACATTTGGAGGCAGGCATTTTAAGAAAATGTAAGCTTGGAACCTATACAGAGTTGTAAGCTAATGTTACCTCAATTTAAAAAAAAAAAAAGTTAAGGTTTAATTTAATGTTTCTAATATATTACTTGGCAGGTTAGCCCAGTTGGCTAGA
This sequence comes from Talpa europaea, assembly GCF_964194135.1. Lineage (NCBI taxonomy): Eukaryota > Metazoa > Chordata > Mammalia > Eulipotyphla > Talpidae > Talpa > Talpa europaea. The sequence goes on from NC_140075.1 coordinate 94,446,363, forward strand.
GCATAATGCTATAATGCTGACAATTTAATGGTTCTACTTGGCATGGTAGAATTCAGTGCTATGTAATGTATTTGTTTTTATTTTACCAAAGTTATTTTGACTTAAACACATATGATGTATGAAGTAAGATCTGTGACATGTAAGACGTGTCAAATATATATAGATATATTATAATTTTTGAACAGATATATATATAAATATTTGAGGTAAGAATTCTTTGTCTTAGTAATTAATGTTTTCATATTTTTGCTTATAATTGTATGACAGTTAAGCAGATCATTTTTTATATTTATATATATTTTACATCATTCTTCTTTTTTGTACAATGTATGCTTTCTCCTCTCATGTGTAGTCCCTGTATAATTCCCACCACCAATTCACCCATGCACCATCATCATAGTCCCTTGTGCCTTTTTCCTCCCCTGTTTTGATCCCTCTCTCTCCCCCTTTTCTGCAGTCTCTGATTTATAGTTGCCTGTTAATTTTGTTTTTTAATTTATTATTTTTTTCTTAATCCTTTATTTGGTTCCCCTACATTCCTCCTATAAGTGAAACCATCTGATATTTTTCTTTTTTTTTTTTCTGGCTTGTGTTATTCAGCATAACCCCTTCAGTTCCATCCATGTTACTGCAAATGGCATGAATTCCTTTTTTGATTGCTGAGTAATATTCCATTATGTATATATACCACATCTTCTTGATCCAGTCATTATTTTTAGGTATTTGGGTTGTTTCCATATCTTACCTATTGTAAATAGTGCTGCAATAAACATAGGGGTGCAGGTATCCTTTGGAATTAATGTTTTTGTGTCCTTTGGGTGGATTCCTGGGAGTAGAATTGCTGGGTCATATAGAAGCTCCATTTTTAGTAATTTGAGGAACCTCCACACAGCTTTCCATAGTGGTTGGACCAATTTGCATTCCCATCAGCAGTGTAGGGGAGTTCTTTTTTCTCCACATCCTCACCAACATTTGTTGTTTCCCGTTTTTATAATATGAGTCATTCTCACTGGTGTAAGATGGTATCCCATTGTGGTTTTGATTTGCAATTCCCTGATTACAAGTGATGTTGAACATGTTTTCATATACCTGTTGATCATTTGCATTTCCTCTTTGGAGAAGTGTCTTTTTAGCTCTTCTAAGCAGATCCTTTTAAACCTGTTTTATTTTGTAGGTTTTTGGTTCTGTGTCCCGATTGTTCAAACCATGTCACGCAATGAAAAATAATAAAATCAACAGATTAAGTTTACTAAGTAAATGTTATTAGGTGATGGTGCATGTTACACATGGATTCTCTGGTTGTTTTTCTTTTTCTTTTTTTTTAATTATTTGCTGATTGACTAACCTACAACCAACTCTTGATCTTCATGAAACCCTAAAAGGTAAGTCATTATCATTCCCAGTTATAAAAAGTGGGGATTTATCTAAGTACAGAATTCAAAGCAAACTGACTATACATCGTGTTATTCCAATGATGTACTGCATTCTAACATGCTTATAAGAAGTAATAATTTTGAATATAATATAATTCATTGTCACAGAGTTCATCAATAATTTGGCCTGGGACCAAAGGTTAAAGAATTGTTCAATTCTGACCATTTTGTGTGGTTATTTACCAATATTCTACCTGAAGTCTTTTGTAATAATAATTTATTTAACAAGCATTTACTAAATTCATACATTATGCCAGTTTCCACATTACACATGAAGGATACAGTGATGAATAAGACAAAGATGCTGACATCAGAAAGGAGAAGAAAGATGGTGAGAAAGTAAAAAAAAATAAATTTTTGAACATATTATAAAGTCTATGAAGCATCCAATGATATATTAGAGCATTCATTGCTGGAGGCCCAAATTATATTTGATTTTTTTATCAGGACCTAGTAACTTAAAAAGACAGAAATCACGCTAAGAGACTTGAATGTTGGAATAAGCTAAGTACATCTTGGAAGCCTAGAAAAACATGAAGGAAATGTTGAAGATATCAGAGACAATAACCATAAAAAGCAACTATTGGGGGGTTAGCAGGGTGTTTGGAGGTGCAGGGTGCTAGTGAGATAGGAAGGAAAGGTTAGAGTGATCAGAATTCTGGAATTCAGAGATCCAATCCTTTGGAGTTAGGATTCAACCCTCTTAAGGAGAGGGCACTGCCCAGCTGCAGATTCTAAGACTTCCAAAAAAAAAAAAAAAAAACTAGGAGGGCATAGTCAGTTGCTATTGCCAGAGTGACACTGAAAGAAATACAAAACAGACTAACAATAGCAGTCACTTCTGCCCTCCTTCTGCTTCCCAACTTCCTGGTAGTTTAATGCAACCTGTTGCTAAACCTAAGAGGGAGCTGATTGTTGAAAAGAAATGTAGTTTGCAGACTTGCAGCTACAGCACCACAAGGCAGAATGCAATAGTATATTTAAAGCTAAGAGAAAATCATTCATGAAGTAATTGAGAAATTGTTCTCTCAACAGGTGACATTTGAGCTCACATCTGAAGAATGAAAATAAGCACCATGTGTTAAATATTGAAAGCAGAGATTTCAGACAGAGGAAAGGGCATCACAAATATAACATCAGAAAGGAGACAGAAGTATGATGGGGTGGGGGAGGTGTTAGTGGGCCAGAGATGTGGTTGGAGAGAGCTGAAGCCAGGCAAGATGGAGCCAGAAAGTGCCCACAAGAGCCTTCTTGGATATAACATTAAATATACACATACTGTACTGTAATATATGTTAAATATTCTAAGACTATTGGGAAGCCACTGAAGGTTTTTTTCTTTGTTTTTTTAAAGGGATTATTTACTGAGTACCTCTTAAATACAGGGCACCATGCTAGATAAGGGTTTCTGAATAAGGAATTCATTCTCTCTACCTCCCACACCTCTTCCTCCGCCTGTATTTTCTTTCCTACTTACTGGCACCACCGTTAAGCCAGTTTCCCAAACCACAAATCTGTGAATCATTCTTTCTTCTCCCTCCCCATCCAGTTAGTCACCAAATTCTGTCAAGTTTACTAATATGTCTTCTCTTTTCTGTTTCCACTGCTACTGCCTTGGTCTCTGTCCCTCCAGAATTTCCCTCCCCAAATCCAACATTCACTCTGCTACCAGAGTGATCAGTTCAGAACACAAACCTTCCCTTTTAACTCTCTGGAAAAACTACAGCAGCATATGAGATCCAAGTCCTCAGTTAAAGCATTCAAACCCTCTAGATCTACCTCCTCCCTCTAATTTCATTATTTCCCCTCCATCTTTATGTAACACCAGACTATTTGCAGTCACCCTTCACACCATGTCATTATATGCCTCAGTTTCTTTGTTCAAGCTAATCTTTCAAGATTTAGCTTGGGGATCAACTCTTCCAGGAAACCTTCCTTAATTCCCCCAAATTGGACTAAGTACCCTTCATCTGTACCTCCAGTTATCACTGCACCTTTCTAGGATAATCTGCTTACATGATGCCTCCTCCTCTTGATGGTAAGTTCCTTAAGGGTGGAGATTGTTAACCTTTATAGCCCCAGCATGGCCAGGTGCCCAGTAAATAGTAAATGACTCATTACTAAACTAACAGAATTAACCTTGTATATCACTTATTGGGGAGCCAGACACTGAATCTGGCTAGAAAATTTCATATCCCAAACTTAGGACATCCAGCAGACAAGATCCCCATGCAGCCAGGAACAAGTGGGCAAATTTCATGAGGGACAAGGACAGAGTCATGGACTTTGTTTCAGCAAAGTGCCTCAAATTCTGATTTGTGATGTCATTTTTCCAAATGAAGTTATGTATATGGTTTTATATTCTGTGCACATTTAAAAGTATTAATATTTTAAAGGTAAATATTTAAAATAAATGATTTTTGTTTCTCTTTTTCATTATTCCTTTACTTTTTAATATCCCAATAGCCTAAAAAAATGGAAGTGAGATAATACCAGAGTTTCATCATCAAGGTATGTCAAAACTAAATAATATCAACATGGAGGAAATGGGATCAGATTTATATAAAATATTTCCTGGCCCTGAGACAGGAGAAACAGGAAAATGACAAGTGGTGATCATGCAATAAATAAGCTAAATGAAGAAATCGGTGACTAGAAATCTGGTATTTATGACTAGAAGAAGAATTTGAACCACCAAGAGCACTCAGGAGAGAAGCCCAGAAAGGGAGTGTCTGAGGCAAAGATAACAGGACACCCTTTGAGCCTGCACATGGAGCCAAAGGCCAGTGCCTGCAGACAACCAGTTACACAGAGAGCTGGCACCAGAGCCTGATGCTATTAAACAGTCAATTTACACAGCTGGCCCTCAACTCTGCTTCTGGGAAAACTGCCTGATATACATTCTATGCATGTGGATGCCGTGGTATCCCTGACCACACCTAGTCTCAAATGGGAAATAACATTTCTTTTTTTTTTAAGATTTATTTATTTTTATTTATTTGTTTGTTTGTTTATTTTTTTATACAGGCACTGGGCACAGTCAGAAGCATGGGAGGGTGAGCGAACTCACCAGAGCCAGAGCGGGGAGCAGAGCAGGCAGAAGGACCGAAGCACACTGCTGAGGGGAGTAGCGGGTGGCAGGAGAGGTCTGCGTGCCATGTGGGACCCTCCTCCGGTGGCCAGGGAGCAGCCAGGGATCGAACCAGCGCTGCAGAGGCCGCGGACAGCCTCACAACCCAGCGCTCAACCGCTGCGCCACCGGTGAGGCCCGGAAATAACATTTCTTAAGGAAACAGAAACACTATCATCTTCTCCAAAACTCAGAGAGTTCATGTATGAGCTGAGAGACTAGATATTCTGAGGCACACCTGTCAAAAGCAAGTGTTTGGGTCTTGTATATGGTAACCCAAATAAGGTGAACTCACCAAGGTAATGACCCCACCCCAAACCTGGGTGGCCAGCTAGAGACCCACTCATGAGCCATTACTGAATGCCTACAAGAGATGTATCCAGGATACACCAGAAGCTACAGGTACGAAGATCAAGAAGTCTCTGCCTTCTAAGAATATTGCTTGTTTAGCTCATAATGACGTAAATATGTTTAAATCTCTGAAAATTGAAATAAAGGGAGATTTAATGATATACTAAAGTGCTTACAACTTTTTCATAGGATATCTTTTTCTTGGTTGGTCTACTCCTAAAATTGACTTTCCTCTGAAAACTTCACACCACAACCAGAACTACCACACCTGAACCATGTGGGCTCCTCAGGAGCGCTGGCAACCCTTAATCCCCTTCAGAGTTGCTCCTTCCCACTTCTCTTACTTCAGAGATTATGTCAGCACATTATGATGCAGGGTCAGTAGAACAATGCCCAGAGCAGCCTGGCATCCTGTGCTTCTTTTACTAAGTGGTTAGTTGCCTGCCCAGAAGATATCAACACCTTCTGCCAAGGAAATGTGAAAAGAGTTGGACACGTGCTATTTGGAGACTATTCTCCTAGTAGACATCCAGGAGATCTCCAGGGATCTGTTTCAGCCTCACATCTTTGTAAGTGACTGTCTGGTAACTGCAATGTTGGTATGAACCCGAGAGACAGAAAAAAATGAATATTTCGATGAATTCTATTAATTGAAGGGTGTCTATTTTCTTTCTAGCTTCTTTTCCTTTGAATTTCATTTCTTATACTAGAGCAAGCAGGAAGTTCAGAGACTTACTATCTGGTTACCAAATTTCTTTATCTCAAAAATAATTTCATTTAGAGTTTAACTTTGAAATGAAGAGAAGCATTTCAAATTATTTTAAAATTTTTATTTTTCAACTGTTACTGCAGTTTTCTTCTGTGAATGACTGAGAATTGAATGAATTTGTGTAAAGACCATCATTTGTCATTATTTAAATGGCAAGAAGATCCAAAAGTTAGGGTTTTTCTACTCAAAGCTGAAAGGATAACAGAAGGCACCATTGTCAAGGGAAGGGCTACAGCAGTCAGGCTTCTCAAAGGTGCAACCAGAATTGCAACACAAAATTGCAACCTAGAATTGCAATGGATCAATTCAAAAAATGGGTGTCTGTGTTAAGAATCTTAGAAAACATTAGCCAAGTAAATGCTATGCTTCAAAGTGCTACAAAGAACTAACCTCAAAGCACCAAGTGTCAGAACAGCTTTAACAAGTGACAAGTAAACACCATCATTAACAGCTTTCATGTAATTAACGTTGGCTCCCCAACTCCCTCTCCCTCCCACAACCAATTTCCATTCAAATACCAGGTGTCTTGGTTCCAGAATCCCAATGACTGTATTTCTTTCTGAGAAAATAAAGACATCCCATCACGACCACAGAGTGAATGTTCCTCATATCCATACTATTCTTAACCCTAATGGGGCCTCAGTTATCCTTAAAACAACCCAGATGGGGACGTCCTCTTGGCATCATGGAAAGACTAGAGCAAAGCTGAAACATTTCTACCCTGAAATCTATATAGAACATTTCTTCTCTGTACTTGCATTCCACATTAAACCACAGGCATTGTTTTCCAGTCTGTAATCATATTTAAAGGAATCACTCTACCTTTCTTTTACTAAAAGAAGCCCAGAATGCTTTTTCCAAATGAAAATTGTACTGCAATTATGAGGAAAAATGCATCCTAATGTAACTATCTGCTGAATTAATCTCCACTCAATTGGAGCTGAAAAAAAGAAAAAAAGAGGATTGAGAAGGGGGAGAAGCACTAATTTTTAAAAAAATATATAAAGAATTTGCTAGTGGTAAGTGGGGATCTCAAATAATTAGATTCCTTTATGGTCTCCTTGTTCTGCATGCGGTTAAAGCCTGTCAAATTGCTCTGTATCTTTCTTGCTTAATTAAAAGTGAGGGCCTATATTAATGGTAAAACAAACCAGGATTGTGAAAATGAATATGCAATACTGGTAGAACAAATTATAAAAAAAGTTTCTGTGTGCAAAATGAAGTTTTGTCTTCCCATGATAAACTACAGCATCTCTGCTTTTCTTCTCTGGTTTTAATTCACACTTCATTTAACATATATTATACTTTTATATTATACATTCATGGTCCCATAATATGAGTAATCTATTTTTAATATGAAAAGTTACTTTTTATTTATGAGTTCTACATTATAGACCTCTACTGCATATATAATGATAATAAAGCAAGGTAGTATGAATTTTCATATAGAATTTATATAAATTAAGACTTGCTTTATTTAAAAAATCACATAGAATGTACAAATGTTCCATTTATTAATATTAATAACATTATTGCAAATTTCACTTGCAATAACCTTCCTCCCCTAATATCATATCATAAAGGTCATGGTCATGTCATTTTTTGACATACAATGATCACAAGGACATATATGCACTATTCATGTTATTATCTCCATGTATCTATGGATAAGAATAAAAATGTCCCAAAGTTATATCATGGTAATGTCCAATATATAACAGAGACTTAGAAGTGGAGACTAGTGTGGAACACTCCATTAAGAAATGCACAAACCCTGCAAATATACTAGAATCATTGAACTGTGCCCTTTAAATGAGTAAGGTGATAGTACATAAATGAAATCTAATTAAAGCTATACTAAAAACTGGTCCATGTGTAAAATTATTAGGAAAGCCAAATTATCAATAAAAGTCCAGCCCGCACAAATTAGAATTGTTTTGAATCATCACAATTAATAGCAGTATCTCAGTGTAAGTGTTGTTCACTGGGTAGAGGAATGGGTGCTGTGAGTTGTCTAGCTGCTCTTCTACAATCCCCCCAACAAGGTAGCAGAGCAGAGCACAAAGTTCCTATCAGAGTGCCTTGAATCACCTACTGCTTTTTAAGAGAAGATCATTTCTCAAACATCAGTTTAATCACTGGGCACAATTCATTTTGGTACGTCTCACCAGAGATTGTGACATTCCAAACAATGCCACACCCTTACTGGTAACTGCTGTTTTTAAAAGTATTTACTGTTATAGGAAAATTTTATATAATGTGTACACATATTTATGTAAAACTAGAGAGATCAAACTTTATATACCTTTTGTACACCAAAAATTTAATACAGTCTCCAAATAAATAGTTCATATATCGTAAATAGTTCACTTAACAACTGATCCTGCTCTTAGACCACTGACAAAATGCATGGTGGTGAGTGTGCAGCCAAAATGGGTTTCATAGAGCAATTCATATGTCTTAAGAACAGTGCAGCCTTAATTAACCAGGATAAGTGTAAAGGCTGGTATAGGGCGATGAGGTTGTGGTGCACAGATTGACCATCTCAAATAACAGTAGCAACATAACTAGTTAACATTCAAGCATTTACTATCTATGTACATAATTCAAAAGTGTCAAAATAATCCCAGATTTAGTAACAAAAAAAAAATCACATCAAAGAAGATAATAAAGATTCGATTTCATTTTCTGCTTCTTAGCTGACCTCTCCTTTGTTACAGAATTCAAAGCAGACAAGAAAGGCAAGGCCCGGGCATGGCTCCAAATGCACGGAAGCCCTGCCCTTCCTCCCATTTCCCCCTCTCCAGGCGACCTCTCCATGCTCTGTAAACCCTAAATCCACAGCTATTCCTGCTCCCCTGGGAGACCATCTGCTGATGGCTTTCTGGAGGCACTGGGCTTGTAACCAAGCAATTCTAGAGGCCATATAAATGTCTGTGCTAAAAATGAGCATTCCTTAGTCCAGTGGTCACGGGACATCTATACATTAGCATCCACCAGTAAACACTAGACATACCCTCTGGAATGTGAGTGTTGTCCTTTTCTCAGAGTGTTGTTTTTTTTTTTTTTTTAATGATACAAGAGTTGACTATTGCATTTCACCAAATCTAAGATCCATCAACTATTAAGATAGGCCATTAAAGGACTATGGGGAGCAAGGCGGGGATCCTGCTGGTTAGATAGTCAATGCTTTCTTAGAGTTTTTCCACATATTATCTGTTATCATCTGTGCTGTCATCCTTGTGCATTTCTTAAAGGAGTGTTCCACGCTAGTCTCTACTTCCAAGTCTCTGACATGTATTTGGCAAGTTTCATACTGGAAATTTTTAAATGGCATCAACAAATGATTTTCAGGTACCCATGAGGGACACATTTTAAATGGCAATTAAATGCAATACCTGTAGTATTATCAATGTATATAATTTAATAGGAACAATTATACGATGTTCATGCCCGTGACAATCATGTTGTGGTTGCCCAATAGCAGAGAGTGATCACAAGGCATGTTCCACCTCCAGAGTTGTTAAACTGAGGAAAAATATGTTTCTTAGCATGAATATAATTTGGGAAATTGTTATCAAGCTAGCAGGGATCAAGAGGGAACCTAGCCCGGCAAATGCTGGGTAGATTATACTTTTCGACTCAAGGCGATGTGATAAGGCTGATACAGGTACTGTTTAGGTGCTCACTGCTAGACCACCATGGTGCTCACTGCTTTCTGTACATCACTGTGTTTGAACATCCAACACTGCATTGGGGTGCGTTATCTCATCCACTTTTTATACATGAGGATAATGAGCTCACAGATGTGAAGTAAGCAGGTTTGCAAAGTGTAAATATGAACCGAGATGTGTCTGACTACAGAATTCACTATATTCCCCCATACCAGTTTCCACACTGTTTATAGCACTTGAATTCAGATAGTGATTATGGTTGTGTTCCCCCTGGTTCAGGTATTCCTGAAAGGTCATTTAAGTCAGAGTTTTACGGAGAGGAAAAATGCTTGTCACAATGACTGTAACCACAACTTAGTATGAAATACTAGAGAGTTGTATAGGCTGCTCCAATTTTTTTATAAGAATATTACATATAAAGCTTCTCACAACCTTCCATTACTTTCTTGTTGCATTATCAAATATCCTCAAAGGCTAGAGAACCCAGAATTTCACTGGTTGGTAGTTTCAGGCCAACTATGAGCTATGTACTCGAAACCGTCTGGTTCCACTCAACAAAAGACCATGATTATGATCCTTGATAACTGCTCATCCCAAATGCTGACAGCAGCCCCCAGCCCCCGCCCCGCCACTTCACCCAGCTAATTTAGTTAAACTCTTCCTAAAGCCTTGAAACCACATACAAAATAAGGGTAAAGATTAGTGACATTTTCTTCTTTTGTATACACTTCCTCTGTTTTTGTTTCTTTCATGAAAGACTGCATCATGAAAAGGAGGAAGCCCTACTGAAGTGAATTAAAGCTTTGTCTTCATGCAAGGACTGTGGCTTGGCCCTGAGTTAAGGTAAGAAGTGATGGACCATAGAGAAGAGACTGTGTACTGAGTCATCATACTCTCTCCTTCCATTTTCCTTTCTCTCTTCCTTTCTCTCTCACTTCCTACTCTAATTACTTCTCTTTCCAAGCTTTCCTTTTTTCTTCTTCCCCTTTTATGGGAATTCAGTGTACCAAAGTTGTTGCTCTGAGATCTTAAGAGGGGACATGTGAACTAATGTGAGAGTGTCTGAGCTGGGAGGGACAACAGTTTAAGAAATCATGGCTGTTGGGCCTCCCCAGTGGCGCAGCGGTTGAGCGCTGGGTTGCGAAACTGCGCGCGGCCTCTGCGGCGCCGGTTCGATCCCCGGCTGCTCCCCGGCCACCAGAGGAGGGTCCCACATGGCGCGCAGACCTCTCCTGCCGCCCGCTGCTCCCCTCAGCAGTGTATTTCGGTCCTTCTGCCTGCTCTGCTCCCCGCTCTGGCTCTGGTGAATTCTCTCACCCTCCCGCACTTCTGACTGTACCCAGTGCATGTATAAACAAAACAAACAAACAAACCAGCAAACAATAAATAAAGCATGCCGCTATTAAAAAAAAAAAAAAAAAAAGAAATCATGGCTGTTCTGGAAAATGAAAGGTGAGCCCTGCTGTGACACCCTAATCCAGATGGCTGCTGATCTTTGTTTGTAGGAAATCAGGCAGAAGTGGTCTCTGCATCTCAATGCCCTTGCTAGGACAACAATGAAACATGTTCATTAGTTAGCTTTAGCTTGAGCTGGTGGAAAAAAGAATCTGAAGAAAGGCTGAGGTAGAAATACATAGAGAGGAGCTGCTGCTTGCAGTTAAAGACTTCTTTTAACTGGCATTGAGTTTCTGAAAAGGGTGATATTTTGAATATATAAGTAGAATTACATCCTGAGGCCTTGTTCCCTTCTTGGAATTTTATCATTTCTGGTGGATGAAAAGTGAAATCTAATGATGTAGAGCCACTGTTTTTTGAAGTAGTTTTGGAAAGTCCAAGCAAGAGAGCAGGAGATGAACAACTGTCATGGATCAGATAATCTACTACTCCACCAACCAAGCATTGAGCTTCAATCTTTGGTGAATGATCAGGAGATGTTTCAGTTTAGTATAGTTTTGATACCTACTTACAAAAAGAACTTGAGAGCTCTCCATGACAGAAAAGGTAATGATGCCCTTAATTAAGAAAACAGAAAATAATAGTTTGGAAGAAGAAGGACATTTGAGGAGAGACCTCCTGAGAGGACTTTCCTAATCATCCTAATTAATTAGAATTGCCAGTCTCACTATCCAGGCCTTTTTCATTAGCTAGAGTCTTTGTAACTTTCATCTCCCAACATCTTTATTTTTTTTTTACTTGCTCACTGTCTCCCCAAGGAGAATAAGCTGTATGAGGGCAGGAAACTCATCGGTTCTCTTCAGATGTATATTCAGATCCCAGTGCAGTGCCCAGCATATCATAGATGTTGATAGAATTTGCTGGATTCTAATTGCTAATTAATGAATACATAGGCAACTGAATTTTTTTTTTAATTTTCTCTATATCTGCTCATTGTACCTCCACTCCTTCTGTTTCCTGATGTTGGTATATAAGCACAATGAAGAAGAATGACAGGAAGTCTACCACTAGGACCAGTGAGGAAGACGCCACCTGTGACCGACACACCCTCAGTGCAGGAGATCTTCAAAATATGTTGGGTGAAGGAGAGTATGCACCTTTTGTGTCTCCTCCTATGTTAGAGAGCAATTTTATTCAGGTAAATAAATAAGAATTTGAACCTTGAATTATATGCTAATAATTTAAGTAGTTACTTTTCTCAAAAAACAACTGAAAATTTGGGGACAGTTATCTTAAATACAGCAAGGGAATGTGTGATATAATCTAAAGGAAAAATTTTAGACCTTCAAACAATGTTAAAATAATTAGTGTTAAAGGTAAACTCATTTCAAATTTTCCCAACAAACTCTTCCCTAAGAGTTCTGTCCTAACTCTACCATAATTATCATATTATCATAATCTTCCAAAAATTATATTAAGAGCTTGTAGTGATTTTTAGAACATCCTGTCATAGGAAATCATTCAGATTAACTCCTTTCTTAGTCTTAGAAAACATTTAAGTAATAACATCAACAACACAGGTAGGACTTAAAATGAATTTTGGCTCTTAGCTCTGAAGGTACAGTTGTCAAATTGTGCCAGGGAGAAAGTTTCCTTCTCATAAAAATGAACCTATATTATGAATGAAACATTTCAATGCATTTAGGAGCAGGTCGGACTTTCCTCTTAAACATTCAAACAAAAAATGGGGAGATAAGTTCGATGATGTTGGCCATAGCCCTAAACTTCATAGAAATGCCCCAACTACATCTAACATGGAACATACACACTCAAGCAGGTCCTCAGCTGATTCCATGAAGGACTGACAAGGAAGACAACAGACACATCTTCATTTTTCATAAACATGTTCTATACATTGATGCCTGGTTACTAGGGAGTTCTTACCTCAGAACACCATTGGCAAGAGGTGATGACTTGAGGAACACTCATGTTTAAGTCACATCCTAGAGCACAGGTGATCAGACATGATTTGTTATCTACTTCACCTTCTACATTTTTCTTCCTACTAATAATATTTTCATTTTATTTTTCACGTTTATTCCTGTACCTTTTCAAATAACTTTTTTCATGTGCCAGTGAATACTGGGGGAGGTAACTAGTACCCTATAGACCAGACATGACTCCCTATCATAATTGGTTAAGTCACTCCTTTCAAGATGTACAAGCTCTCTTGATTAGTGTCTTTGGCAACAAGTTGCCAAGATTCCTGACTCATAAGTTAAACAAACAAACAAAACCAGCAATTATCTCAAATAGAGTGAAAAGGCCACATGATATCAGCTTACCAGTGATGAGTCATTAAAGACCCAGGTTCTCTCTGCTCTGTCACCCTCAAGCTTTCTCACCTCAGGACATCACATGCTAACAGGACAGTGACAATAGCCAGCAATAGAGAGATGCAGCTCATCCTTCCAATTCTTTGTGAGGGCAGAGAAACCTTTCCCAGAGTCACCAAGAGGCCTCCACTATGTCCCACTAGCCAGGCTGGGTCACATGTCCCTGCTGAAAGCAATCACTGGCAAGGGGCTGGGAGGAGGCAGGATCATTGTGATTAATAAGGATTTGACCTTTGTAAGGGGCATACACCATCCTTGAGGGATGGATATGAGACAGAGTAAGAATTCAGTTAGTAAGGAAGAACAGGGACAGAGTTTTAGATAGAAAATCAATAGTGGAAGCTACAAATTCTAAGTGTCTTTGTTTTTACATGATTTTATTTGAACCAGTTATTGCACAGCTGAGAAACCAAGTTTTACCCCTCTCTGACTTCCTTCATATCCCTGGCTCCACAATTTTCAGTTTCTCCACTTCCAACTAGCCAAGATTCTTAGACTTTGGAGTTTTGCACTTACTGTCCTCTGCCTGGAAAACTCTCCTGTCCACCCAACCACTATATCTCCCACATTGTTTAGGCCTTAGCTAGAGGGCCTTCCCCGGGGGAGACTTCCCTGACCCTATGTCTAAAATGTACTGCAGCTGGCAAATCGGTAGATGTACAGGAAGTTTGCAAGTTTGTTGTTAAAAAGCTATTATTAAAAATGAAATTGTATAAACTTAGTCAACAAATGATATTTAAAACAAGGTCAAAAATATTTGAAACTCATCAATCCTATTATTTTACTGCATTTTATCATTTCTATATACTCTTGAGATTATAGACACAAGAGTTTGGCAAGCACATCCAACAAGGAACTAATATCCAAGATTAATAAATAGCTCATACAACAAAAAAAAATATAAAGAACCCAATCAAAAACGGGCAGAAGAATTGGCACTTCTCCAAAAAAGACATCAAGAAGGACACAGGCACGTGGAAAAATATCCATCATCACATACCAGTAGGGAAATGCAAATCAAAAGCACAATGAGATACCACCTCACACCTGTGAGGCTCACATTTAAAAGGCCAAAAACAACAAATGTTGGTAAGATGGGCGTGTAAACTGGTCTGGCCCCTATGGAAAACAATATGAAAGTTCCTCAAAATACTAAAAATTAGATATACTATATGACCCAGCAATTTCACTCCTAGGTATCTACCCAAAGAATGCAAAATACTAATTTGAAGGGATATATACACTCCTGTGTTCATTGTAGCATTATTTACAATAACCAAATTATGGAAAGAATATGAATGCCTGACAACAAAGGAGTAAGTAGATTAAAAAGATGTAGCATATATACAGGATGGAATACTGAATTATAAAAAAAGAAAGAACTCTTGCCATTACCACATGGATGGAACTTGAGAGGATTATGAAATGAAATAAGCCAGATGGAGAAAGACAAATACTCAACAATTTTCATTCATATGTGGAATGTAGAGAAATAAAACAAAGAAACAGACAAAACCAAACTAAAATAAAGTCTAGCAATATGACTTCAGAATTAAGGCTGCTAGAGGGAAAGGGTGAATGGGGGTGAGAACAAAGCGGGGGGGGGGAAGGGACCCTATGATCTCTGATAACTATGGGTGCTTTAGTGATGGATGTGATAGAGTGACATACATCTGACCCCTAAATTATATACAGTGCTATGAACCAATGTTACCTCAATATATTTTTTAAATAAAATTAAAATATGAGGTAAAAATTTTAATTAAAAATAAAATATATTGCAGCAAAAGGTATGAGTCAATTACATAATAAAAATCACAATACAAGGGAAAAAATTCATCACTGCTAAATAGTTACAATAACCAAAAATGGAACCTTCCCAAAAGCTTATCAATAGTAGAATGGATAATATTTGAATAATGGAATAATATTCAGCAAAGAGAACTATGTGCAACACTGTGAGTAGATTTTAGAAATGCGCTATTAAAGGGATGAAGTCAAACAAGGCTCATCGGAGCACAAAAAACATGCAATTCTAGGCTATGCTGATGAAAGTCAGAATTCCATTTTCCCAGTAGGAAGAGGCAGGGAGGAGAAAGGACCCTGAGGGTGGCTTTTGGATGGTGACAATTTCTGTTTCTTAATTTGTGGGCTGGCTACACAGATGTATTCAATCTGTGAAAATCCATTAAGTGGTAGACTTTCCATATATGTACTTCAATAAAGCATTAAGACAATAAAAATGGTTGGCAAAGAGCAATGAAGACTTCTCTGAAAGTCATTTGGCTCTGATAATTTAAAATAGAGCATTCTATGTCATTATTTGTAAGTTGTGTGCTACTCATCTTTTACATCAGTAAAACTTATAATAAACGTGTATACATTCATGTGTTGATAATACATGAATGAGACTGTTGATAATATTTACCAGCACACCAATGCCTACATCCCCCTCTAAGTCCCCTGTTCTATTCCCCACAGCATCCTTAACTTAAGTTTAGAGAACCATTCTTACAGTAATAATTTGTGGCATGCTTAATTGTTGAATATTTTTCTTCCCTGGTAGACCCTCAAGGTTAGGGACTGTGGTTGCTTGTTCTCTGTGATTACTACGAGAATTCCAATAACGAGTATGTTCATTCCTCCTTTTTTCACCTTGCCTAGGTAAGCAAGATTGTAAGGACCATAAACCTTATCAGAAAATTCCTCTTCCTGTTCTCTGCCTTAGGTCAACAGAAGAGGTGAATCCATTTACCTTCATAACCGAGCCAACTGGGTGACTGTAGGCATCTGCTCTTCCTGGCAAACCCCCCAGACCCCTAATGTCATGCTGCTGGCACATCTGAAACCCGCTGCCCCAGAAGATGCAGAATCTCTGTTTGAAAGTCTTCTGACATCTCCTTCTCCAGAGAAAGTGGTGCTCACCAGGTAAGTTACGAAGGGAAGAGGTTAAGGATCCCTCAGAAAATATGCTTTACCCTTAAGGAGTTGAAAAGAGAGACACCAATGACAGTTGTTTGAAGGGTGCATCTCACTTGCACTCCCTGCTACAAAAGACAAAGTCATATTCTGAGAGTCTGAGAAAATAGTTTATGACAACTTGGCAATCTATCAGGGAGTTAATTTTTAAAGAATTAAGCCTAAGTAGGAGGAAATTCTTGAAAGCACATATTAAATGCCTCTCTTCCCTCAACTCCCCAATTCCCATTAGAATTCCCTCTGGTCTTGTATCAAGTCACTAACTTGCTATAAGACCTATAGCAAATCACTCAGCTTCTCTTAAGTTGCAACTTTACAAGATTAAGTGGGACAATTCCTTATGGTAAGCAGCTGTTCCTCTGATTTTTCAGTATATCAGAGCCTTAGGAATATAATTAGGAGCCTGATGACATGTACTAAAAGTCTGTATTTTCACCAGCCCTGGGAAAATGGTGCCCCCCCCCAAAAAAAATACTACCCATACCCCAGCTGCCCTACCAAGGCTAGTCTGGGAGCCAAGCCTGTTGTCCTGAGTCTTATTCTTCAAGTTGATATAAAACATGAAAGCAAAGACCTTTCATAGGTCTCCTATCAGGCCTCCAGATGACATTTGTGTTTGTTGGCAGGTTTCTTCCTCTGCAGTTTGTGACTCTTACTGTGCATGATTTTGATAATATGCGCCTCAAAGTAAAGTTGGTGAGCGGTCGAGCCTACTACCTACAGCTCTGTGCTCCTGCCCACAAAGAAGACACCTTATTTTGTCAATGGGTGGACCTCATCTCCTTCTTGAATCAGGAGAAAGCCAAAGCTTCCAAGATATCAGGAGTCTCAAGCCTCTCAGAAATCACAAATAGTACAGACATCACAGGCTCAGTGGACATCATGGATATTGCAGCGATCACAGATATAGGGCCCTCACACCTGTACACATGCACGGAGCCCACCCATGTCATAGAAAGCACAGATTTCTCAGAATTCTCAGATGTCACTGATGTCACCGATGTCACAGATATTCCAGAAAATGAGGTCCCAGAGGTTCCAGATGTGAGAATTGTCACTGAAGTCACAGAAATCACAGACCACTGTGAGGTCAGAAACAGCTCAGGGGTCACAGTGGTATTTGAAGGTGACGATATAGGAAGGGTTATGCAAGAGCAAAAGGTATGTGACATGAAAGATTTATTAATTATCTATAAATAAGAGTGATAACTAAGATCACACTGCCTAGTTAACTGTCTGACCCTGATTATTATTTGCTATGGAACTTACTAAGAGTAACCTAATTTTTGCAATCACATTTGATTCCCAGACCCAGGTAAAAAGAAGTTGTAAGATATCTCCTGAAATAGGCTGTGACTATCCTTTTCATTAAATTCAGCCCAGTATCAGAAAGCTATGATGGAACGGAAAGAACTTTGAAATCAGTCAGAAGACCTGGATTGGAATTTTGTTCTGTGATGTATTATTTTGGCCAAAGCACTGAATCTGCATGAACCTCAGTTTCCTCATCTCTAAAATGAGGAAATTAATATCATATAAGGGATATTTTGAGGTTTAAATGTATGCAAAAGAACGCAATAACTTGACGGATCAGTTGAAACTTTAATAAGTAAAAGTAAAGGTGAAAATAGGAAAATAAAAACCCAAAGAACTGAGTGGCTTTAGAAAAAGTCAGAAGTGGGAAAACACAGAGCCATATCCAAGAAGGATTCCTTCGGTTTGGCTAGAGCATAATATACATGTAGAATATTAGGATACAAGGTTGGAAAGTTGCTTATAAGTCTTGAATGCCAAATTAAGATGTGTGGGTTTCACTTTCTGGCAAATCTTAACCACAATAGGCCTCCAAGCAGGGGAGTGAATGAACTGTTTTTTAAAAAAATTGATCTGGGGCCTCCCTGGTGGTGCAGTGGTTGAGAGCTGGGTTGCGAAGCTGCCCGCAGCCTCTGCAGCTGCAGCGCTGGTTCGATCCCCGGCCCTGGGCAAGGGTCCCACATGGCGCGCAAACCTCTCCTGCTGCCCGCTGCTCCCCTCAGCAGTGTACTTCATCATTCTGCCTGCTCTGCTCTCCCCACTGGCACTGGCTCTCTCACCCTCCCGCGCTTCTGACTGCTTGTATAAATAGATAAATAAATCTTTAAAAAAAATTGATCTGATGATAGAATGAGTCACAGGTAAAGAGATTAGTTTGAAGACTGTTGCTAAAAAAATTCAGGGAGCCCACAACAGAAATATAGCAAGGGGAAATATGTCACAGAATAAACTGCTACAGTGGAAAAGTATAACTTCGTTAGTTATCAAAGAAATGCAGTATTAGAAAAACAATTTAACCCATGCAACTGTCAACTGAAACAATAAAAACAGTTCATACTTAAAGGTGTGGCCAATTTGGAATTCATTCAGATTCATAGTAGGAATGAGAATTGGTACAAACTTTCTTGAAATCATTATGCATCAAGAACCTAAAAATGTTTATACCTTTTAACCTGGTGATTCCACTTCTAAGAATCTTTCCTAAAGAATTCATCAGCTAAATTTTAAAAAATTCATCAGAAATGGGAATGAGGATTTAGTTATAAAGATGTTAAATCAAACCATATTTATACCAAGTTTATAAAAATAAAATAATGAAAATATGGTAGTGACTAAACTTCCACCACAGGGGATAGCTAAATGAATTTAAATACATGAAGGGCAAGTGCCCTATTTATTTGTACAGGAGCAATAGCAGTATCTGACTAGATCAGGGTCATTCAGTAAATATTTGTTAAATGAATAATTCTGTAGCTATTATGTGAAGAATTTTTCTTAGAAAAATATTCATGATAATAAAATTGGTGAAAAATGAAGGCTATGATCCCTGTTATAAAAAAAAACATTTATACCCACAGAAAACCAAAGGGGGAAAGTCATATTATTTACAGTAGTTGTTTCTGGGTTGTGGAATTATAGGCAATTCATATTTTCTTCCTTATACCTTTCTAAATTTTTTCCTATATAAAAATAATTTTAATTAAAAAAGATTCACACAACTTTTAATGACATAAGAAAATGAATATACATGAATGGATAATAAAAAATGTAGGACATAGAAATGTGATATGGTCACAGAGCAAACACATGCAAAATAAATAAATGGATGAAAAGAGCAGGATGAAATGTGCACAGTAGTAGTTTTTCTAGCCCGTGGCATCAAGCGAGCAATATTTTTCTCCCTTTCATTTATTATCTTATAGGATTTTCTAAACTCTGTAATAAATATGTATTACCTTTATTACCAGAAAACAAATGAAATTTTGTCTTGAAGGTAGAAAATTATTGCATTATTTTCAAGGAAACATAATAAAGAAGATGAACTTGGCAGGGGCCATGGAAGGGAGAAGGTGCAGACAGGAGGCGCCTTAGACACGGGGTCTTTAGGACTGGCTGGCCAGTGGCTCAGAGAGCGACTCTGAGGAAGACAGTAATGACTAGCGAGGTGGCATGTTAACAGAAACAGAGAAATGAGGGGAAAGAGAGATTTCAGGGAAAATCAGCACTGTGCTGTTGTTATGGACCTCCAGCTCCAGTCACCTACTAGGTGCTGGTAAACAAGAATAACTTCAGATTGGGGAGTAAAAAGACATTTCTAGAACACCTTCCTTTCTCTGGTAATTCAGGGAGAGGAATTATGATAATTAACCACTAATCCTCTTGAGTGAGATGTCTTTGGTTTATGTGACCTCAAAAACTTTTGCATGTACTATGTCAGACCCCTTTGCTTCCAGTCTCCATGCCCACCAGGCTCCTTGGTAATTCTGAACCACCAAATTCTCAATCCCTCATGATTGTGCCTGTCCACTCAAAGTCACTCCATAAATACAAATGAAATGATCCCTGTATTATACACTGTGCCATAAGTAATCTACTTCTGTGTAATACTCTTGTCACCTCATTTGCTGCTGCTTATTTTTATAGGAAACACTGGAAAACAATTGGGAAACTGAGTATCTACAAGATACAGGAAATAAGGATGGGTTAAAAGAACCCTCAGAACATGTCACCATCTCAGATGTAACACTGACTTTTGAAGGTGAAAGATATTTTTATGATACATTGACTTCAGACAAAAGTGCGACAAGAACATCTGAAGAGATGAATAATACAACCTCTGCATTAAAGATAACTGATTTTAAAAACATGGCTCTTGAAGCTGGAAGATCCAGGTATGTGAGGCATGGAAATGCCACGGAAATCTAAGATGAAATAATGTGAACAGTGTATGCAACTCAGACATTTCTTGCCGAAGACTTTTAGTCATAGATAGAGTGTGTAATTAAATGATGATATAGTCAACTCTTAATTACACACACTTGATTCACTTAATTAGTTCCACCTTAGCTAATTTTTATATTTATGCCAACTTCTCATGCCAGTCAGTTGATATTCTGGCCTTTCTGCCTGGAGTCTATTCTGTGTGCTGAAGAAAATAGAATACAGTCACATTATCCACATTTTTAGAGTTAGAGTGACCATGAGTGCTTTTTCTTTTATCATTATACTTTTCTGTATATACATATACCTTAAACGTCTCTACATTTCCAGCTAATCACCTAATAATCTGAAAAAACTATTCTCATAATTTTAGTAGCTTGATTGCAGGCTGAATTTGAAAGAGCACTGCAGTGTTATAAAGACAAAAGGTAATCTGATCATTCTGCAGTAATGCCTAAAAAGAACCTCAAGAAAAATCTAGAAATTTAAATGCTTATGTTAGCAAGAATAAAAAGTTTGAAAGTAATCAATCATGGCTAACTCCTTTTAAAAAAAAAAAATGAGCAGGAGGAAAACAAGACAATAAACTTAAAGAAAAAAATAAACTTGAAAATTTTAAAACAACTTTAAGTACTAGGAAGAGTTTAGTTGGTTCTTCTCAAAAAGGATGATAAACAAGGACACCATTGGACAGTTCTTTTTCTTTTTTAGGATGAAATTGAAAATGAAAAAAGCATTAACATTAATAGAAAGAGCAGTAAAATGTTATTGAGAAAGATTATACACAATTTTGCTTTAATAACTTAGAAACCCAAAATTATATAAATGACTTTAACAAAAATGTAAAGACAAAACTAACACAATCAGAACTTGAAAACATAGAATCACTCTATCATAGAGCTTCCATAAAGCAGACGACATAGTTGTAACTTTTACTGAACAGTTTTTCAGATACTCTGTTTCATGTAATGTTTTCTTTTAAACATAGAAAAATTATGTTTGATTTCCCTAATTTTATGAAGCAAATAATTTGTCTGGCTTGTAAAACTTGACAAAGTCAAAACACGAAAAGCCTTACTCCTGCTGTTAATAAATGCTAAATCCATAGGGTTTAGCAGGCAAAATAAAGCAAGCTTAAGATAAAATTAAGGAAACTCATGATAAGTTATTATTTAGATGTGGGAGAGTGGAACTATAATTTTTTAAAAACATTAAAATATGTTGGGATGATGGTACCTCCACTTTGGTAGTAATTGAAGCATAGACACATAAAGAGGTGCAAAGTGGTACTCCCCAGCAAAGGGTCAGGAAAAAGACAAAACTTGGAAGCTGACCATAGATCTGAGGCATAGATCAGGGGAGGGGGAAGGAGAGGGGTCAAAACAGGGGAAGGAAGAGCATAAGGGAGAGATAGACCACCACTTCTATGGTGGTGGGGGTACTACAGGGAGG
Organism: Talpa europaea; assembly: GCF_964194135.1. Taxonomy (NCBI): domain Eukaryota; kingdom Metazoa; phylum Chordata; class Mammalia; order Eulipotyphla; family Talpidae; genus Talpa; species Talpa europaea. Next base: position 94,468,196 of record NC_140075.1, read on the forward strand.
ACTCCTCAAGGGAGAAATCAAATAATGCCCAGAAATTAAATAAAAATTTTAATAATCAATAGATATTATTTCTTAAACTACAATTTTAGATTTACAGAATAATTGAGTTGATAGTAGAGTTCTACCCAATCCACGGCCACCTCCTCCCTTCTCCTGGCACCCCAGTTTATCCCTATTATTAACACATTTGTGTGGTACATTTGCTACAATTAGTGATTATTGTTGATACAGTATTAGCTGCAGTTCCTCATTCAAGTTTCACTGTTTGTTCTATGAGTTTTGTGCATTCACCATTACTTGACAGAACAGTCTTACTACCCCAAAAGTCCTTCAAACAGATTAACTCTTAATGGTATTTTGAAATATTAAAATTGTAAGGAAAATACAATTTTAGAATGAAAATGGTCTGTGGCTTTTAAATTTTGTTAGTCTCACTATTGTGATCACCATTAGAAATGATAAGAAAATGAATCCATATATATATATATATATCAAAAATCATTCTTCAAAAGAAAAAAAACAACCTTAAAGGTCAGCAAAATCCAATATTCTTCAATGCCCTATACTCTACCTCCCAGCCCCCAAGCCCTGTGCCATTTATATGCTGACTCTACTGGGGGAAAAGAAACAAATAGATAAAGAAAAAACCCCACAAATTTTAGTCCTGAGTAATCCGATTAAGCTCAGTCTAATCAAGCATGGATTCCTTTTTATTGCCTATTTTCATCAGGGACATAATTACCAACTAGAGTCTAATTTTAGAATGTTAATTATGAATGAAAGATGTAATATCTAAGAACAGAATGGGATGCACTGATGCTTTATTCCTGGGACATCTGTGGGATTAAGTCAAGAACACTGTGAGATTGATAAATAAATTTCACATGCTATTCTCAAGACCAAGAATTTCAATGACATTTCAGTGACGTGCTTTGGAACAATGGGAAAAAATTAAACAGTGACCTTGTTGGTTATTTTGCCCTCAGACTCAGCAGCCTTAAAATGTAAATTAAGTAATTTAAATCTAGGTGGGCAAGCAAAAGGCAGTAGAGACTCCTGTAATGTCACTGTTGGTGCTTTAAAAAGCGTTTATATTCCTTCTCATGCCTTGACAAGAGTTCTGCTGACTCTCCCATTTTTTTTCTCCCCCCAAAATAACCTTTTCTTTTTCTTTATAATTTATATTTCATTTTTATAACATAATTATGCAAAATCAGGATGTATTTTAAGCCAATTAGTGGTTTTTTTTAGTTTCCTGATGATCCCCTGAAAAAATTTATTTTTTATTTTTTTATATTAATTTTTTTAATTTTTGTTTTAGAAAGGGAAATGGCAGACTTTAATTTGCACCCGTTTTTAAAGGATACTTACTCGATATTTCTCAGTCCCTTAAAAACTTTCATCATTACACTCAGCCTTCCTTTAATTTACCAGACTTATTTGGCAACGTGAGCACTTCTTTGCAAACTCCTCAGAAAATTATTAATTTTTAACCATCACTTTAGAAAGATCTACTGTCGGAATTGAACTGGATGTGTTTGTCAAATCCCTTCAAATGGATCATAAATATGTTTTTGTACATTTATCTGGGAAGATTTTATCTAAGAGCAATTATTCCTCCCAAATGCTGTATTTTTTTAAAGATTTATTTATGCATAGAACAACCGGGGTGTAGGCCAAAGGTACAGAAGTGGGGGTGGTGACAGGATTCACCAGAGACAGAGTGGGGAGCAGAACTGAAATACACTGCTGAAGGAACAGTGGGCAAGACAGGAGAGGTCTGCTGCACCATATGTGGGTTAGCAACCTGGCCAGGGGCTCCAACTCAGGCCTCAGCAGTGATAGTGTGATAGTGCTGAGACTTAACCCCTATGCCACCAGGGAGGTCCCCAAATGCTTTATTTTACTCAAATAGAAATGCTTCCAAAACATTTATTGAAAAGGTGACCAAGAAACAAAGATTTTCTGGAACGTAAATGACTTAAGTGTATGTTTAACATGCCAATGCACTTAAAATACATATTTTAATTATTGCTATTTTAAAAATCAGGAGTACCAGGGGCCTCCCCGGTGGCGCAGCGGTTGAGTGCTGGGTTGCGAAGCTGCCCGCAGCCTCTACAGCACCGGTTCAATCCCCAGCTGCTCCCCAGCCACCGGAGGAGGGTCCCACATGGCGCGCAGACCTCTCCTGCCGCCTGCTGCTCCCCTCAGCAGTGTACTTCGGTCCTTCTGCCTGCTCTGCTCCCCGCTCTGGCTCTGGTGAATTCTCTCACCCTCCTGCGCTTCTGACTGTACCCAGTGCATGTAAACAAACAAACAAACAAATAAATAAAAATACATGCCTCTTAAAAAATATATTAAAAAAAAAATCAGGAGTACCAAAAATAAGTACCTTTATTCAAAGGCATTTCTGAAAGTGAAATGGAAAAACTGCCAGCTACTCTCCTGCTTTACCCACCAAACCTTAATAAATGTAATAACTTGAACAAATCTTGGTATTCAGTAAATTTGCAAGTGCTGTCACCCCCACAGGGACATAGAGACTGTGATGAAGTAGCTAGCAGAGGTAGGCAACTTCTAACCCCATAATCTGATTCCAGAATTTAATCCTTATTCTGTGCAGAAGCCTGTACTCCCCACACAATTGACCCTGTTCGTGGAAACTGGTCAGCAGCAGCTAACTTCTTTCAGTCTAAATTGAAATGAGTTTACAAGGACAGGAGAGGCAGTAGCTCAAGAATTTCCAAAGTTTCATTGCATGACAGGTCATAGATACAATAAAAGTAGATTATATGTCATTACATACAATTCACTCTTACCAGTTGGATAGCTCACAGGTTATTAGAAATGCAGGTAATTATACTAAAATTTGTATTGTATCAGTAGTACCCTAGGCTTGCTAAATATGTTTCATTACTAACTATAAAGCATTTAGAGAATGACCAGTTATCTCACACCTAGTAATTCTGTTTAAAATATTTGTGGTCATGCTGGCAAAACTTTGAAATGTGTTGTTTATTTTTACAGGAACGTGAGAACTGATTCAGATAGTTCAGGTATGGAACAAATTCCATCAAGTTCCTCTGTGATTCCTGGTATCCAGCAGCCACCTCTGGGTCTAGACCAGAGTAGTTAAGAGCAGAGGGCTCCAGCTAGATGGCTTGATGCATTTCATTTCCTGCCTTTGCTCTATTCTGAGTCTTCCACTGGGTAAACTTTTCCTTAAAGCCTATCCTTGTGCTATCGTTCAAGTAGTAGACATTACTTCACTTTTTTGTGTGTTGATAGAGTTCAGTTTCCTCGTTCCTTGCATCAAACCCATTGGGCATGCACCTCTGCCATGTTAGTCTGCAAGCAGAAGTCAAATAACAGGGTCTTTCCTCCTTGCTGATTTGGAAGCGTAGAGGTCCACCACTGAGTTTCTTAGTAAATCCAAAATCAACTAGACCTTCTTTGTTCCTGCTCACATTTTACCACTTTACTATCAGATGATATCATTTCATGTTTTGGGGGGCAGTTTTTTGTTACATTCCCCATGTCTCAGGATCTTTAATCTGTAAGAACAGCTTTTAATGTGAAAGTTGTAATATAGGCTCAGGTGGAGATCATCTCGGTCTAACCTGGAGGATGGAATAGAGCTCAGCTCCAGTCATGCACATAAAAAAACATTATGGAAAGAACATAGAGTCACATTTCACTGGACTTAAATGGAGAACCAAAACACTTCTACTAAAAAAGCCAATAACACTTCAAGGTACTTTAGTCCCATTTGCAAGAGTCCTACAACAGGAGCAAATAATTACAGAATTCAAGTTTATACAAACTTGAATTTGTCTTTGTACCTTCCCACTAGTCTTTAGCATCCAAGAGTACCAGATGAATTGCACTGCAATATGGTTTTACCTACATTCCAATCTGTGTTATTAAACCCGAGAGCATTGTAGTACATGCTAATGTAGTTTATGAGAAAAAGTACAAATCTCCTTTGCAGTATGTAGAATTCTCATCTATCAATTTTTACTCTAAATTTTATTTCATAAAGAAATAAAACTAAATTTTCAGAAATTCCAGAGATGTCCAATGTTATTTTCTAGAGACAAAGAAAAATCCAGAGGTAGCCTTATCACTAATACGTAATTATTATATTGGCATATAATTAGTGCAGTCCACATACATTTTGAAGCACTTGTTATTTAAGTCATGGAGATTTAAAATTAATGTGGGACATTGATACTTTTATCTTTATCCTATGTGTGACTGCTTCTTTCACCTGTCCTCTGGCACATATTCAATTTTGCTTAATTAAACTAGCACTCAATGTCTATCTGTTACATACGATGCACTGTGTCAAACTGTAAGAGATTAAAAGTAAGTATACCGGTTGGTCTCACTCAGCAGGAATTTGGAAAACCTAAATAAGAGACCAGGAAAAGATTGATTATAATAAAGTAAAAATCAAAATCAACAAGCAACTATAAACCAGGATTAGGGTCAAAATAAGGTGGGTGGGAATTGTATGGGGAATATAACCAAGATGAAAATGCATACATTATGCAAAAATGAAAAATGATGTAAAAATATATAAAATAAAAAAAATAAAATAAAAAGTAAGTAAATAACAAGATACATTTCCTGGCCTCCAGACATAAACCATAATGTTAAAGATGTTTTAAGAGAAAAGTAGAGAACCTAGCTTTAGCTCAAGAGAGAAAATCATGTTGATGATTTTCTCCTTCTATGAAGGAGACATTCTTGGACTTACAAAAGGGGAAACAAGAATACCCTGAATCCAGGGGACCATGGGAACACAAGGAGATGGAAGAGCGCTGGGCATGTGTGATTAAGAAGCAATGAGATATGCAATGGGGGCCAGGTTATGGAGGTGTTAGGTCAAGCTCTGGCGTTTGGATAGTACTGTTGGTAGGTGAGGAGGAGCCACTGAAAGACAGGGAAATGACAGAATTAATCTCTGAGATCTGACTGGAATCTCTAAGAGAAACTGGAGGAGGCTGGAAGTAGAAAGTCATTGCAATGGTCCAGTGAATGTGCCAAAGTCTTGAGCCAGGTAAGAAGCAGTCAGATGCAAGTACAGCACAGTAAATGACCTGTACGAACAAGAGAAAAAACAATGGAAAGTGACAGTTTGGGAGACAACATGACTAGGAAGTAGTGAGTGCATAAAACAAACCAGGCAAAGGAATCTGAGGAAATTTTGAAAGCAAACACGAGGAAAGCAGCTATTGAACACTGAACTTGGAATCAAACACCCTAGATCTGAGTTATATCTGAGTTACAAGTGTACTTCCTCTGCTCCAGTTTCCCCAACATAAAATATGTGTGCTTATGGATGGGGAGTGAGGAGAATACGATTAACTGTTTCAAGGCCCTGTCAGCTGTTATGATTTTTAAGCTGATATAGGTGGGGTCCATCTTTGTAAATTTAGCAGGCAGCTTGAAATGGGGCTCTTGAGATCAGGTGCTAATTCTGCTCTGAGCTTGTTAAATCACAGGACAGTACAATGTACAACGTTGGCATGCAGTTTTCACAAAGCATTAATTATTGTCCCTGTTTGTTTTCTTTCATGTATTTCTCATTCTTTTCGCTTTTCTCTCCTATATCTTCCCATTTTTTCCTTACTTAGACTTGTACAGTTTTTCAATTTTCCCTCTGATTAGCATTTCTTTCCCTGTTTTTACACTGCTTTGAGTCACTTCTTTTTCTACTTGCATACTCTTACTCACACTTACCACTTCTTGACCCCAAGAAAAACAATGATCAATAAATCTTAATTCCTTGTCCCATTGAATTTAGATTGAATGTAGATTCAAAATGACTCAGTAATCCTGATTTATATTCTAGGTGCAAGGCAGAATAATAACTGTGCCCCACTGCAGCAAGGAAAATCCCTGATGTTAACTTTGTCAGGTTCCCATTCACCCACCTCCTGGGCAGTTCTAGTTGGAAACTATGATTTCTCAGTTCATCTCCCAAACTTCTCAGAATTTCGCTTTTTCTTCTTCCTGAATAAGATTTTGGGTAAAAATATTTTTATGGAAAGTCTCCAAGATAGGGCCAAGGTTAAATTTGTCTCTCAGTATTAGAGCCCATCTCTCTCCTTTCTTGACTTTCAATTTCATACCTTTTTAGATTTTATTCTTCTTAACTTTATTGGTTCTTTACAGTGAGTACAAATAGTAGATTTATCTATACTATGTTTTTTTTTTTTTTCAAAATATGAAGGCTAGAAGTTTGAGAAGAAGAGGGGAATATTCCATATGTTGGGAGTGGCCTCTCCACCCCACCCATCTTTCTTTTCCACCTTCCTCTTAACTATTACAAATCAAATTCCATGGAATCCTAAACAACCAGGTTGATTCTCTGTTTACTAAATCTGGACTAAAATGAGAAAGAAAAGAAGGATCCTAAAAAGAAAACTGTTTTTGAAATTTAACAATGAGCTCCACTGGAAAAAACAAAGATATTTTTGATGAGGTAGTTAGAATATCATTTGAATTTAAGACCCAAATTAAGTTCTCTTTCCTTCTGTTCATTTTTCTTTCCTATATTTTTTCACTTTTTTTCTTTCTTCTTCATGCCCCTTCTCTCTAGTGAACACTCTTCCACTTTTCCCAACTATTTGACCTCTGACTCCCACCTCCTGATGTTAAGTCCTCTTCTAATTTCCACAATCTTGTGCCCTATCTGTTTCCCACATTCTCAGGGAAATAGATGTGAAGAAAGAAAAGTAAAAGAGAAAAAGAAAAGGCCAATGGAAAAAACAGGTAAGACAACCTGAAAGTAATTCTTTACAATTATAATACAAAGATATTTTCCTAGATAGAAAGGACAAGATATGACACGTTCACAAAAAGTCAATAAATTGCATCTTTTGATATTGGGTCTCATTCTACAGTAGTAACAACACAGGTGGAATTCAGTATTGATGATTTTGTGTGTTTTCTCCTGTACAAACCATCATGAGTCAAAATGTAGCATCAGCACAGGGATAAGAAGCAGCTTCAAATGATATTCTAGATGAGAATTACTTGCTGCTGCTTTTACAAGTGACTCTTTCTTTCTCATTCCTGCTCTTTCTCTTTGCTTCTTCGTCATACTTTTTCTCAACCTGCCTTCTTAGTCAATGCAGACAAAGCCTCAGTCTTTCAGCCTCATTGTTAAATTTCTGTAAATAAATATAGATATTTTTAGAGTGTCTGCAAGGCTGCCATGTACAGTTGTGCAGTTGTACACTGTTGTATTGGAGGCTCCGTTCACTTTGTAGTCTGACCTGCATAGCTGGATGTGGTGGGTCACCCATATTCTAGGTTTCTTTGAGACACTAACCTTTCAGTGAATTATTTAACAATGATATTTGTCTCAGCCATGCCCATCTCATCAGAGTTCTGCTGATAGAACTGAGGTGTGCACTCTTTTGTCACTCTACTACAAAGTCTACTTAACGGGCCTCCCTGGTGGCACAGCGGTTGAGCGCTGGGTTGCAAAGCTGCCCACAGCCTTTGCAGTGCCGGTTCGATCCCTGGATGCTCCCGTGCCACCGGAGGAGGGTCCCACATGGCGCGCAGACCTCTCCTGCCACCCGCTGCTCCTCTCAGCAGTGTACTTTGGTCCTTCTGCCTGCTATGCTCCCAGCTCTGGCTCTGGTGAATTCTCTCACCCTCCTGCACTTCTGACTGTACCCAGTGTTTGTATAAATAAACAAATAAATAAATAAATAAATAAATCTTTTTTTAAAAAAAAAAAAGTCTGCTTAACACTCAAGCACTTAGTTTATTAACAAAGACTCACCCAGATGCACACTGTGGGCCAGAGGTCACACACCAGAGGAAGATAGTAACAATTGTCCATGCACAATAATCCCCTGGCCTCCACATACATCCTTAGTCTGTGCCTGTTCCTTTGTCAGTTCTTTTCCCTCTTAAGTATACCCTTAATATGTCCTAAACTTATTCTAGGTGGTAGTGAACAGTGATGTGGTGGCACACAGGGTGACGTGTTGGCTCCTACATCCATGTGTGGAGAGTACTAAGCCCTGCCAACTTTCAATATATTGTAGAATTTGGAGAGATTCCTGTGATGATAACCTGATAATGAAATATTTTTACAACAATAAAATTGAAGCTATTGGGGTTTCATTAGGAGATCTGCAGAAGCAAAGGACAAAATGATGATATACATACCATATTTAAACCTGACTTCTGAAATTAGAAAAGTGGCTCCCAAATATTTAAACTGTGAATTGCTGATATATGGGGAAGCAGTGATTTTTTTTTTTAATGATGAAAAAGTTTGTTACTAATAAAGACTTTATATTATTATAAATGAAATAATGTAAAAGTTATTTGGTCCCTTATTTACAATGAGCATATATTATATGCATGCAAATCTCATGTGATAGATAACATTTTAATTTAGCACAAATTAACAACTTGGAAATAATTCAATGACATATCTATAAATCTTTTTTTTTTTTAAGATTTATTTTCACTGGGCCTCCCTGGGCCCAGTCTCAGCGCTGTCAAGCTATCAGCAGCCATGCGGTGTGAATTAGATCCCTAGCCAGGGAGCTAACTCCCATGGCGCAGCAGACCTTTCCTGTCTCACCACTGCTCCCTTCAGCAATATATTTCAGTAGATCTGCCTGTTCTGCTCCCCACTTTTTCTCTGATGAATCCTCTCACCCCTGCCCCTGTGCTGCACCTCTGGTCTACATCCCAGTTCTTGAATGCATAAATAAATATTTTTTTAAAAAAATGAGGGGAGCAGAGGGAGAGACAGGAGAGGTCTGCTGAGCCATGTGGGTTGGCTTCCTGGCCAAGGATCAAACTCATGTCACAGTGGCTGGCCATAGCTGGATAACGCTGAGACGTTGGCCCCTGTGCCACAGGGAGGCCCTGACATCTCTAAATTTTAAAGAATGAAAGCCCTTTATCTTAATCTGAACATCTTTAATTGTTAGGTTCTTACATGGGTAGACAGCTTTTAAAAAAACAAAATTTTTACAAAATTAAGAAGTTTCTTTAAACACTTCTTCAACCTCTAAAGATAAAAAAAAAATGAATTTTTATCTGCCTAAAGGATTTTTACTATACTAGGTAGAAAAGTTGTGTTATAAAATGTCTTTCTTATTTCAATCACTGATTTTACTTGTACTTAGTTTTTTTTTTTTAAGATTTATCTCAACAGTAATAACTTTAAAAATAATCTGTATTTCAAATTTTGGAATTGACTACAACTTTTTTTTTTTTGGTCAGATAAACACAAACTACTAAACTGGAAAGCAAGCACAGCTCAAGAAAGAAGGATCAATGCAAGAGATAAAGCATTGTCTTCCATGTGGCAGAAATAAAGGCTACTACTAATCATTAAGTATTTAAATCTATATTAATCTAACTTCTTAAATCTTAGTCATTATAATTATGGATGTTTATTTTAAAGGACAATGGAGAACTCAAAACTATAAGGTGTTTTAGTCACAAACTCAATGTTTATCTGAAGGGCTTTTTTCCCTTTGGCATTGTTGAACAAACTTGTTATTCTTAGTTTACTTTTCTTCTTTGGACATTAATACAACAATGTGTTACTAGCGTCCAATACTGTGGGGTCCCTGAAGATGAAATTTATGTTCCTTCCATCTTCGTGTTCTAAGTGAACATCTGACCTGAGAGTGTTTATGGCATTAATGAATGTCATTTTCTAACAGTTTTTTTAAATTCATACACTGTTTAAAATAAAAAAAAAACTACAGTCTCCATCCCAAAAAAAGTTTGTATTTTTAAATCCACAACTTAGTTATTTTCAGAAGGATCCACTCATTCTACAGTGTGTTCAGCATGAGTTCTCAATCTTCAAAATAATCTATGAAATGTTATTACTTTCCAGTTTTACAGACGGTGACAGTGAAGTTTAGACCCTGTGGTTACTGTATTGACTGCTTCTCTCTTGGATCATTTGCTCTGGGAGAATCCAGCTGGAGAATCCCAAAAAGTCCAAACAGCAAGAAATAAAAGAAAGCCTCTAGCTAACAGCCATGTGAGGGCTTATTCTGGAAGCAACCTCTAATCCCAGTCACACCTTCAGAGGGCTGCTGGCCCAGCTGACATCTTAATGGTAACCTCAGGATTGCCCCTAAACCAAAGCCATCCGTTAAACTAATCTCCCAGTTTCCTGACCCATAGAAACCAAGAAATTTTATTTGTATGTAATTTTACATCATATCTCACATCCTTAATTTTATTGTTAGAAGATTTGTCCTGGGTATATTTTATTTTTAATTTTTTAAAAAGATTTATTTATTCATGCATACAAGAACTGGGGTACAGGCCAGATGTGTGGGAGGGTGAGAGGATTCACCAGAGATAGAGTGGGGAACAGAACAGGCAGATTGACTGAAATACACTGCTGGGTATAATTTATATGAGAACTTCTAAATGTTTTATGAAATAAGTGAGGTTTTGGAAACCTCACTTTAAAACAGCTCATTTTTCTTTATGAAAGTTAATTCAAATGTAAGAGAAAAATAGTAATTACCCTAAATAGCATAAAGGACAGGCAGCTATTAGTCTTCTAATGTTTTAGGATAGTCAGCTCTTTGCACTGTTAAACACAATCATGCTCAAAGATGTTTTTTCGAGGAATATTGTTAAATTGTAATTTTGAATAATGGTTTTGACTTCTTGGTTACCAGACAATAGACAATACCCTCAGAGTATTTGCATGCTTTCAAGAATCTTTAAACATTTGGTTGATGTATATGATGTTTACAAATTATATTTTTTAAGTTAAAAAAAATTCACACATTAAAGGGAAAAAACTAATTCCTAGGTGTATTCATCTTTTCTATTCTAGACTTAAAAGGAAAAAATCAGTGCATTTCATTCTTGTTACCTAATTATTCTCAGCTCTCAGTCTGTATTGAGATTCCAGGCTTGGGAGACTCTTGTTTGTTCTTCCACCTTTCTGAGTTTGCTTGAAGGGTTTTCCAGGGACTATGAGGACTGAAATCGTTTTGTCCAACTACTTGATTAATCAGGCCCTGGAATCAATTTCACATGATTTAAATTTACTTGATTTAACAGTTTATATTCCCAAATACATTTTTAAAATTCTTTTTAAAAAATACTCTCAAAAAAGGGAAATGAAGAGGCATTATTTTCCCCTACAGGTGTCCACTGTGATATTTAAGATCTCTTATTTCACTCGACAATTTTTTTTTACTTTAGTGTCAATGTCTACTCTAATTCTACAGGAGTCTATTACATCAAAGCTAAAACTTTTTCATGAGAAAGAAGTTTGTAAAGTCCCAGCTATCTGCTTCCACCAAGTTTTTGCAAATACCTGGTTGTAACCACCTTCTGTACCTGGTCTGTAATTTCCATCAGAAACTCCCTTTCTCAGGTTGGCTTCCCCCAGCCTGTCTTGATAGGAGTACAAATACTCCCAACTGACATATCCACTAAAGGGTCACACATATAATAAGACCTTACCTTATAATTTGTTGTATGTTAGAAACAAGATACTTAAGATTGTTGGAGATATGTAAATTCAGGAGTAAAAGTAAAGTGCAATTAATTAATCTACTTTGACTTTTAAAAGGGTGTTTTACTTTCTTACTCTCAGCTATAGCAATAGATAATGAATTTTACAGTAGCTAGAGTGACCCAGGAAGCATATAAAGAAAGTGGTAAAGAGCAAGTAGTTTTCTCTTCTTTTTCTCTCTGTATATGCTGCACTATCTCCCTCTTACCACATAGAAGAAAAACAATTGTCTTTATGCAGAAATTTTTCTGAAGACAGACTAGTCATAAACCAAACTTTGACAAAGCTGAAGTTTTTCTTTAAGGATTTCATCACCCCATTCCATCTATTCATTCATTCATTCTGAAATTATTCATTGAGTTCCGTGTATGTGTTACATACTTCTTTAGATGCCAGAGAATCTAAAAATAAGTAATGGTGAATAAAAATAGACAGAATCTCATTGTTATAGAATTTACATTCCTATTTGGTTATTTAGACATGTACAATATGTCAGATAGCGAAAAAGAACATGAAAAATAAAATAGAGTGACAAAGGAGTGCTATTCTATCTAGGGTGGAACAGGCTTCAATGATAAGATAACATTTGAAAAAAGACCTACAGGAAGTGAAGTATATTAGGCCTGTGGAGAGTGGATATTTCAGTCATAAGAAATAGCAAGTACAAAGACTTTAGGGAAAAAAAACCACTGGAATATGTGAGAAGCAGCAAAGGTGCTGGGGTGGCTGGTGCTGTGATATAATGAGAACTGGAAAGAGTAGAATGAGTTGAGGTCAGTGAGATCACATTGAGCCGCAGGCTACTGAGACAGCAGTGATTTGATCTCACTTGTTTTAGCAGGATCAATCTGGTTGCTCTATGGCAAAGAGAAGACATGGGTGGGAAAATACCTGTTGCAATAATCCAGGCAAAAGATGAAGACGTGTTGGAATAGAGTAGTAGCAGTGGGGTTAGTAAAAAGTGATTAGCTCTTGGATGTTTCTGAAGCTGGAAATAACAGGATTTTCTGATGGACTGGATGTGCAATATGAAAAAACAAACAAACCAAAAAAAAAAAAAAAGTCTGAACAGTGGTTTTACTATAAGCTGAAATGAAGAAAACCGGGGAAAAAAAGTTCTGATGTGAAGTTTGCAGTACTCTAGTAAAATGGAGATGTTAAGCCAACTGACAGAAGTTAAGGCTGGAGATAGAATTGATAGTGCACAGGTAGAATTTAAAGTCACAAGACCAGATGAAATCACCTAGAGAGTGAGTAGTAGAGAACATGATAAAAAAAAAATAAGGAAAAAAAATTGATGCATATAGTTCTGGGCATTGTTCTAAGCACTTCCCATATGTAAATTCACTTAGTCTTTACAACCACTGTAGGGGGCAGCTACATTTATTATATTCACTTTGTGATTGAGGAAACTGAATCTTGGAGAAGTGAGTTTCTTCTGATCGAACAGCTTACAAGTGGCAGAGCTGAGATAAACCAAAGTAGAGAAAAATAAAATACTGAATGTTAAAGCCCTCGCACACTCTAATTTTTACCAATCAGGGACATAAAGAAGATCCAGCAAAGGAGACTGAATTGGAGGTTCCAGATGGGTAGGAGGAGAAGCTTAAGTGGTGTTTCAGGAGCCCAGAGGGCAAAACGGAGAAAATGTTCAACAGCATCAAATGCTGTTGGCAAGTCCAGGAAGATTGAATACTAATACTGCATTTAACAACGTGGCTCTAATCAGTGACCTTAACAAAGATGTTCTGAAGCAGTGGAGGAGTTTAAAGCTCAAGCACAGTGCGTCCAAGAGAGAATAGAAGCATCAAGTTCAACTCTTTGGAGTTCAGCACAGGTACCAGCCAGCCCAGATCCAATCACAGGTACAGTATTCACATAAGCATGTGAACTAAAGTAGCAGTTGAGATTTGTTACATAAACAAAATAGAAATTCAATTGGGAATTTGATGGGGGAAAGATATGGGTAACTTTATAGTCCTTTTCAAAGAGAACAAACTTCATTTCCTTTCTCTGGGCATTCAATCTTGGTCTTTCCTTTATTAGAAAAATTTTCCTAGCTCCGAGTTTACCTATCTCCTTTCTCTAAATTTTTCCTGTACCATGTTTTGTCTGTCAATACACCCCCAAGCTAGCACAGGAACACCCAAAAAGGGTACAAATAAAAGTGTGATAAACACTTGCTAGCATACTAAATATTGAATATCCTCCCCTGAGGTGATTGCATAATTAACTCAGTCATTTAAATTGATTAAAAACTTTATGTTGTTCTTTCTAAAGGCATGTATAAGATCGTGATATTCCTATTATTGTGAAAACTTTTATAGTAGTTTATCCTGTCCCTTTCCCTGTCCCCCTCATTAAACAATAAAATATTTCCTAGTATAAGATTTTACTTTTCTTTGAGTACCTTATTTTCATTTACCATACCTTTGTATCTTATTCAGTCCTTTTCTTTGCTTATGTAAATTCCTTAAGGACAGACGGTCATACATCCTTTCAAACTTCATTAGCACATCACTTAGCACACAGGAAATAATCAGTATATAGTTTTTGTTTTTTAAAGAATTGTTTTCTTTTTTTTTTAAAGATTTATTTATTTATTTATGCAAGCACTGGGTATAGTCAGAAGCGCGGGAGGGTGAGAGAATTCACCAGAGCCAGAGCGGGGAGCAGAACTGGCAGAAGGACTGAGGTACACTGCTGAGGGGAGCAGCTGGCGGCAGGAGAGGTCTGCGCATCATGTGGGACCCTCACCGGCTGCCGGGGATCGAACCGGCGCTGCAGAGGCTGTGGGCAGCTTTGCAACCCAGCGCGCAACCCTGGGGAGGCCCAGTATATAGTTTTGATTGATGAATGAATATTTATTAAAGCCAATTGGTTTTAATGCCATTGCCCTGTACTGAATGGTATTGATGCTAACTGCAGATAGCCGGACCTCCATTCCATATAGTAACAATTGCATAATATTCTTAGCTTAGGGACATAATATTTTTAGTTAGATTTGTAGAAGGATAAGAAGCACTATTCAAACACCAAAATAATAATAATAACTAAACTCAAAAGTTGATAATTTTTTTTTCTTTTTGATATTAAAAATATTCAGTTATTTAGTAATTAATATACTTGTGAATTTGTTTTACCGTGACTTTCCATTCATATCTGAATAAGTGAATATTCTTTAATTTATATTTCTGGTCATCTGGTTCATAGAATATAAGTGACTACACTATTCATTCAATTATGAAAACCTGGCTTTCACTGGTACATAGAGATGAGTAAGCTAGTTAAACATTGCACATATTATAGTGAATGGTAGAATCCTGAAACTTGAGATTTCAGAACTTTGCAAGTGGTTACAATGCAATAATAATATATTTCCAGAAACCTTTAATGTAATAGATAGCACAATATTTTATTACCTAAATATCTACAAGGAGATGTTGGCAGATGATGGGTTAAGCAAATGCCAAGTTGAGGAAGGAAAAGGCTATTTACTGTGGTTACTCTCTACCGCACATCTGATTTTACAGTTTGGCTTTCACTATTCACCCATAATACTTAGTTACAGATTTGCCAGAGTGACTCAATGGGTGAACTGCCTTGTGACAGGAATGAACAACTCTCTGACAGGGATTTTCAAACCACAGATTATCTATTTCATTCTATTTTGGAATGAATATTATATTTTCTTTACCCCTTACACTATCCATGTTAAACTCTATGTACAGAAGTTACCAAAATTTCATAAAACAAGGGAAAACAAAGTAATGATGCATTTATATTATAGATGGAAAGTTTAGGCTTAGGAAACTTGTCATGCATCCAAATCACATAACTAGTTAGCAGCAAAGCTAAAACTCAAATTCAATCACCTCATCGCCAAGTTCTATACCTTTCACTCTTTCCACTATTCTCTAATTTTTGCTCATGAGGCCAATCATTTGTGTAGTTTAAGAAGTCTTAGAATGGTTCCATTCATGAGAGAATGCATATTTTAGATGCCAAGATCTTTTAAATGAAAATATCTTTAAGAGGTAAAAAAAAAAAAAAACTTTTACAGAGGAACTTCTGCATTTTTTGAGCTCAGTAGCTGTTATCCTATGGTGATACAATCTTTTTATTAGGGTAGAGAACACAGGGGAGTCCAAGCAGCTTAGGACGCAAACTGGGTAGCTGGAGAGTTCATATGAATGGGGCAATTTGCTAAACTGCTTGGGGCCAAGTAATTGGAAGGTAGGGGTAAAGAAAGAAACTATTAATCTAAAGATGCAATTTTTTTGAACAGCTAGCTCAGAGATTCTTAACTGGTGATGATTTGGTCCTCCAAAGGAAACTTGGGCAAAATTTAGAGACATTTTTGTCACAAATGGGGGTAGTAGTGCTACTGACATCTAATGAATCATGATCAGGAAATCAGGAATACTGCTAAACATCCTACAATGCACAGGGCAGCCCCACAACTAAGTATTATCTGACCAAATCTCAATATCACCAAGGTAGAAAGACTCTGGATACAGGAAGAAAAATTCATTGAGAAGCTAAAGGAAACTTCTTGAATTATTACTTAGTTTCTGCATTCAAGAATTAGGAAATAAGTCACACACATAACTAACATTTCCCGCCCTTCCCCCTGCACTTTTTAGACTTGGTTAACATTTTTGAGGGAATTCTAGAGACTAGCTTTCTGTGGAACATTCCACAAATTCTCATGGCATCTGTGTGGAGAAATAGGTATATCAAGACATCAGATGGGTTGGATAGATTTGGAGCTGGTTGTCCAACTGCAAACTACTTGTTAGTAGACTGAAGTCTACTGATAAATGTTTGATGGCAAAAGGATTAAGGTTTGTAGTTCCCTGCAGCTGAATTCCGTCTTTGGCTTGGTCTAATTATTATAAACAACTTGAATAAAGACTTACATGGAATGCTGATCGGATGAGGATGTTAAAAAAAAAAACAAAACGGGAAGAGCAGGAAGCCAAATAGATCTTGACCACTGAACAAATAGTTTACTTCGTTCAGGGCAGCACATGTCACTGTGGAGAAACAGGAATTGACGATGGAAATTACGGTGGAGGATATGAGGAAGGACAAGATTATTGCCGTATTATAAGGACTTGCATCAGGATTGACCATGTACTGTATGCCCCTGGGGGAAACCAGAAGCAACAGGTTGAAGTCATCGGTAGATTTTGTCCTAATAAATAGGAGCACAATTTGATTAACAAACATTAGAATTGTTCAAAGGTGGGATAGAGAACCTTGAAAGGTAAGGCTTTTGCTTACTATTATGCAGGGACCACACGATGACTCTTTAGTATCAACGATTTTTTTTTCAAAGATTTATTTTTATTTATGCATAGAACTGGGGTGTAAGCGAGAGATGCAGGGAAGGTAGGGTTTTTGCTTACTATTATGCAGAGATACACGATGACTCTTCAGTGTCAAGTTAAGGGTTTTTTGTTCAAAGATTTATTTCATTTATGCATAGAACTGGGGTGTAACCGAGAGCTGCAGGGAGTGTGTGTGAGAGGATTCACCAGAGACAGAGTGGGGAGCAGAACAGGCAGATCTACTGAAATACACTGCTGAGGGGAGCAGCTTGAGTCAGGAGAGGTGGGTAGCTCCCTTTCGGGGCAGCAACCTGGCCTGGGAGTGGGAGATCAGGATGCAGTGGATGGTGAGAGCTTGGTAGTGCTGCGACTTTAACCCCTGCGCCATCAGGGAGGCCCTCAAGTTAAGTTTGCTGGTATTTTTCCTTAGAACACATTTCAATTCTGCTTTGCATTCTGGCCCCCCAGAGCTTCCTCCAGTGCCGCCCTATTGAGACGGTAGCAAACATGTCCCCAGAGAAAGTCTCCCGCTGGCTGGGAGTCGGCCTAGTAGCTCTAGACCCGTTCACGCGAGTTTTGTCAAACAGCTGTAGCCCTGGGCAGCCTTCTTTTCTGGTTTTCCAAGCTCGTTTCCAGCTGCGAGCTTTTTGGAGACTTGCGCGTTTCAGGAGTGTCCTGTGGCGCACCCCACACCCGGGAGTTGAATAATGTAGACTGCGTGAAGCGCGTCAGAGAACAGCCGGGATCGCCTCAGAGGGAACAGATTCTGTTCAGGAGCTGAAGCGGGACAAGGAGGGAAGCGTCCAGGCGCATTAGAACCTTAGCCCGCTGCGGACTACGGTTAGGGAAACCTCGCGCCTCCACACAACTCACGCAGCCACCCCAACCCCAAAAGGGAATCCCCAATCCCTCCCTTGAGCGCACAGCCCGCTTTTATACTCCGAGGCGCGCGCGCGCGCGCCCGGCGGCTCGCAGTGGACCAATGAGAGGGCGCTCTCTCCGCGGCGGCTCGGGATTGGGCGACCCGCGCCAGCGTCTCGGCCAGGTCTCGGGCGGGGCGCCCCGAGGAGGGCGTGGAATAGGCGCGCCCGCTGCGCCGGCGCCCCGGGAGCGCGTGCGCGGTCTCGCGGCGGCCGCGGGGGCCGGTCTCGCGCGGTCTCGAGGTGGAGTCGCAGGCGGCGGCCGCGACTGGCGGCGACTGGCGGCGGCGGAGCGGGGCCGGGGCGGGGGCGGGGGCGGGGGCGGGGGCGGGGACTGGGGCTTGTGAGGTGGGGAGTCGGGAGCTTCTGGATTCTTCAGCTGGTGTTTTAAGTGCCGCCGGGGAGCTGTCGTTTCTGCAGTGAGCAGCAGCTGCCGGGCCTGGCGGGTCGGCTGCCGCCGCGGCGCGGAGGTAAGAGGCGGCCGGGCCGGCGGCCGCTCGGTGCGGGGCGCCTCCTCAACAGGTCCCCGGACCCCGGCGGGGGAGGGGCGCCGGGCTCGCCCCCTCCCCCACACGCCGCCCGCGCCGGTCGGGGCGGGACCCGCCCGGAGCAGCGGGAGTCGCGGCGGGCCGCGGAGGGCGGGAGCCCAACCTTTGTCCCTCCGAGGAGCGCTGCCCCGAGCTGCCCGCTCCCCTTCCCGCAGCGGGGGACGCGCCTCGGCGGGGGCTCCTGCCGGCCGGAGTCGCGGTGGACGCGGCTCGGAGTCGGCTGTCCTCGCGGGCCCCGAGTTCTCGACTTCCAGGACCCCCCAATAGTCCCGGCCGGGCGCGGCGGCGAGGGGTGCGCGGGGTGCGCCTCGCGGGGGGAAGGCGGGGGGTACCCGGCCCCGCTCGGCCCAGCGCTGGGCGCTCGCTGGTCCTTTGGAGAAATAAACAAACGGTTGCACTTCCTTGTGACTCAGGTTGAAGGAAAGCTCAGTCTTTGGTTTGTGATCCTTCCCGATTGCAAGGTAAATTTTGAAGCCTGTGAATCGTGGAAGCTGCATTTCAGGTGTTTTATACAGTCTTCGGTTTGAGTTACGTAACTTACTACTCAAATAATAACTCGGCTGCTGTTGAGTTGATTGAGTTACGGTGACATGAGCGGAATTCAGGGTTCGGTAGAAAGACCTCTTGGTAATTGGCGCTAAAATTAAAATCTGATCGGTGGGAGATTTTTTGGAAGCAGTGTGTGGTGTGTGGGTTGTCTCGTTTAGATGGTGAGAATTTAGATTTGGAGAGGCTGAAGAACAAGGCTGCGAAGTTTTATTTTACTGTCTAAGGTGAAAGGCGTTGATATTTCTGATTTTTAAAAAGTCGTATTTTTCATGATAGTGTCCTTGTTAGTCTTTTGGATTGTACCAGAAGTTAATAACCTATTAAATTCTGCAAATGATATGTTAGTTATTGGTGTCTTTGAAGTATAAGTATTGCTGGTAATGGAATTGTTAAATAAGCTGTTTTTGGATTGTGAACTACTAATTTTACTAGATCTTGTGGACATGGCATATTATGAGTTTTAAAAGGCTCTCTATGGTAGCAGACGGAAGCTATTAAACTAAAATGCTAAGATTATTATTAGATGAAACAAGCAAATTATTTTATTGTATTTTTAAATCAAGTAAATCTTACCCTGTACCTAAGTAACTTTTGCCTGGATAGACCTGAAGTAGACAAGGATGGATTCATTGATAATATTAACTTGTTTTAGAATGTTAAAATGGGAGAGGATGTATGTTTTACCAGGTTGGTAACTGCTTATGTGCCCTTCCTGAATTATGATCTTTATTAAAAAGCTCATCAAGACATACCAAGAAATTTGTCAATTTTGTATATCACTATACAAAGATGTCCTATTTCTCTGATAATTTCTGATTTCAGGGTGTCTGGGAAAAAGTTTACCTATGTGCTTTAGAATATAGTTTTTGATCATGTACTTGTTGAGTTGGAAGCAATTGAAATGTTACATAGCCTAACCTTCATTTTCCTGGAAAAGCAAAGTGAGGTTTATAGAGTTAAGAAGTCCATAGTCTGGCTGCAATTAGTGGCAGAATTGGAATCAAGTGCTAAAATGCTTGTCTCCAGATTGCAAGTACAGTGCTCTTTTTATTATATTCTGCTGTTAAATAAAGAAACCAATAAGATACTCTTCTCAAATTCATATATGCAGCAGCAGGGTTTTTTTTTTTTTTCCCCCTTTCCTTTCTAAAATAACCACTAAACATACTCTCCTTGAAGGATTTTTAGTTTTTCATTATTTCTAACAATGTACAATGAAAATCTTGATGTATGTCTCCTGGGGTACATGTGTGAAGGTTTCCCTAGAGTGCTGTCCATCTGCCTGGAAATGGAATTGCCGGACTTTAGATCAGTGTGCATTTTGAACTTGACTAGCTACTGCACAGTATCCTCTAAACTTGTAACAATTTGCATTCCTGCCAACATGAGTCATGGGCTTCTCATCCTTGCCCTCACTTGGAATTTTCAAATTGACATTGTCAGATTTTTAAAATTTTGATGTAGTTATATCAAAAAGGTTTTATTTAACTTGTTTTAATTTACATGAAATTAACTATTTTCACTGCATAAAATGTTTTGACAAATACATAGAGCTGTATAACACCAAAATCAGAATATATGACAGTTCTTTCACCCAAAATTCCCTTTTACTTGTGGTCTATCCTTCCCATAACCATTTCTTACATTTAGCATAATACGTTTAAGATTTATCTGTGTTTTCACGTGTTCATCCATGTTGAGTGACAAATCAGCCAGTTCCATCTGTTTTAATGTTGAATGTAGTATTCCATTGTGTGGATTTATCACTGTTTATCCATTCACCAGTTAAAGGATTGAGTTTTCAGGGTTTTTTGGTGGTTATGAATAAAACTGCTATAAATTTTGGCCTATCAGTCTTCATTTCTCTCAGGTGAGCACTTACAAGTGGAATTGTACATTAATTTTAAGTGTATGATTAACTTTATTTTTTAATTTTTTAAATTTTTATTTATTTATGCATACAAGAACTAGGCTGTGGGCCAGAGATGTGGGAGGAGAGAGGATTCACCAGAGACAGAGTGGGGAGCAGAACAGGCAGACCTGCTGAAATACGCTGCTGAGGGGAGCAGCAGGTGAGACTGGAGAGGTCTGCTGTGCCTTGTGTGAGTTAGCTCCCTGGCCATGGATTGAACTCCTGATGCAATGGTGATAGCTTGACAGCGCTGAGACTCAACCCTTTACACCACCAGGGAGGCCCCTAACTTTATTTATTTATTTATTTTAAAACTGTCTCTGGTAGACAGAGATGTCCTAATCCTTGGGACCTATGACTAAATAAAGTTACATGACAAACATGAATTGAAATTAAAGCATCTGGAATTAAAATTGCTGATCAACTAAGTTTAATAGGGAGATTATCCCGGATTATCCAGGTGAGCCTAATGTATCACAAGTCTTTAAAAGGAAAAGAGAGACGCAGAAGAATAGAGTCATAAAAAAAGATGTAGCAAAGGAAGTGGGGCCAGAGAGATGCAGAATTGCCAGGTTTGAGGATGAAGTAGGGATGCAATAAACTAAACAATGTGGTGGTCTCTCAAAGCTGGAAAAGGCTAGGAAATAGATTCACCTGCCTGTAGAGCCCCCAGAAAACTCAGTTCCGCCAACACCTTCCTTTTACTCTAGGGAGACCAGTGTCAGATTTGTAACTTACAGACCTGTAAAATAATAAATTTGTGTTGTTTTAAGTCATTAAGTTTGTGGTAATTTGTTACAACTGTATAGGAAACTAATAAACTATAAAACTGTTTTCCAAAGAAACTAAACCACTTTATGTTCCCATCAGCATTGTATGATTGTATCACAGTGTTTCCATTACTTTACAACCTCATCAACATTTGGTATAGTCAGTCTTCTAAATTTTAGTAATTCTGATGGGTATGTAATAATAGATTATTGGAGTTTTTAATCTGCATTTTCCTCATGATTAATGATGTTGAGCACTTTTTTATGTACTTATTTACTATTTGTATATATTCTTTGGTGAGTGTCTAAATCTTTTGCCTATTTAAAAACTGGACTTTCTTATTTTCATGTTTTACCAGTTCTTTATAGTCCTTCACCAGATAAATCATTTGCAAAGATTTCCTCTATGGCTTGTCTTTTTCTTACTCTTAACTGTATCTTTTGAGGTAGAGTATAAAATTTTGATAGTCCAAATTATGGATATTTTATGACTCACTTTCTTTATTGTATCTAAGAACTCTTTGCTTGACTCAAGGTCACAGAGACTTTCTCCTATGTTATAGTATGGTAAATTGTGTCAATTAGGCTTTTTACGCCACTAACCTCAGCCGCCATCACCTGCAACCTTGGTCGAGTTAAGGCAGAAGGCGCTTGGGAGTGTGGGCGCAGGACATTCATGCCTGACTGTGGCCACCTGGAGTATGGGTGCAGGCATGCTGTAAGTGTACACACCTGAGGCTAGAGGCCGGGAATATAGGGCATTGCCACTCAGACAGACGTCCGCTACAAGACCAGCCGTGGGACTACAGAAGAGGGGAGACCATGAGATGATTTGAGAGGGAGAATGCCAGAGAGCGCCCAGAGAGTGTAAAGATTCATAGGGGGCTTGGAGGCTGGGTTGCTTGCCTGCCTGCCTCCCACCTGCCCTGCCTGGCCATGCCTGCTTCCTTGCATGCCAGCCGACCTGCCTGGTGTGCCTGTGTACCTGGTTACCTGACAGAGCATTAAAGCCTGAAAAATCCTCTGTGGACTCTGGGACTCTTCCTTTATTCGTCTGCCTAAATCCATAGCGGACCTGGGTGGTGCTTGCTGGCACAACAGTTTTCTTCACATGTTTCATATTTTACATTTAGACCTATGTCCCATTTTGAGTTAATTTTTGTTGTAAGAGAGGTATGGGTTGAGTTCATTTATTTGTCCAATTGTTCCTTGAGCATTTGTTGAAAAGACTCTTCTGAGTGTCAACTATAGACAGTTGAGTAATCACAAGTCAACTTGGTCAGAGTAGATCAAATTCAGTGAATGTATAAAATCAATTACTATGCAGTGAAACATAGTTAAACCTTTAATAGCATAGATTTGAACTGTGAGAATTCACTTATATGCAGATTTTCTTGTAAACAGACAACATAAACTCAGTGGTACCGAGAACACTATAAATGTTTTTCTCTCCTTTGTGAGTTTCTAAGTATTTTCATTTCTCTAGCTTACTTTATTGTAAGAATAAATAATGCATTTAAACATACAAAATGTGTTAATCAACTGTTTGTTATTTGTGAGGCTTCCAGTCAGCAGTAGTATATTAGTAGTTAAATTTTGGGGAGTCAAAGTTATATATAATTTTCAACTGTGCAGGGAGTTGGGGCTCCTAATCCCCTTGTTATTCAAGGGTCAACTGTATTTAAAAAAAAAAAAAAGTGTAAGCAGCAGCCAGGCTCTGTTTATTTTACTTAAGATGCTGCTTCATGAAAAATGTGGCTGCACAAAAAATATGTACTTTAATATTTTGAATTACGAGGTTTTTCCTTCATCAATTCAGACTATAAAAGATAGTTTTAGTTATGAAGAATAGAGTTTCAGTAACATAATCAGTTTATTTAATTTTACCTTTTTTTAAATAAACTTGAGCTCTCATGACTTGGCCATTATAACATTTTAAGCAGTTTGTTTTTCTGTCCCATATAAAGTTCTTTCTTAGGTTAATAAGTGATTCAGAGACTCTAAAGATTGAAGTTTTGAGGCTTCTGAATTCTTGGTATTTTTGATCTTTTAAGGCAGGTGTTGACACCTTTCTGTAAAGGCCAGATGGTAAATATTTTAAGCTTTGCACACCATGTCATTTTTTGCCTTAAATACTCACCTCTGCTATTATAGTGCAGAGACAACCAAATGAGTGTGAGTGACTGTGTTCTAATAAAACCTTATTTTAAGAAACAAGGTTTGCCTGATCTGATTTGTAGGTATACTTTGGTTTAGGCAAAAAATCTGCCAGAGATGCAAAACTAATTGTAGTAATGTAGTGGAAAGAGCCTTAGAATCAGCTGAGTTGGATAGTTAGTCTATGCTGTAATCCCCAACCAGGACCTCACTTTGCCCATCTAGAACATGTAGCTGCCTTGGAAGATGACCAAAAATTTTTAAATAAGGTATCAAAGGTACTGAGCAAAATACTGTGACAAATGGTAGATACTTAGTGTTTGCCCCCATCCATATACCTGCCTCGTAAGACCCACAATACTTTGTGACAAATCAACAGATGTGAAATCAAGCAGATTTGTGATTTTTACAATTTGTAGTATAATTATTCCAAGTATTAGAAATTATATTTGTGTTTATAGTTATAGCTAAATTGTGCTTAGAATTACAATTTTTTGGTAGAAGTTTTAACTGACTTCACAATAGTATCAGAAATTTCACATCAAAAAATTGAGTTTGTGTTAAAATCTCATTTTTCCCCCATCTTGCTCCTGATTTTATTTATTTTTTATTTTTTTAATAATAAATTTTATTTTTATATTCCCCATACAATTGCAACCCCCTTATTTTGACCCAAATCCCTCCCCTCCCGCCCCCTACCCCCCTTAGAGCGTCTCTGGTTCATAGTTTTTTATTGATTTTGATTTTCACTTTCTTATAGTTATTCATTTTCCTGGTCCCTTATTTAAGTTTTCTAGATTCCTGCTATGAGTGAGACCATCCGGTATTTTTCTTTTTCTTTCTGGCTTATTTCGCTGAGCATGATCCCATCCAGTGCTATCCATGTAGCTGCAAATTGCATGTGTTTATCTGTTTTGAATGCTGAGTAATATTCCATGGTGTGTATGTACCACATCTTCTTGATCCAGTCATCTATTTTTGGGCATTTGGGTTGTTTCCAAAGCTTAGCTATTGTAAATAGTGCTGCTATAAACTTAAGGGTGCAGGTGCTCTTTGGAATTGATGTTTCTGTGTGCTTTGGGTAAATACCTAGGAGTGGAATTGCTGGATCATGTGGAAGCTCTATGTTTAGTAGGTCCAGAAATCTCCACACAGCTCTCCATAGTGGTTGGACCAGTTTGCACTCCCACCAACAGTGCAGAAGAGTTCCTTTTTCTCCACACCCTCGCCAACATTTGTTGTTGCTAGTTTTTTTAATATGTGCCATTCTCACTGGTGTAAGATGGTATCTCATGGTAGTTTTGATTTGCATTTCCCTGTATAATCTCATATTTTAAGAGATTAACATTGTCACTGAAAAGACTTTGATTTTACCCAAGGAGTAAGCTTTCTGTATTTTGCTTTTAAGATTGTCCATTCAAAATAATTGTCTGCCTGTTATTAGTGCACCGAACTAGGTACTCTGCTAGGTGCTTAAAGAATACCCACATTAATTTTTGTGTAATCTTTGGAATATAAATGAAACTGCAGAAAGTTGTTTTTCTTCTTTTCTGATTTCTTTCAAGATAGAACTGGATTTGAGACTTTAAACTCTCCTTTTCCCTCCGAAAAAGTTTATATTCATTCACAAATCATAAGTAGAGATGTGCTCTATTCTAGGTGGTTATTGGAATAACCTTACCTAGTAGCAGTTAGTTGCAGGATTGGGGTTTAGAGCTCAAGTACCAAATTCATGATCTATTCAATATTTTTTTGTAGTAAACAATTGCCTTACTGTTAGCTCTCTTGTGACTGGCTTCTTGACTCCTAGAGATCTAGTTTTCTTGTCCTACATTTTTTTCCATTTTCCCCCTAAAATTTAAACAGAAATGCCAGTCTTAGCAAATTTAATGAAGAAAACTTTATAATATTGTTCAAATACAGTTGAAACTTTGACTATAAATGTATTGTACTTAATATGAAAGAAAAGTTTTGCTAGTTTTTAGCAGATTTTAAAATTCTATTAAAAATATAATTCCATTTTACAATAACTATATTATCTGTTATGATATTGTGCATAAAGAATGGTTTTTCTTTGTTCTACAAGTAATTATCCATTTTTGCATAGTTTTGTCTGCCTCAGATTATCTAACAATTCATACAGAAAATTGTAGATAAATACTGAATATTTTAATGTGAAGACTTTAAACAGAATACATAGAAATATTTTTAAAAGAAACTTGCCCTGCAAGGTCTGGAGGGCAGCAAGTATGAACTAAGGAAAAGAGGGTTAGGCTTTTAGGGGCTATAAATTATGGGAAGGTTAAGTATATGGGAGAAACTAATGAAGATCAGGGTTATTTTAGTAATATTTGTTAGGTAGACTCAAGTTGGTGAGTTGGTGCCTCCTCCTTTGATAAGAGTACTCAGGATTGAGTAATCTTCCTGGTACCTTTATTAGTGGACATTTGTGTTACCTTTACGAAGGGAAATGCATGCTCTGCTTTTTAGCTCGCTCTTAATTGACTTCAGCTCAAATGACCCTTATGTCAAAGTGTCTTTTTTGGGGGTGGCATAAGATAGCCTTCAGAGCCTTATTTTGAGGATTAATTGAGATGGTGCATCAAGAATGGTTGACATTGTGCCTGGCATATATTAAACTCTCCATAAATGTTAACCTTATAGATAGAATACACACTTGGTTTGTGACATTCATGTGGAATAGCAATGACTGCATCATGTTTTAGTAAATATACTTTGTATAGATTGTGGATTATCAATAATTTGATTAACCTTAGAGATTGTGGAAATTGTGGTCATAGACAAGGTTAGTGATGAATAATTGTTAATTGTATGTTAAGGTCAACTTTGTTTCTATTCTGAAAAATGATCGTGAAAGTCAGTGGAGGAAAATAATTTGTTGTCCTACTTATAAACAACTTACATAAGTAGTTAGATAAAGTTGTACTCACCTTTATGTTTCCCTTTTGACTCTCAGGCTTTACTCTAAGGTTTTTTCATGAAATCATTTTCACTACACGTCTTAAAATAGACTTAACATAATTTGCAGAGTTTTATTATAGTGACTTAAACTCATTTAGGTAAAGCATTTTTAAATTTTACAAATGTTAATGTTTACATTGATATTTTGTTTAATTTTTCCCCCATTTGTGTAATGGATGTCTTTCATATATTCTTGGAGCTTATATTCCTTTCCATTTATACAAGTGTTCCAGGATGATCTTTTCTACAGGTAACTACTGTCATATTTGTGCAGTTGGAGTGCAATACTTATTAGACAGCATTGCAATTATATAGGGATTTTGCTTGTTTCTTTACTTTTCTGATTTCCATACTAGATTTTAATTGTTTCTAACCATCTTTTTCTGCCAGTGACTATGTAAGTATTTGTACCAAGTGGTTACCTAAGTTGTTGAAAGTGTAGTGTAGTAACCTTTTAACTATAGGATGTGTTATACAATAATTTTCAAGGTTGACCTTTTGTTTTCATTTCTTGTTGCATAGTATATCCCTTATGTTTTCCTGCCCACTAAGACTGGTCAAAATCAGAACATTGCTCAGCCCCTCTGTCCGCAGTACTATAGTACTGAAAGTTCAGTGTTTCTAAACTTGACGACATTTGTGTCCTCATCAATCTCTTTTCAGAATCTTTTTTTCCTATTCTGGTCATGTAACCCTAGTTCTGGTACTAAAAATACTCTTTATTATCTCTGCTTTGGTCTAATTTATAGATAGTAATAGATACAAATAGTGTTAATTTTGCATAGTGTTTTTGTTCTGGTAGGGCTGAAATGGTTATTTGGCATTTCTTCAGTGATCAGGCAAGCTGTTATTTCTCTCTCTTTTTTTTAATGGTTAGTTTTTTTGAATATTTTATTTTATATAATTCTTACATCATTTTTCATCTTTGCACAATGTGTGCATTTTCATTTTGGTTATATTCCCCATACAATTGCATCTCCCCCTTATTTTGACTCTAGTTCTTCCTCTTCCCACTCCCCACCTTGTGTGTCTCTGGTTTATAGTTGCTTGTTGATTTTGATTATTACTTTGTATTGATTAGTCTTTTTCCTGGTCTCTTATTTAGGTTTTCTAAATTCCTGCAATGAGTGAGACCATCCAGTATTTTTCTTTTTCTTTCTGACTTATTTCGTTGCGCATGATCCCTTCTAGCTCTTAATGGCCAATTTTTAAATTGCATACTAAGAAGCCATCTAGGTAGAGGTAATCATCTACCAATTTTCTGACCTTTGGAGCATTTTTTTTTCTAGTAAGCTATAAAGCACTTGAGGTGATAAGTTGAAATCTCTTATGATGCATTTTCAGAGACCTGAAACTTCTGACACATGTGTTTCAGGGAAAGTAATTGACTAAATGATTAACACCCCAGATTAAAGGTAATAGAGAAAGTCTATATGGAATACACAAAGAATAGGCATCTATAGATCAAAGTAATAGCCATATGTGTTTGATAGCTATGATTCTTTTAAGAGTTTATCATTGTAAGTTATTAATTTGTTGCCCTCAAATAAAAAGCAGCCTGTTTCTTCACCACAAAATGGGTTTATTTGAAAATAACAATAAGACAGTTTGGTACGTGCACATATGTCTTTTATTAAACAAAAGCCTGAGCCAGCATATAGATTTCAGAGGGGCTTTGGAACCAAAGAGTTCATTGGTGGAAACTGGGAGTTTGATATGTGGGTGATTATTTGTTCAGTTATAACATCCTCTCATTGGCTGAGCTGTTGCTTGGCAAAGAGCAAACTTATTTTCACTGGGGCTGGAAAAGCAACATCTCTTCCCACAGAAGATGAGAGACTTGGTGGGTCCTGTAGTTTACAGTTTGTGTGTAAGTAGTAAAATTCATATGATTTCCTGCTAACTTGGCTGAGTATTTAGAAACTGAGCAATAGTTGCCATGCTATCTCAATCTGATGCTATATTAGGCTTGTAGTATACTAACTTAATAGCATATTCAATTGTATTAAAATTCGTTTTATGAAACAGTCAGTTGAGATAAGATGAATTTTCTCTAATAGCTTAAAGGTAATAGGATGATGTAACTGTGAAATTTATTTTTAAATGGAAGCATGTATCACTATTTCATTTTACAGGGATATAACTAATATGGCATTATGGATCCATACAAGGTTTACTGATCTGGGTTGCGTCTTTAAATTCCTGTTCCGTTTCTTCTAGCTCTGTGACTTAACCTACTCTCTTCTTGAAAAAGGAGATAACTGACCTGCTTACCGTTCAGGGCAACTGTAGAGATCAAATGAGATAATGTGCTTGAATTCACTATAGAAATTCCAAGGTTTTACACATTTCAAGATATTAATATGTAAATAGTTTACAAATTTTCATTTCTACCATGTCCTCTTTGGTTTGCATGTCTAGCACTTAATAGCCTGCCAAAATTCTCACATTAAATGCAATATTCCTAAGTCAGAATTAACATTTCACCCTCCTTTCCCTTCCAGAGAGAGAAACAAAGTTTCCTATTTTAAGGTGCATTAATTTTCCCAGGTTCCATTGTCATGTTCAATTTTAAAATTATATTTGGCTCCTGGTCTCCTTATCCTGCTAAATAATCCTAATAACCATTGTTTGGAAGTATCCTTTGTCATTCTTTCTGCTAATTCCTTTATCTTACCATGCATAAAGTATTAAAACACTGTGTCTATTGACTGCTCTACTTAACATTTCTCTTAGTCAACTCTGGTTACAGTGTAGAGTAGGTGTAACTTTCTAAAAAACCATTTAAAAAAAACAAACAAACTCAGAAACCCATTGTCTCCTGTTGCTTGCAGGAGCAATTCAAACAATTTAGTGTAGCATTCAGAGTCAACTCTGGCTTTATCTTCTATCTCTTACACTGGCTCTGTTCCTTATCAATTCTCTAAATAGGCATATTATATATATTCTGGACTGGAAGCACTATACTGAGAGGCCATATTGCAAGTATCCAACCTGTTTAAAAATCCATTTCTAGCCATTTTGAAAATGTTGTAAATTATCTTTTGTCCTAGTGTCTTTTTCAAAAACTTTACTAACCTTTTGGATGCATTTAATCTTTTATTACAAAATTGTTAAAGGTGATAATGGGACAGTTCAAGTAACAAACCATCTGATATCTTTGATACTGTTTGGCTTTTAACCAATTCCTATCTTGAGTGTGTGGTCTTGAATATCTCTGAAGACCTTCAGCTTTGTATTTGATATAAGCAAATGGAGAATTTTTCTACTGATTTAAAAATATATATATATATAATGAGCTTAGTTATCTGGTTAAAAATTTTGATGGAGTTTTCTTGTTCCCCTAAATCATCTTTATATTGCAAGGTACTACTGTACCAGTTATTGTTACTACTGTAATAGTATTATCCAGATTTAAAAGAATATGGTAAATGATAATTCAGCATACATTCTCATGGGTCCCTGAGCATAAATATTTAAGGCCAAAGTTAAATTTTAGGCATAAAGAAGCAAGAAGAAGCTAGTAGGTATTTGGATCTACAAATGTGTTGTTCATAGAATTTCATTGTTTAAAAGATAATTTCTATGGATACGTGAAGAAAAATCATAGAAGAGTATTTTTCACAAAACTGATTTGCTAATCTTAAATATCAATAGAGGTTTTTTTCTTTCTCTTTCTTTTAGTATTGGATGGGAGTAGAAGTTATGCAAGAATTAAGAGGTTCTGTTCTGAAGTCAGACACACTTTGTGTGAATCTTGGCCCTGCCTTTTAGATTTATGACCTTGGGAAGTACCTAGCCTCTTCATACGTGTGAATTGATAATAACTTTGAGGAGTTGGAAGGATTGAATGAAGTAATAGATGTGAAATTCTTGGCATTCTGCTGGCAAGTAGTGCTATTGCTTTATTTCTACTATTAGCCACTATCACTGCTTACTGAAACCATTTTAATAATAGTTCTGTTTTTGCCTTTGTAAAATACCATGCTAACATGTTGCAAGGATTGTAATATAATGGACCTGGAACCATATACACAAAAGTACCTGTTACAACTCTTGAATGTTTATTCTGAGGTGATTTTTGGGCAAAATAGTTTGCTTCTTTTAACCTGTCTTCTCATTTGTCACTGGAGATAACAGTAATACTTGTAGAAGATTGTGTGAGAATTTACTATTAAGTGCACAGCATTGTGCACAGCATGTGGAGAATCAGTAAATAATTTTAGT
The DNA here is from genome assembly GCF_964194135.1 of Talpa europaea. Classification (NCBI taxonomy): domain Eukaryota; kingdom Metazoa; phylum Chordata; class Mammalia; order Eulipotyphla; family Talpidae; genus Talpa; species Talpa europaea. Next base: position 94,499,154 of record NC_140075.1, read on the forward strand.
TATGACCATTAAATGTTTTACCTATAATGGGAGCTACCTGGTGGCACAGGGGTTAAAGACAGAGCTATCAAGCTATGGCCAGCCACTGCAGCACAAGTTCCATCCCCAGCCAAGGAGCTACCTACCCACGTGACCAGCAGATCTCTCCTGTCTCACCTGCTGCTCCCCTCAGCAGTGTATTTCAGTAGATCCGCATGTTCTGTTCCCCACTCTGTCTCTGGTGAATCCTCTCACTGCCCCCCACCTCTGGCCTACACCCCAGCTCTATGTGCATAAATAAATAAATAAAATAAATCTTTAAAAAAAACTTTTGCCTATACAGTTGTTTAGTCTTTCCTTGATTGGGCCACACTTAATCTAACTATTTTATATGCGTATTTTGCCTCTAGCCAGATTTGTAAGCATTTGATGATGGGGAATGTACGGTTTGTTGGAATACATTACTAAAATTGTATTTGCTTTCCCACCAGGTCCCTGTAATCAATAGTTTATTTGGCAGTAGTTTTTATTCTGCTTACTCTGTTGCTGTTGTATTGGTGATCATTCCCTTAATGAATGTATGGGTTTATTGATGTCTGCCTTTAAGTATTTGTATAACCCTAGCCAAGTAACTTAAATTTTCTGGACTGACCTTTGTCATTTGAAAAACAAGAGGAATCCATTATATCAAAGTTTGTTTTGTTATTTAAATATTTAAATCAGCAGAACATTTTTTTTTCCCCCCTTTAGCCGAGGATAAAAATGACTTATATTTTCATTCACTGCCAAGGTAACCCTTGAAATCCTTATCTAAATGAAAAATAATGGGTTAGATGTTATTTATGGATATCTCTGTCTTGGTATTTATTAATTATCTGGAAATCCATAGTACTTGAAAAAGAGTTGAAACACAATAAGCAAAAATGCCTGTTAAGGTTAGGAAGGAAAGTTGACTAAAGTTTCATTTTGAGCATGAGAGAGTTATTACATACTATTGAATGAGTGAATACCTCAACTTTTAGTAAATGTTCCAGTGTTTGTTTCAACTCAGTTTTTATCAACTTTGGCATAATTGACATTTTGGACTGGATAATCCTTGATGTAGTGAACTGTCCTTTGTGTATTTAGCAGCATCCCTAGCCTCTACCAAGTAGATGGCCAATAGCACTCCTTGTCTCAGTTGTGACAATAAAAATTACATTCAGCCATTGTCAAAATTCTCCCTGTGGAGATGGGTGGAAGGCAAAATCACCCTTTGTTGAGAACTACTGAAATCCAACAGTGTTTGTGAAGAATCAAGGTGATATTTGGAGGTAAATCTTTGATTCGCTTTTGTAAATGAATATTTTAGGATATATATATTTAGCAAGTTATAAATGCATTATTTTTCTAGTTATTTTTTTCCATTTTGTCTTTTGTCTCAAGGCAATTGTATGGCTTCTTATGGGGTGAGAATAGGAAATCTTACAAACTAAATTTCTAAAGATATGTTTTATGTACAGTTTTTGTCAGAAAGGTTCAAAGATGCTAAATCTCTGAAAGTTAACATCTGAGAAAGATGCATGTTCTAATTAATGAAATTGCCTCATTGATGTCTACTTGAATTGCACATCAGAATTCATGCTTTTTCTGTCTTTGAGGGTAGATGATTTATGTGGCTTTAGGTGATAATGTATGTTATTCCTATTCCTGTTTGAACTCTTACTTTGAAGAATTTTTCACTTAAAGGAATTTTGCCTCCCTTCTTTACAAATTTTCCTGGCACAATACTTTCAAGATAGTCAGTTTTAAAGCCACAAGGAAAACAATGGCTTCTATGGAATGCAGTTATCTGGGTAAATAAATGTACTTCTATCTGAAACCTAAACCTTAAACTAGGTAGAATTTTTTAAATGCTCTATTGTTTCATTAGAATGTTCCATTAAAAAGTCAACCCAGGATAGATCTCACATGACCTGAGGGGCAGTGTCTCATCTGAGCTCAGCCTGAGGGATGGTGCCTCCCAGGAGCCCACATCAGTGAGTGGTGGAGTCTCTCGTGAGCTTACCCACTGCAGTGAGGAGCATGGCACAGCCTTTGCTGCTGTGATCATGCTGCCTTCTTTGAATCCTCCTCCCTTTGTGTTGCATGAGCACGGGATGAGGAGGTTGCATGTGTATGAAATTGGAAAGGGTGCTGGAAGCTTACAGAGACTAGATAGTCAAAGTGACTAGATAGTCAAAGCAAATACATTGCACTGTTTATAAAAGTTTCTGTATGAGAAACTTCAATCTGCAATGGATTATTCAGCATGAAAATTAAATGTCTCAGAAAGCATTTCCTAGCAGTATGGTATACAATGGATTGTAGCAAAGATTTGGGCAATAAAATTATTCAAGAGAGGCCAATTAGAAAGCATCAGAGCATTCACAGCATTTTTGCCAGAAGTGGATTCCATCTCAACAACTTTCCTTGATCATCCATCCATAAGTGCAATTCTTCATCTGTTCAAGTTTTACATCTTCAGGCTCCACCTCTAATCCTGCTTTTTTTGCTGTTTTCCCCACCTCTGCAGTGACTTCCTTCTCTTAGGTCTTGAGCCCCTTATCATCATGAGGGATAGAGTCTGCTTCCTCCAAACCTCTAATGCTGTGACCTCATCCCATGAATCCTGCATGTTCTCTATTGCACCTAGACAAGTGAATGGTTTCCAGGAGGTTTCCAATTAACTTTGTTCAGCTCTGGCATGTATTTCTTTTTAAATCTTTTATTTTTTTTTAAAGATTTATTTATTTATGCATACAAGAGCTGGGGTCCAGGCCAGAGGGATGTGTGTGTGTGTGTGTGTGTGAGAGAGAGAGAGAGAGAGAGACAGACAGACAGACAGACAGACAGAGGATTCACCAGAGACAGAGTGGGGAGCAGAACAGGCAGACTGAATGAAATACACTGCTGAGGGGAGCAGCAGGCGAGACAGGAGAGGTCTGCTGTGCCATGGTAGCCCCCTGGCCGGCCCCCTGGCAGGGTAGCCCCCTGGCAGGGTAGCCCCCTGGCCGGCCCCCTGGCAGGGTAGCCCCCTGGCCGGCCAGCTGGAAATTGAACTCATGCAGCAGAGGCTGCGGACAGCTTCACAGCGTTGTGCTTATTAACCCCTTGTGCCACCAGGGAGGCCATGGCATGTATTTCTTAAATAATACTTGTTCCATGAGCTGCAGAAGGGATATTGTGACAGCAGGCATGAAAGTATTTATCTCTTTGTACTTCTCCATCAGAACTATGGGGTAACCAGTTACATTGTCAGTGAGAGGTGGTATTTTTGAAATACCAAGTATTTTTTCACTTTTATATCAAGTATCAAGTATGTTTCACTTTTGACTGGTGTTTGCTTAGTTTTATTTATAGCTAAGTTCCTTCTCTGTAAAGGTGATGTGTTGCCCATTCATTGTTGGAAACTGACTTATGTGGTCTTGAGTTTAACACTTATTGAGTTAAATAGGTTTTTTGTGTGTGATATCAGTATATTGTTTATGTACTACACAGTGGTCTTTTTAAGAATTTGGTTTTGTTGAGATATAATTTATGTGTAATAGGTACAATTTTAAGTGTATAATTTGAAAATTTTATTCTTTTAAAATCAGCTCAAAACTCACTAATTTTGAGTGTTCAATTTGATGAATTTCACAGTGAATTTATTGACTTTATTGAGGTATAATTTACATTCTGTAAAGTTCATGCATATACTGCTTGAATTTCAGTAAATTTTTATCATTGTGTAGACATCATTGAAATCTTTCGTTACACTTCCATCACCTAAAAAATTCCTTTTTTTCCTTTTTTTGCCAGTCTCTGTACCCATCCCCAAATCTAGGAAACCACCCTATTGCCTTCTCTAACAGCTCTAATGTTGCCCTTTCTAGAAATTTCATATAAATAAGATCAAACAATGTGTACTTTATGCCTTATGGCATTGTTTTTGAGGCATCCATGCTGTTACATGTATCAATACATTTTTTATTACTGAATAGCATTTCATATTTTATTCATCAGCTGGATTTGGGTTGTGCCCAATTTTAAGCTATTCTTAATTGGGTTTTTTATGACTATTCAATTGAAATCTGTGATTTTTACGAATAAAATTTTTAGTTCTCAAGTGTGGAATTTCTCGGTTATATGGTCAGTGTATGATTAGCTTTTTTAAAAAATTGTCAAACTAACTTTAAATTCTCACCAGCATTGTATAAGGGTTTTAGTTTCTCCACATTGTTTCTAGTGCTTAGTATTGTTAGTCTTTTTAACTTTAGTTCATTTATTGTGTTTGTAATGATATTTCATTTTTAAAAAAAAATTTTTCCTTTATTGTAAGATTTTTTTTATTATTTTGCAGAGAACTGAGGCTAGGGGTGAGAGGATTCACCAGAGACAGTGGGGAGCAGAACAGGCAGATCTACTGAAATACACTGCTAAGGGGAGCAGCGGGTGAGGAAGTAGAGGTCTGCTGTGCCATGTGGGTATCTCCCTAGCTGGGAATCAAACTCAGGCCCTCCCAGTGGGCTGCTGGGGTGGTAGTTCTGAGTCTTAACCTCTAGGCCACCAGGTAGACCCAGTATTTCATTGTATTCATAGTTGTACTGTCATCATCACAATTTGAGTACATTTTCATCATTCCCCCAAAGAAACCTGCACTCCTTAGCCATAATTCCTCCACTCTCTCATTTCTAGCCCTTGACAACTACTGATCTACTTTCTGTGTCTATAGATTTGCCTTTCTGGAAATTTCATTAATGGGATTAGTGACTGGCTTCTTTCACTTCTGTTATAAAGGTTCATCTATATTGTAGCATGTATCAGTATTTCATTTATGTTTTATTGCCTTATATTTCATTATGGATATATACACTTTATATATCTATCAGTTGGTGGATATTTGGATTTTACCTACTTTTTGGTTATTATGAATAATGCTGCTGCACTCTTTTGTGCAGGTGTTTTTTTTTTTTTTTTTTTTTTTGTTTAGATTTATTTTATTTATTTATACAAGCACTGGGTACAGTCAGAAGTGCGGGAGGGTGAAAGAATTCACGAGAGCCAGAGCAGGGAGCAGAGTAGCAGAAGGACCGAAGTACACTGCTGAGGGGAGCAGTGAGCGGCAGGAGAGGTCTGTGTGCCATGTGAGACCCTCCTCTGGTGGCCAGGGAGCAGCTGGGAATCGAACCAGCGCTGCAGAGGCTGCGGGCAGCTTCGCAACCCAGTGCTCAACTGCTGCGCCACCGGGAGGCCCTGTGCAGGTGTTTTTTTATTGACTTATCTTTTAATTTTTCTTGGGTGTATACCTAGAAGTGGATAATTACTAAGGCATAGGGCTAATTCCATGTTTGGTCTATTGAGGAATTTCTAGACTGTTTCCAATGACTGCATCCTTTAACATCACCAACAGCAATCTATGAGGATTCCAGTTTCTCCTCACCTCTTTAGTACTTGTAATTTGAATTCTAAACATCATCATAAATGTGAAGTAGTGTACACTGGGCCTCCCTGGTGGCCTAGTGTTAAGTCTCAGCATTATCACCACTGTGGCCTTGAGTTCAATCCCCAACCAGGGACTAACCTACATATGGTGCAGCAGACCTCTACTGCCTTGCCCGCTGCTCCCCCTTAGCAGTTTATTTCAGTAAATCTGCCTGTTTTGCTCCCCACTCTGTCTCTGGTGAATCCTCTCAACCCCCTACCCCTACACCTCTGTCTTACACCCCAGTTCTTCTATGCAAAAAATAATTTAAAAATATTGAAAATAATTATAAAGTAGTATATATTGTGGTTTCAATTTGCATTTCTTTGGTGGCTAATATGTTGAATACCTTTTCATGTACTTATTGATCATTTAAATATCTTTTGAGAACTATTGAGGCCCTCTTCTGTTTTTAAAATGAAATTATTGTATTTTTATTATAGAATTGTAGGCAATTATTTTATATTCTAGATACAAGACCCCCATCAGATATGTGATTTGCATAAGTTTTCTCCCATTTTGTGGGTTATCTCTTTTACTTTTTTTATGATGTCCTTTGAGGCATAGTATTTCTTAATTTTAATACCTCATCTGTTTTCCTTTTGATGTCATGCTTTAAGAAACTATTGGCTAGTCCATGGTTATACATGTCTGTTTTCTTCTATGAGTTTTAAAGTTTTAGCTAATTTTGAGAAAATTTTTGTATTTGTTATGAAGGAAGTGCCCAACCTTACTCCTTTGCATATGAATATCTATTATCCCAGTATTGATTTTAGAGCAGGAATATCTGCATCTGGAATCCACAGAGACTGTGTGGAACTGAGAAAGGGCTGTCCCCAGAGCCAGAGGTGAGCCAAAAAGCCCCCGCAAGTCAGGCCCTGTCTGGCCACCATTCAGAGCCCAGAGGGGGATCCAGCCACTGCCAGGCAGACCGTGGGCACAGAGAAGTGCCCTCCTGCCTCGCCATTTTATTTTATTTTTATTTTATTTTTTTTAAAGATTTATTTGTTTATTTAAGCACTGGGTACAGTCAGAAGTGCGGGAGGGTGAGAGAATTCACCAGAGCCAGAGCGGGGAATAGAACAGGCAGACTGACGAAATACACTGAGGGGAGCAGCGGGCACAGCAGGAGAGGTCTGTGTGCCATGTGGGACCCTCGCTGGTGGCCGGGAATCGAACCAGCACTTCTGGGCAGCTTCTCAGTCTAGTGCTCAACCACTGCGCCACCAGGGGAGGCCCGTGACTTGCCATTTTTAAAACAGGGATCTCTGTTTCTGGAACCTACCTAGACTGTGTGGTACTGGGAAAGGGCTGTCTCCACAGCCAGAGGTAAGCTGAAAAGCCCCTACAAGCCAGGCCCTGCCTGGCAGAAAGTCGGAACCCAGAGGGGTATCCAATAATTTGGAGCCCAGTAGGTGATCCAGCCACTGCCAGGGCAGTCTGTGGGACCTCAAGACCCACCTCTGGAATTAAACAAATACAGAAGGAGGAGATTTTCTGGGATAGCGACCGTAAACATATCCATAGTACCACTGCCTTACTGGACTTCTGGCATAACAGTATTAGACTCAATTGGACCAGTTTCAGACATCCCAGAAAGAGCACACTAGAGAGATGCTGGCCAGTACCAGCCACGCAGTATCCCAATGCAAAGGACAAATTAGAAAACAAGCAGCAGGGAGAAGAAAAATTATAAGCAACCAAATATGTCCCCAGGAAAAAGACACACCACAAAAAGACAGTCAAACACCAGACTGCAATAACAGTGACTAAGAGGAACTTTTGAGTCTTCCTGCTAGAGAATTTAAAGTCACCATGATTAAAAAACTGAAAGAAGTCAAAAATGATAAGGGAAAAATAATCAACGATATGGGAAAAATAATGACCAGAAGAATGAAACTGAGTCCTAAAGAGGGAAGTGAAAGAAATGCAGGAGAATGGGCCTCCCCTGTGGCGCAGCGGTTGAGCGCTGGGTTGTGAAGCTGCCCGCGGCCTCAGCGGCACCAGTTCGATCCCCAGCTGCTCCCTGGCCACCTGAGGAGGGTCCCACATGGTGGGCAGACCTCTCCTGCCGCCCACTGCTCCCCTCAGCAGTGTACTTCGGTCCTTCTGCCTGCTCTGCTCCCTGCTCTGGCTCTGGTGAATTCTCTCACCCTCCCCCGCTTCTGACTGTACCCAGTGCTTGTATAAACAAACAAATAAATAAAATAAATAATACATACCTCTTAAAAAAAAAAAAGAAAAAGAAATGCAGGAGATCAAAGGATTAATGTAGGAGCTAAAGAACTCTGGGAAAAGCAGTGAAATCAGAATAGATGAAATGAATGAATAAGTACTCTCAAAGACACAGAAATAAAAAGAACTAAAACAGAACAGGAAAGAGAAGTATGAAGGAAAAAGAGTGAAGAAAGACTTCAGGAACTATCTGACTGCATGAGGAAAGGAATATAAGAGTTATAGGAATCCCAGAAGGAGAGGAGAGAGACATTGGAACAGAGAAAATATTCAAAGAAATAATTGAAGAGAACTTCCCAAACATGAAGAAGGAGCTGAAAATAGACATACAAGAAGCAAGCACACCACCAAACTTCCACAATGAAAGGAAAAATACAGCAAGACACATAATAGTAAAACTCCCAGAATCCAAGACAAGGAAAAAATAATGACTCTGACAGAGGGAAGAAACAGATAACATACAAAGGAAAACCAATCAGGCTCTCTCTCAGGAGAGAGTGGAGGGACATAGTCAACAAGCTCCAAGACAACAAATGCCAACCAAGAATACTCTATCCTGCAAAGCTTTCCTTCCTCAATGAAGAAAGAATAAGGACCATCCCATGCAAACAGAAACTCTGGAATTTCATTATGACTAAACCCCCACTCCAAAAAATACTACAAGGAGTCCTAAAGCCAGAACTAACAGAGGGGTGAATAAGAACGAAACAAGACCAAAAAAAAAAAAAAAAAACAAAACTAAAAAAAATAAAAACAGAGAAAAGACAAACAAAATGGCAAATACAGATGCTAGCATATCAATATTAACTCTAAATGTAAATGGACTGAACTCTTCAATAAAAAGACACAGAGTCGCAGGCTGGATTAAGAAACAAAACCCAACCTTTTGCTGTCTCCAGGAAAAAATTTAACTACAAAAGATAAAAATAGACGGAAAGTAAAAGGATGGAAAACAATCCTACAAGCATATGGACCAAAAAAGAAGGCAGGAACAGCTATACTTGTATCAGATAAAACACATTTCAAACTCAAAAAGGTAAAAAGAGACCCAGATGGTCACAACATTATCAAAATGGCCATCCTACCAAAAGCAATTTACAGATTCAATGCTATTCCAGTAAAAATTTCAGTGACATTTTTCAAAGGAATAGAACAAATATCCATGAAATTCATGTGGTGCCACCAAAAACCCCAAATAGCCAAAGCTCTCCTGAAAAAAAAAAAAAAAGGCAATGGACAAGTTTGCACTCCCACCAGCAGTGCAGGAGCGTTTTTTCCACATCCTCACCACTCCCAGACTTCAAACTATACTACAAAGTCATAATAATAAAACTGCATGGTATAGGCACAAGAACAGACACCGACCAATGGAACTGAATAGAAAATCCAGAAATAAACCCAGATTTACAGTCAACTAATCTTTGACAAAGGAGCAAAGAATATGCAATAGAGCAATGAAAGTTTATTCAATAAATGGTGCTGGGAAACTGGGTCGCTACATGCAAAAGAATGAAGCTTGACTACTACCTCACACCATGCACAAAAACCAACTCAAAATGGATTAAAGAACTAGACATAGAAGACCTAAAACCATAAAATATATAGAAGGAAATACAGGTGAAACACTACATGACATATACCTCAGTAACATCTTTAAAGACACATCACCCAAAGCAGTGATAGTGAAGACAAAGATAAACAGCTGGGACTACATCAAATTAAAGAGCTTCTGTACAGCAAGAGAGACAGTAACCAAAACAAAGAGACACCCCATGGATTGGGAGAAAATTTTTACACACAACACTAATGATAAAGGACTGATCACAAAAATCTACAAAGAGCTGATGACTCAACAAAAACAAAATAAATAATCCAGTCAAAAAATGGGCAGAAGAGCTAAAAAGAAGCTACTCCAAAGAGGAAATGCCAATGGCCAATAGGCATATTAAAAAATGTTCGACATCACTTGTAATCAGGGAAATGCAAATCAAAACTACCATGAGATACCATCTCACACCATGAGAATGGCACATATTAAAAAAACTAGCAACAACAAATGTTGGTGAGGATGTGGAGAAAACTCCTGCACTGCTGGTGGGAGTGCAAACTGGTCCAACCACTATGGAGAGCAGTGTGGCGATTCCTTAACCTACTAAAGATGGAGCTTCCATATGATCCAGCAATTCCACTCCTAGGTATTTACCCAAAGGACACAAACATTAATTCAAAAGGGCACCTGCACCCTTGTGTTTATAGCGGCACTATTTACAATAGGTAAGCTATGGAAACAACCCAAATGTCCAAAAATAGATGACTGGATCAAGAAGATGTGGTACATATACACAATGGAATACTACTCAGCAATCAGAAAAGATAAACTCATGCCATTTGCAGAACCTGGATGGAGCTGGAAGGGATCATGCTCAGTGAAATAAGCCAGAAAGAAAAAGAAAAATACCGGATGGTCTCACTCATAGCAGGAATTTAGAAAACCTAAATAAGGGACCAGGAAAAAGACTAATTATAATAAAGTAAAAATCAAAATCAACAAAGCAACTATAAACCAGAGACAATTGGGGGGGGGAGCGGAGGAGGGAGTAGGATCAAAACAAGGGGGTGGGAATTGTATGGGGACTATAACCAAGATGAAAATGCATACATTGTGCAAAAATGAAATATGATGTAACAAATATAAAATGAAAAAATAAAAAAATAATTTCCTAGTATTTATTGAAGAGTTTATCATTAATATGTCTTGATACTCTTGTTGAAAATCAATTAGTTGTAAATGTGAAGGTTTATTTCAAGGCTTTAGTACTGTTCCATTAATTTCTCTCCTTAAAAACAATGATATGAGAAAAATAATCAACGATCAGAAGAATGAAATTGAGTCCCTAAAGGGGGAAGCAAAAGAAACGCAGGAGATCAAAGAATTAATGAAGGAACTAAAGAACTCTGGGAAAAGCAATGAAAGCAGAATAGATGAAATGGAAGAACGAATAAGTACTCTCGAAGACACAGAAATAAAAAGAACCAAAACAGAAAAGGAAAGAGAAGTACGAAGGAAAAAGACCAAAGAAAGACTTGGGAACTATCTGACTCCATGAGGAAAGGAAATATAAGAGTTGTAGGAATATCAGAAGGAGAGGAGAGAGATGTAGGAACAGAAAATATTCAAAGAGATAATTGAAAGGAACTTCCCAAGTGTGAAGAAGGAGCTGAAAATTGATATACAAGAACCAAGAAGAACACCAAACTCCACGACGAAAGGAAAAATACAGCAAGACACATAATAGTAAAGCTCCCAAGAATCCAGGACAAGGAAAAAATAATGAAGCTGACAAGAGGGAAGAAACAGATAACATTCATATGAAAACCAATCAGGCTGACATCAGACTTCTCTGAAGAAACACTGAGGGCAAGGAGAGAGTGGAGGGACATACTCAACAGACTCCAAGAAAACAGATGCCAACCAAGAATACTCTACCCCGCAAAGCTCTCCTTCCTCTATGAAGAAAGAATAAGGACCTTCCCAGACAAAGAGAAACTCTGGAATTTCATTACGACTAAACCCCCACTCCAAAAAATACTACAAGGAAACCTAAAGCCAGAACCTCAGAGGGATGAATAACAATGAAAGAAGGCCAAAAAAAAAAAAAAGTTATTAAAGGAATAAATAAATAAAATCAAAGGAAAGACAAACACAATGGCAAATACAGATGCTAACATATCAATATTAACTCTAAATGTAAATGGACTAAACTCTTCAATAAAAAGACACAGAGTTGCAGCTTGGATTAAGAAATAAAACCCAACCTTTTACTGTCTCCAGGAAACACATTTAGCTACAAAAGATAAAAATAGACTCAAAGTTAAGGATGGAAAACAATCCTACAAGCAAATGGACCAAAAAAGAAAGCAGGAACAGCTATACTTATATCAGATAAAACAGATTTCAAACTCAAAAAGATAAAAAGAGACCCCAATGGTCACTACATTATGATCAAGGGGACAGTACTTCAAGAAGAAAAAACACTCATTAACATATACTCACCAAACGAAGGAGCACCAAAATATATCAGACAACTGTTGTCATCTCTGAAAACAGACATCAGAGAAAACATATACTTAGTGGGAGACTTCAACACACCACTATCAACAATGGATAGATCAACAAGACAAAAAATAAGTAAAGAAACTAAAGCTCTAAATAAGGACCTAGAGCATTTGGGCTTAACAGACACCTATAGAACACTAAACCCCAAAAAAACAGAGTACACATTTTTCTCAAGCGCACAAGGATCATTCTCCAGGATCGATCACATACTGGGCACAAGACAAACATCAACAGATACACCAAGATTGAAATCATACCAACCATCTTTTCTGACCATGAAGGCATCAAACTAGAAATAAACCATAAAAAGAAGGCAAGGAACTCTCCTACCTCATGGAGATTAAAAACCACACTACTGGAAGACCACTGGACTAATGAGGAGATCAAAGAAGAAATTAAAAAATTCTTTGAATTGAATGACAAGGAGGACACCAATATCCTAAATGTATGGGATGCAGCAAAAGTGGTAATAAGAGAAAAATATATAGCAATAGAAGCTCACATCAAAAAACAAGAAAGAACTCAAAGAAACAACCTAATCTCGAAACTCAAAGATCTAGAAAAAGAACAACAAAAAAAGCCCAAAACCAGTAGAAGAAAAGAAATAATAAAAACCAAAGCAGAAATAAATGAAATTGAAACTAAAAAAACAATCCAAAAGATCAATGAAACCAAGAGCTGGTTCTTCGAAAAAATCAATAAAATAGACAGACCCCTAGCCAGGCTCACAAAGGAAAAAAGGGAGAAAGCACAAATAAACAGGATCATAAATGAAAGAGGAGAAATCACAACGGACACAGCAGAAATCAAAAGAATAATCAGTAACTACTATGAACAGTTATATGGAAACAAGTTCAACAATCTAGAGGAGATGGACAAATTCCTACAACTCTACAATCACCCAAAGTCAGATAAAGAAGAAATAGAACACCTAAACAGACCTATTACAAGCAGTGAAATTGAAATGGTAATCAAAAACCTCCCCAAAAACAAAAGCCCAGGACCTGATGGAATTACAAATGAATTCTACCAAACATTTAGAGACGAATTAGTGCCTATCCTTCACAAACTCTTCCAAAAAATTGCGAAGGAAGGGACAATACCAAACATGTTCTATGAAGCCAACATTACACTAATACCAAAACCGAACAAGGACAGCATAAAAAGGGAAAACTACAGGCCAATCTCCCTAATGAACACTGATGCAAAAATCCTCAATAAAATTTTAGCTATCAGAATCCAACAATGTATCCATAAGATAATTCACCACGACCAAGTAGGATTCATTCCAGGGACACAAGGATGGTTCAACATCCGAAAATCAATCAACGTTATCCAACACATCAACAAAAAGAAATATAAAAACCATATGATAATATCAATAGATGCTGAGAAAGCTTTTGTCAAAGTGCAATACCCATTCATGATAAAAGCCCTTGAAATTCTTGGGATACAAGGAACATACCTCAACAACATAAAGGCCATCTATGACAAGCCAACAGCCAGTATCATTCTCAATGGTGAAAAGCTGAAAGCAGTTCCATTAAGATCAGGAACAAGACAAGGATGTCTACTCTCACCACTGCTTTTCAATATAATACTGGAAGTCCTAGCCAGAGCAATAAGACAAGAGAAAGACATGCAAGGAATCCAAATAGGAAAAGAAGAAGTCAAGCTATCACTATTTGCAGATGATATGATAATATACATAGAGAACCCCAAAAACTCCACAGAAAAACTAATTCAGCTCATCAATCAGTTCAGTAAAGTGGCAGGATGCAAAATCAACGTGCAAAAGTCAGTAGCCTTCCTATACACAAACAATAAATCTGAAGAAGAAATTAAAAAAACCATCCCTTTTATTATTGAAACAAAAAAAATCAAATATTTGGGAATAAATCTAACAAAAGAGGTAAAGGACCTATACAAAGAAAACTATAAAACACTGTTAAAAGAAATAGAAGAAGACACAAAGAAATGGAAAGACATCCCCTGCTCATGGATTGGAAGAATAAACATTATTAAAATGGCCATCCTACCAAAAGCAATATACAGATTCAATGCTATTCCAATCAAAATTTCAATGTCATTCTTCAAAGAAATAGAACAATTATTGATGAAATTCATATGGAATCACAAAAAACCCCGAATAGCCAAAGCTCTCCTGAAAAAAAAAAAGAAGGGAATGAGGCATCACACTCCCAGACTTCAAACTATACTACAAAGCCATAATCATCAAAACTGCATGGTATTGGAACAAGAACAGACATACAGACCAATGGAATCAAATAGAAAATCCAGAAATAAACCCACAGATTTATGGTCAACTAATCTTTGACAAAGGAGCAAAGACTATGCATCGGAGCAAAGAAAGTTTGTTCAATAAATGGTGCTGGGAAAACTGGGTCGCTACATGCAAAAGAATGAAGCTTGACCACTACCTCACACCATACACAAAAATCAACTCAAAATGGATTAAAGAACTAGACATAAGACCTGAAACCATAAAATACATAGAAGGAAATATAGGCGAAACACTACGTGATTTGTACATCAAAGACATCTTTACAGACATATCACCCAAAGCAGTGATAGTGAAGGCAAAGATAAACAGCTGGGACTACATCAAATTAAAGAGCTTCTGCATAGCAAAAGAGACAATAACCAAAACAAAGAGAAACCCCACCAACTGGGAGAACATTTTTGCACCCAACACTAATGATAAAGGACTGATCACAAAAATCTGCAAAGAGCTGATGAGACTCAACAACAACAAAGAAAATAATCCAGTCAAAAAATGGGCAGAAGAGATAAAAAGAAACTTCTCTGAAGAGGAAATGCAAATGGCCAACAGGCATATGAAAAAATGTTCAACATCACTTGTAATCAGGGAAATGCAAATCAAAACTACCATGAGATACCATCTTACACCAGTGAGAATGGCACATATTAAAAAAACTAGCAACAACAAATGTTGGCGAGGGTGTGGAGAAAAAGGAACTCTCCTGCACTGTTGGTGGGAGTGCAAACTGGTCCAACCACTATGGAGAGCTGTGTGGAGATTTCTGGACCTACTAAACATAGAGCTTCCACATGATCCAGCAATTCCACTCCTAGGTATTTACCCAAAGCACACAGAAACATCAATTCCAAAGAGCACCTGCACCCTTAAGTTTATAGCAGCACTATTTACAATAGCTAAGCTTTGGAAACAACCTAAATGCCCAAAAATAGATGACTGGATCAAGAAGATGTGGTACATACACACCATGGAATATTACTCAGCATTCAAAACAGATAAACACATGCAATTTGCAGCAACATGGATGGCGCTGGATGGGATCATGCTCAGCGAAATAAGCCAGAAAGAAAAAGAAAAATACCGGATGGTCTCACTCATAGCAGGAATCTAGAAAACTTAAATAAGGGACCAGGAAAATGAATAACTATAAGAAAGTGCAAATCAAAATCAACAAAAAACTATGAACTCTATGGGGAGTAGGAGGCGGGAGGGGTGGGATTGGGTTCAGAATGGGGGGGTTGCAATTGTATGGGGAATATAAAAATAAAATTTATTATAAAAAAACAAAACAAAAAAATTTCTCTCCTTATTTCAATATTTCACTGTTTTAATTTGCATTTTTCTAATGCTTAAGGATATTCATTATTTCTCCAAATGTTATTTTTTACATTTATATTCTCTTGTTCTATTTTTAAAAATTAAATAGTTTGACTTATTGAATGGTGAAGGTATTTATAGGAAGCGTAAATATGTTGCACGTATTTCTCTTATTTTAGTTTGTCCTTACATTTTTTTTGACATTATCTTTCAGTGGCGTATTTTGCCCTTTGGATTCTGAAAGCCTTGTGGAATGAGCACATTTGGCAACTGATTGGATAATAGAGTTTAAGGAAGATAAAGATTTTGGTGATTGTGTTATAGTTAATAATAGTAGGCAAAGAAGTTGAGTTCAGTTTGGATTATTTTGAAATTGAGATTCTTGGGGACATACACAGAAACGTATTTCTGTTGCCTCAACCTGGAACCCTCTATTTCTGGATCTTCCCACAGCTGACCCTTCTCTTTTTCCTTTTTTCTCTTCTTCTAATCAGTAAGCTCAGCTATCACCTGCTGCCATCTTCCCTGACCATTTTTATCTAATGTTGTCCCTTCTAGACATCAGTCACTATTATATTTTGTTTTCTCTGTCGCCCTTTATCTGAAGTTTTCTTAATTAGCTTGTGTGTTTTTTATGTTACTGTACCAGGATGTGACCTCTTTAGGACAGGATCCTCTTTTGCCTTCGTTTTCAACACAGCATCAACATTTCCTCTGAATTAACTGTGGTTCCTGTCTGTCAAATTATTTTGGGATCTTTTTGCTAGAGGGGCTCTTCCTTTTTAAAAAGCTTTTGAACCAGTTTGAAATGTTTATTCTTATCACTGATTTCAGTTAATTTATATTGACTGTAATTGGTGTCCTTTAGAGATTGAGTTGGGGGTGCATTTTTATGACTGCAATACTAAGAAATTCTACCCATCTGCAAACAAAATTGGATTTCATATTGAATTAACCTTCCTCCACCTCAGCCCCCTCCTCAATAAAAAGACACTGCAGATGTCCATATTTGATTAATTTTCTCTTTCTCTCTGCCTTTTTTTTTTTTACAGAGCAAGAAAGCCAGAGTTCTATGAAAAAACCAGGGAAGAAAAACTAAGAGGATAGTAGACAAGGTCTTTCCGATTTGCATAATGTAAGTCCTTTTCACTATTCTTGGCCTAAATCTTGTGTTAGCTGACAATGCTGTTTCTAGGGAAACAAATAGTCCAACTTCTTAGAATGTCACAGGAATGCTGATCACTTAAAATGAGTTTCCCAGCTGCTGGTCAAAGGGCATTACTTGTGGGAGAAGGAGAGGAAGGATGAATTGGAAAAAAAAAATCTAGCATTTTGGACGCTAGTATAAATCGACTGACCATGTTTATACAAAATGTGAAGTGGATGTTTTCTGTTTCTTGCTGTCTAACAACTAGCATACTGATTATGTAAGAAATTGTCTTCCTGCTAAGCTATCATTGATCCCCAACTTTCACACAAATCATCCTGTTTTTTGGTGGAGTTTTTGCTGGGCCTATATCCCTCAGTCTATTTTAGGCCCCTCAGTCTCCACCGTCTGCATTTACCGAAGCTTATTTAACTTCTTTTTGCCCATTCTCCTATACCCATTTCACATATGCAAAGCCCTTTCTCTCCCACTAGTTTGAAGTTAGCATTTGAAACAGCTTTGTCCTGATAACCTAAAAATTCATTCTTTTGTTTTATGGAGTATATAAAAAGTTTTGATTTATTTTCTGGTTTTGTGAGGATTACAAACTGGAATTGTAATGAGGAAATGTGAACCTTAGAGGCATTTAAAAATTATTTATAATTAGAGGATTGAGCAGAGAGGAATAATCTGAGGGTCAGCAAGTTCTTGCTATATTATTTACTTAAGATAGCCTCGTATTTTCATGTAAGGAAGTCATACTCTAGTTATTTTATTTACCAGCTTCTGAATTGTCAAAAAATCACTTATGTATTGAGAGGTAAATTGTAATTCCTTTGAACTGGGTCTCTCACTATTTATTAATGTGTATTGACTACATATATAAGGTAGAATATTCCGTTACCTGTTTAAAAATTACAGTCATCTTAATACTGAAACTGTAGGATATAGAATAATATTTCTTTGATTTTGGGAGAACTGAGAATATTTCCATATTCTCATGAGTTAATTTGTGACATTATAGTCTTGAAGTATTGTGCGGTGACATTATTATTTCATCCAAATAACCTGGAAAGATTTCTTGAAGGAATAGGAACTTGCACACATTGGACACATTAGTTTCTCCCTCTATGTCATTCCTCTATGACATGTTGGTTGACAGACTAATAGATGGGGGTCCTGTCTCTGTAATCTTAGTACCTAGCCAGGGCACATGTTCAAATAGATATATGTACAAATCGCCTCTCTTTTCTAAATCTGTCATGTCTCTCTTACTGCCTTGAGAATTAAGACCTTTTGTAAATTGGACCCAATCAAACTTCCTGGCCATATCATGCTTTCCTAAGACAAACTGTTTTAGTTCGGCTGGCCCTGTTTGTGCTTTCCCCATACCTTTTATTGTCCTCTCTTAGATTCATAAGATTTCTTCCTTATTCCTGCATCCTATCTGTGAGACCACTTCAATCCTCATTCCTCATCTCTAAAACAGGCATGTGTGGACCTACTTCTAGAGAAGATGAGGAATAAGAGTGAATGAATACCTGTAAAGTGTGTACAGTATTCTCTAGCACATAAAGTGCTCAGTAAATGTTATAGTTATTACTACTAACACTATTTTTACTGCTACTAGTATTTCCTTTTCTTTTGAAATGTAGATGCCAAGTTTTAATCTGTGATGTATACATTTTTTGATAAAATTTTCTTCCTTCTCACTGTCTGAGTTCAGGATCCTATTTCCTATAATTTATTTCAGACAGGTTTTATTGCTACCCTTCAGTCAATCCTCTACATTTCTACCAAAATGATACCAACGTGTATGTGATCTTGTCATTCCCTGCTTAAAATTCTGCAATAATTCTTAGTACTTTCAGGATAAAGATCAAAGTCTTTAGATATTAAACTCTTCTCAATCTGGCCCCTGCTCTCCTTTTCCACTTCTAGGACTTTTCATATACAACATGCTCCCATTATCCCATCCATCCAGCCTTATTGAATTCTGTTTTGTTATCTGAAAGTGATTATGTAATCATACTTTTCCTACCAATTGGCCACATGATTCTCTGCCTAGAATAGATTGTTCTACTGGCTAATTTTTACTTGTTCTTTGACATGCTATTCAAAGAAATGTATCCTTATGTTTTGAGTGTCTCCTATGACTCCTTATCACAGACTAAAGTTTTAAAGTCCATTATTTGTGTATCCTGCGAATTTATGATTTTCTAATTGTAGTTCAACAAATATTTATTGGGTATTTCCTGTTTGACATGTGCTAAGCATTGGGGATATTGAAAATAAGACAGGACTCTTGTCGTAAAGTGAATTTGGAATCTAATGAGGAGAGCCCAATCAGGGAAGAATATCATTTATTTTCTTTGCTGTCTCTTCCTATAGACTGTGAACACTCCAAGTGAGATGAGCAAAATGGAATTTTAAGCAAATTAATAACAGGTTGCAAAAATTTTATTTGAGAATAAAAGAGTAGATCCAGATAGACAGCATGATAATAGTTTAAATATGAGACCCCTGACCTAGGCTTTCTTTTAAGATGTGCAACCCCTTTCCAGTTTCGTATTGTGAATATGGACACAAACTTAAGAGTTAAGCTAGGAGTCTTGATTTCAGATCATATTATTTTGCAAACTAGCATAAAAGTAAAAACGTACTTTATTCATTGTTAGATTTTATTTTATTCAAATTTTTATTTAATTAAATTAAGTATAACACCACAGTACTTCTATAAAAATTTCTGCTTTTAATGAAAATATTCACTAAAATTAATTTATATTTGCATTAACATTTAAAACTTATGAATTGCCTAATAATTCTAAAAGCACTCATTTTAATGAAAAAGAAGGCAATCTAATGACAAATAAGATATGTATGTGTGGATCACAAAATTATAAAAAGAGAAGATAAAATTTGTGTAGAAAACAGAAAATCTGCCAGAATTCTTGTGACGTGTAATTCTAGTGACTTACATAGTTTGCATCTATTTTCCTGATTGATGGTATTATGGTTTTCCTGGTAGTCCAGGTGGTTCTTGTATTAAGCAGACTATGACAAGATGTTTGTTTGAGTGAAGATTGATTGACATTAAGAATATTATCTGAAAACTCAGCTTTTGCTTAGTTGGCAGCCTTAACCACCCTGTTTATTGAAGTGATGCTCAGCTCAAGGAAGTGTAGTAGGTTTATTATTAAAAATATTTTTAAAGTCTTGAGCAAAAGAAGACTAATTAGATTTAACGTGTGGGTTTACTTATATAAACAGTCTGCCTATTTATGCCTGAGAAATGGCTTGATGAAAAGCCAGCATCATCCAGTAAAATATTTTTCTTGCCTTAAAATATGTTGAAAGATTTTTTTTTAAAAGAATCAAATTAACATTAAGAATTAATATAAATATATTTTGTATTTTTAAAATTTCATGTATTACTGCATTTAAAACTCAGAACAATCCTGTGAATAAGCTTCCAAATGAATCTGAGAAACTGTCTAGTTAAGTCAAGTTAAAACTAGAGGAAGTGGCAGAGTCATAATTAAAATTCAGTTTTCTGGTCTCCAATTGATTTGCTTTACAGTATGACCTAAAATTTTTTAATGGTAAGTTATTACCATTTTGTCTAGATGAACCTCAAAGAATTAATCCTAATGCTTTTTTTGATGTGACCAATTAAAAAGACCAATAACCTACATAATTTGCATCACCTAAAGTGGTTTTATTCTGTAGACCTCTGAGCTTCTAATTAAAGTTTCTTTTCTTTTGGTTATCTTCTTCCTCTCATAACCTCCTGAAATTGAATTGTCCTCCAGAATATTGCCTTTATCTCAAGTGAGCCACTAGCATGGCTTGTTGTATGCCCAGTTCTAGTTTCTTTGGTAGTAACTATGAGGTTATTACAGTCTCATGTGTATCAGTTGAATGTAAAGTTCACTTTGTTGCGAATACTCTACAAAGATGATTAAAACATCTTTATGACTTAAGCAACCCATTCTCTACTAATTAGTACCCAAAACTTTACTTTCTTACTTTGCTGAACTTTCTAAAGATCATTTTTCTCAGCTGTAAAATTAAACAGTGTATACTTTAAATTCATGAGAAGGGGCTTTTTGTGTGTGTTGAATTACCTTGCTTTCCTAACCATTATCTATAAAATGAAAATAGTATAGTAAAAAAATGTTATATACTTACGAGGTACTTTCTATATTATGTAATTAGAAGTGGGCTGTGTAAAATCTTTTATATTGTAATTCTCATACTTTTTTCCCCCATCTTTCCCTTAGATTTCCTTCATGGATACATTTTCATAGCATTATTATGTGATGTGAGAAGTTTTTTTTTTGTTTTTGTTTTTTTTTTGTTTTTGAAGTAACATGGATTTTATACTACAGAATCAAGAGATTGGCTTTATAGGAAAAATTGAGTTATAAAAAGTGGTACAGGTTCTTTTAGATAACCATGACAACATCCCATATGAATGGGCATGTTACTGAGGAATCAGACAGCGAAGTAAAAAATGTTGATCTTGCATCACCAGTGGAACATCAGAAGCACCGAGAGATGGCTGTTGACTGCCCTGGAGATTTGGGCACCAGGATGATGCCAGTACGTCGAAGTGCACAGTTGGAGCGTATTCGGCAACAACAGGAAGACATGAGGCGTAGGCGAGAGGAAGAAGGGAAAAAACAAGAACTTGACCTTAATTCTTCCATGAGACTTAAGAAATTAGCCCAAATTCCGCCAAAGACTGGAATAGATAACCCTATATTTGATACAGAAGAAGGAATTGTCTTAGAAAGTCCTCATTATACTGTGAAAATACTAGGTAAGTAAACAAGAATAACAGAAAATGGTTTGCTTTTGTTTCTCTTGCCTTAGCCTAAATGTATATAGGAAGAAAGGAGGGGTAAGAAAGAACATAAGCAAGAATTTGATTCAGTTCAAGATCAGTTCTTTTCTTACAAAAGTCATCATTCTTGGGCCTCCCTGGTGGCACAAGGGGTTGAGGTGCAACGTATGAAGCTCGCCGCAGCCACTGTAGCACAAGTTCGACCCCCGGCCAGGGAGCTACCCACATGGTGCAGCAGATCTTTCCTGACTTGCCCACTGCTCCCCTCAGCAGTGTATTTCAGTCAGTCTGCCTGTTCTGTTCCCCACACTGTCTCTGGTGAATCTCCTCACCCCCTACATCTCTGGCCTGTACCCCAGTTCTTGTATGTATAAATAAATAAATCCTAAAAAAAAAATCATCATTCTTTACTGTTAACCACATAGAGCTAAAGTCAGTGGCTTAATGTTCAGTTACTACAGCATGTTTTTTACATAAAATTTTTGAATTAAAAATTTCTATGAAGTTGCCTAACATTTAAAATCTTGAAATTTACCTTTTGCTTGAAACTCAAGCTTTTATACCAAAATTGAAAGGCAATATTTAATTTCTGATTTTCTTAAACTTTGTGAAATAGTAATAATGTCAGTATTTGTAGCCTATAATCTATTTGATTTTCTTTAATGACTGTCATTAAAAATTGGTGCACTTCATATGGCATCATACACATGAAGCATGACTCAATATTCCCCATGCTGTTTATTCCCATATTCCATTCTGTGGGGAGAAAAAAAGACATAGACAAAGTTCTGTGACAAAATCAATTTTGAGAGTAGTGAATTAAGTTAGTTTAACAGCTGCTTAGTACAGGATTTCTTAGCACCTTTAGAATGCTGATAAGTATTATGAATATACAAGAAAAGTTGATGTTGAATATATGTTCCCACACTTAGAATATTTGATCATTGAACTTACTGTCCTCCCTTCTTATACGCACATAGGAGTGATCATTGAAATGTTCGTTATAGTCAATATGAGAAGCTGGCATAAGTTACAGCGTTATTAATGTCACTGAGAACTGCAGTTTTTGGATATACTGAGTCTTAAGTTTCCATTTTAAAATGAAGTGTAATAACTTTGTACCGAGCATTTTTTTTCCTGTTCATAATTTGCTAACACATCAAACTACAACAGAAATACTCCCTTAAAGTTGTATGTGTCTCCCTGCCAGTATTTTGATTAATACACACGTGCCAGGAGACAACTTCCACAGCCAGAAACAGCAACCTTGTTTTAAGTAAGGGAAGGATGGGGAAACTGATCTATTTCTCTGAGAGAGAATCTTCAGTTTCCAAATGATCATTATTTATCTGTAAGTAGAGAAAATGCTCTTTTAAAAACTGAAAAATGTGATTGGAAAGGTTGGCTACCTGGATTGTCTGGTGGACTTTTTAAATGAAAGTATTTATAAATTTGGTACTGTATAATAATTGAAGTGCAGGGATGGAGCTTATGGAAAATATTCGTAGAAGATAAACAATTTTCTTGCTTAAAAGCAGTCAGAATCTTAAAATTAGAAAATAGTGATGTGGGAACTTAATTTCATATAATAATTATTGGTATTATAAATTAGATTTTGGTATATTAAGGAAGGCAATTCCTTAAAGCTGACATGAATTATTAAAACTTGTTTTACTACAAATGAAATAGTATGCGTTTTCTATTTTATTGGCAAAGCAAATGACTTTATGAGAGAAATCCTGAGGAAAAAATAGAATGCAGGTTAGAGTATAATGAGGTGGAATTAGAATCATTTTCAGATACTCTAGGTTATAAATTTTACTGTTTATTCACACATAAGTAGTTTTGTGCTAGGATTGTAGACAGGTAACTTTAATAGGTGGAGTATTTAAAGGGGATAAACTAGAAAAGATTGCTATCATATATTTTTATTACACCGTGAGGAAACTTTAGGAAAGCCACATGTACCCACCCATCTGTATGCACCCATAATAAGCTGTCTTGTGGTTAATAAGGAGATTCTTGAAATTTGTGATTAGGGACTTTCTAATTTATGTCAAGTGCTATCAGTGTTAAGGAAAAGGGGGAAAAAAGACAACTAGTGGGAAGAAAACTATGTTGAAGAAAGTATTTTCATGATATTAATATGTTTCAGTCTTCATTAGTGTCTGCTCATTTTTTGTCAGCTGTTTCTGAATATTCAAACTCTTAAGTAGAGAGTTTTCCTGTATTTGACATCATAAAGTAAAATATCTCTTCCATCTTTGTTTCTATATTATTTGACTTTCAATGGACCATGGAATATACTAGAATTTTGCTAGATTATGACCTTAAGTTGTTTTTTAAGGTAAAATGTATTCCAACAAACAAAATTCCAGTACCAGTATACCTTGAATTAACTACTATTGAGAAGTTAATGATTTTGCTATTAGATATTTGCTCAACTGCAATAGATATTTCCAAAATTTAGTCCATTCTGTGAGGGAGGTTTTTTAACCCCCTGGTAAGTAACATTGTTAGAACTGTTGATACTATGGTACTGGATTTAATGTTTAAAATGTTAGGACCATTTGAAAATTTACTAATTTGTTCATATTGCTAAAATGAGAGTTAACTGAATCTTTACTTAGTTAACCTAATCTTGCTTATAATGCTTGTTAACTATATATAATCCCACTGAAAATATAATTAACTGCTATATTGTTCAGTCTTGTGACACAAAGACTTCATTTCACCCATTAAGTAACCATAAGTTTTATTTTTTCCTTTTTTTTTAAAAAGATTTATTTATTTCTTTATACAAGCACTGGGTGTAGTCAGAAGTGTGGGAGGGTGAGAGAATCCACCAGAGCCAGAGCAGGGAACAGAACAGGCAGAAGGACCAAAGTACACTGCTGAGGGGAGCAGCGGGCGGCAGGAGAGGTCTGCGCGCCATGTGGGATCCTCCTCCGGTGGCCAGGGATCGAACTGGTGCTGCAGAGGCTGCGGGTAGCCTTGCAGCCCAGCACTCAACCACTGTGCCACCAGAGAGGCCCTATTTTTTCCTTCTTAAAAAAACTTGCATCGTTCTATTATATGCTTAGAAATGCGTGTCACTATTGCATATTGGAAAGTTCAGGGATGTCTGGAGTTAGGAGTTTGTTATTGATCTTGGGCAAGCAATTTTATAAGCATCAGTTTCAAAATTTTCTTGAGGATCAAGTGAAAAAAATGTATGTAAGCATGTGACATACAGTAAGCTTGACAAATTTAACTTCTGTATGGTGATGGAATATGGGTACTTTGGTAATGGGAGAGCAATAGTAACCACATCTAAAGGGAGCAAGCCTATACTTTCGAAAAAAAGTGAACAAGGATTTAAAAACAATGATACATCATTAAAAATAAAAACATTTTAGAAAAAAAAGGAATTAAAGTAGTGAATAAATACTTGTTCAGATGCCCCCAAAAAAAGGATTTTATAGTCTGTGGTTCAGTCTGAAATTTAAAAAGGCAAAATTATGGGTTTAAAATATATTTGCTTTTATAGAGGGTGGTGGGTGTGTAGTGGGGGACTGGGTAGAAAAAATAATATAACTTTTTAAAGAACCAAACATCATCTAATCTTTTAGTTCATTAAATTAACTTATGGTTTTAACCAGTAGTTAAAAATTTTATTTTAAGAAATAACAGCTTTATTTAGATGAATTTACATACCATAAAATTAATTTTTTTTAAGTTCATGAATTTTTAGTTTGTTCACAAGATTTTGTGCAACCATCACCACTATATACTTCCAGAATGTTTCCTTTACCCAAAAAGAAACTCTATACCCATTAGCAGTTCCACCTTATTCTCCTCACCCCAACCCCTACAACTGCAGTCTACTTTCTGTCTGTGGATTTGCTTGTTGGGCATTTCACGTTAATAGAATCGTATAATCTTTGACCTTCTATGACAGGCTGCTTTTCACATAGCATAATGTTTTCATGGTTCATCCATCTTGTGGCATTAACCAGTACTTCATTCCTTTTTATTATTGAATAATATTCCGTAACATGAATATACCATACCATGTTTAACAATTCAGTGGTTGATGAAGCACTTGGTTTTCTCAATCTATTGTCTATTATGAATAGTGCTATTATGAATATTCATGTGTAAGTTTTTTATTTTTACACCTGTTTTCAACTTTGGGAAGTATATATATAAGACATATATGTAGATATATAGATACCAGTCATATGGTAATTCTGTATTTAACTTATTAAGAAACTGCCATATCCTCCACAATTTCTGCAGTGTGGAAGGTTTCCAGTTTCTTAGCATCCTCATTTCTACTTGTTATTATGTCTTTTAATTTTAGCCATCCTAGTAACTAGTGTTTATTTTATTTTTTTAAAGATTTATTTATTTATGATTACAAGAACTGGGGTACAGGCCAGAGGTGTTGGAGGTGAGAGGATCCACCAGAGACAGCAGGGAACAGAACAGGCAGAGAGACCAAAGTACACTGTTGAGGGGAGTAGCTGGAGAAGTAGGAGAGGTCTGCTGCGCCATGTGGTCTGCTCCCTGGCCGGCGGGGGATCGAACTTGAGCTGCAGAGGCTGTGGACAGCCTCACAGCACTGAGCTCAACCCTCTGCGCCCCTGGGGAGGCCCATAACTAGTGTTTTTTACAACTAGAATAAATCAGAAAAATATTAAA
This sequence comes from Talpa europaea, assembly GCF_964194135.1. NCBI lineage: Eukaryota > Metazoa > Chordata > Mammalia > Eulipotyphla > Talpidae > Talpa > Talpa europaea. The sequence continues at coordinate 94,525,271 of NC_140075.1, forward strand.
GCATGTTATATTGCACCTAAGTTTTCGTGTATCTTTTATTTCAAATAAGTATATATACTGAGTTGAGAAATTAAAAAATACATCTTTTTTTAATGAATTACCAACAGAAGTTTGAGAAATACAATCTAGTCAAAACCACTCATTTTATAGAAAGGCCCTGAGACTTGAAAGGGGTTGTCCAATGATATATGGGCATACCTTAGAGGTAATGCAAGTTCAGTTCCAGACAACCGCAATAAAATGAGTATCACAATAAGCCTAGTCATGATGAAGTTTTTGGTTTCCCAGTGCATATAAATGTTATGTTTACTCTAAACTAGTAAGTGTGCAATAGCATTATTTCTAACAAAACAATTTACATAACTTATTTAAAAGTGACACAGAGACAGAAAATAAACACATGATGTTGGGAAAATGACACCAATAGACTTATTCTCAGCATTTTCCAGTTTGATGAAATAGATCAGACTGCAGGACTAGGACTTCAGGATAGTTACAAAAAACTTCCTTGTAGAAAAGTTGTTACAGACTAAAACATATTACCAAAGCTAGTTGCTGTCTTTGACTTAGTACACTGAAAATCAAAAGTCAAATACTGAATTTTAAGCTTTTAACTTTAAAAAGAAAAATAAAACTATCCCCTTTTAAGCAAAGCTTTGCTGAATGAGTTTTCTAATTTTGATTCAGTTAAGTTTCTCATCTCAGTATTCAATTTCTACAGCTTAAGGGATAAGAAAAAATCTTTTAAAGTTTCCAAAAACAGATGTGAAGTTGGTTGGAGTCCAGAAATTTATGAGGATAGATTAGAAGAATTGGTATTATTTAAACAATGAAATGGAAGAGCCTTAATGTTAGATCTCTAGAAACTATCTGTTTTTGTGTGGGATAAATGACAGCAATAAGTAAAAATAAGCAAAGCTAATCCAGGGTAGATGGTTATCTCCATAGCTTTGACAGATCTTCAGAGTTGGAAATTCCTCAGCTTCCTTGGGTATTTTAGAGGTTTGGATGTTTAAAGATAGAATTTTTAGATAGAGCAACTCCTGACAGCTGATTTTTGTGCAAGTCATTCTTTTACATTTTAGGCCACCAGGATAAGGCAAGGGAAAAGCAGAGAATTCAGTGGCTTGGATTTGTGGGCATATGTGTATGTTTGTATTGTGTTATTAATTGTATCCCAAAGTCATATATATATAAGTGATTTTTTTCTTACATTTAGATCATATGTCCTCTCTTTGAACATAATCAAGATTTAAATGTGATATGCAATGTTAGAGAAGATGGGAATTAAAACAATTTCTACATTTCAAGATGAAGTAGATCAAACTTCAGGACTAGGACTTCAGGATAGTTATAAAAAACTTCCTTGTAGAAAAGTTGTTACAGACTAGAACTTACTACCAAAGCTCGTTGCTATGTCTGCCTTTGTCCATTTCTGCCTTCCCTTCAGCCTACCTAGCTCTGGATACTCCTCTGCTTCAGTACTCTCTTCTTTGTCCACTCTTACAATCTGCACTTGTGTCATGCTTTCTCACTAGTCCTGTGATTTTCCACTTACCTCTGTTTCTCTGTCCACGGGGTTCTTTCTCCTAATGTCTGTTGGGTCTCTGTATGAGAGGGGGAAAAGGAGCCTCTGAATTCTATATGGGGAGTCTCTGTTCTTTGTTCTCTGTTGTCTGTGTATCTTCATCATTATTACAGAAAAATACATATTTGACAGGAGTGACTTAGTTGCATCTGATTGGATTTTTTTAACATACCCCCCCAATTGTACAGAATGTTGAAAAACTTAAGAGGCTTTTAATTTGTTTTAAATAACAGATATATCTTAATTGAACCATAGAAAGTGGAACATTTCTTTAAGTATAAAGAAAATTTACTGGTTTTGAATAATAGGTATTTGTAAAGTATTTTTAATTTTTTAAAGATTTATATGCATACAAGAACTGGGGTACAGGCCAGAGGTGTGGAGGGTGAGAGGATTCACCAGAGACAGAATGGGGAGCAGGACAGGCAGATTGACTGAAAATACTGCTGAAGGGAGCAGCGGGTGAGGCAGGAGGGTGCCACGTGGGTTAGCTCCCTGCCTGGTTGGGGATCGAACTCATGCCGAGCTTCATAGTGCTGTGACTTACCCCTTGTGTCACCAGGGCCCGACTTTCTATATGACTTTAAGTGGACAGAGGCAACATCATTTTTCATAGCCTTAAAATTGGTAAAGCTACTTGTAAATACATGTTCATTTCATCAGAGGGCTCATGTTTCAGCAACACATGATTTAGACCATATTTTCTTATCAGTGCTGTATAATGTTTAATGAAGCTTGAACACTCTTCTGGGTGTTAATCTGTTCTACTTATTAAACTTTTTAAATGGAAATATATTTGAACCTGAAGGATGAGAGTACTTTGGTCAGTTTTCCTTCTTAAGAATGCTGTCTGGAAACTTTCCAGCTAAATTGGTCAAGAAAGTAGGTATGGAATTTATCTGAAATCTATGCCCATTTAAATCATAATTACTAATTTTGCTATACTACTTTGTTACCTAGGCCAGCAGTACTGTCAGTGAGGCTTTACATTTTTTAAAAAAAATGCATAGCCTCTACATTCTCAGAAGTTGCAGTTTTAGTTTTTTTTCTGAACTTGTACTACCTAGCATACTAGTGCTATGTTAGAGATGAATATAAATGCTCTGAGAAAATATTTCAAGGATAAGACCCTTGGTTAAAATATCAGAAATAAAATGCAGCAATTATATATAAACAATAATGAAAGTAGCATTTGGAGGATGTTGAAAACACATATATTATCTGCATTATATGTATAAGCAGATTACAGATACCTAATTAGAAGAAATTCTTACAGATATGTATAATATATGAATCTTAAAATACAATAACTGATATTAATAAAGCCTAGTTTTTCTGTTGGCCATGACTACAGTATTTATACTTAAAATATAGCTAGAATGTGTATGCTCCTTTAAATCTAGTTAGTTTACATTACATGCTACTGTTTTGGGTGAAAAGACATATTAGGACAACTTTTCCAAAAACAGATGAATGACCATATCACAATCAAGACCTAGAATTTTGGGGGTGGGAGTAGGAGTAATAAGTTTAATTTTTTATTCCCCCAGTATGACAGAAAAGGTAAACTGTCCTAGTTCTTTGTGACTTTATAACTCCTCAGTATGAGCTACAATATAAATTAATTGAACATATTTTGTCTTTCTCTAGAAACTGTGTTCCTTACCTTAGTTCCTAGCAACATGAGAAACGTACTTAGATTTTAGAACTTTCAAACTATATTTTTTCCAGTCTGATCAGTCTCAACTGTTAATTAATCTGAATATGGTGTGTTTACTTCGGCAGCACATATACTGAATATGGTTATTGATTTCAAGTTATAGCTCTCATCAAGCCATTCATAGTTTAGATTACCCTACATCCTTTCTCTAGTTTTTCTTGCTGGCTTATGACTACAGTATTTGTACTTAAAATATTCTGAATATGAATATTATATTCTGTGTTTGCCACAGAAGCAAGAAGGCAATAAAAGGAAATAGTTGCCAAGGAGGAAACTTAATAACTATAAAAAGCAGATATCGAAGTTTGATATAGTAATCAAGGTTATTTAGTATAGAAGAAAGTAGGTTTGACTAACATAGTTAGGCCCAACTATATCAATCTTAAAATATTACAGTAGCTGATATTAATAAAGCCTTTTAAGTCAGAGGTTCTAAACCAAAGGGTACATAAGAGTCAACATATATATGTATATATGTACATAAGAGATTTTGATAGTGTTTGAGGTAGAAAATTCTCACAAATATCTTTAACCTTATGAAAATATATTCAACCTCACTACTAGGAAAAGAAACATTTTTTCCTAACTGGATCACCAAATTTTAAAAGATTGATACTCTTTCATTTGGTCTGTGTTTATAGAAAGAGACACTCATGTTTATTAGTAGGAATATCAGTTAGTACAAATCTGCAGCACATTTGACATTATGTGTCAACATTTTAAATGTTTTTGTTATCTAATCAGTTCTAGGAATTCTAAAGAAATGGAAAACATCAGACTGCAAAACAACATTTACAATGTGATCATGTGGTTAAATGATAAAGCTTGTTTTTTTGGTCTGCAAGGCTATATTTACAGTATAATTAAATTATACCAGCAATTATAACTGAAAGATAAAAGGTTACAGATAATTTTTTTTAATAATGTTAGTATTTTTGTGTCTTTGTGGGTAGGTTTGGTACAGAGGAGAGATATGCAGAAATTCCTTAGCCTTTAAAAATTTAAATCTCCCTGGCATTGAAGGAAATGAAATAGGGAGATAGTTACCTTCTGTGATGACTATCGTTGCTTATTGATTTTAGTCAGTGGGGAGATTGGCAACTACTGGTTTTTCTCATTGTCCTGACAGCCAGACTCAACCCCTTTAAACAATTACTAAAATTAAACGTGCATCTCATTATCTATTCATGGAAGTCTATCATTCCCTTAAGATTGTAGTCTTAACTGCTCTATTGGTTTGGTAATTCTTTTTCCTTTCAAAGTATTCAAGGTATTTTCCTATTTTGCTCTAAACATAGCTTAAAGCAATTTAATTCTTTATACTCTTCGGGAATTCTTTACACACTTAGGTAAATTTGTGGTAACCTTTGTATTTGATGGAATTTGACATTCCATAGTCTTTTTTCCCCCCCAGCTTTATTTTTTATTGAAGTATAAGTGACAAATTGTGTATATATATCTAAAGTATACAACATGGTGATGTGATATATACCCTATGAAATAGTTTACATAATAAAAGTAATTAACACATCCAGCATCTCACATAGTTGCCTTTATTATATGTCTGGTGAGAGTGGTCTGCTCTTTTAGTAAATTTCAGATATGCAATACATACTGACTATAGTATCCATGCTGTACATAAGCCCCCTCAGAACTTATTTAAAACTAAAAATTTATACTCTTTGACAAGCATTCCCTTTTACCCCCATCCATATTCTTTCTATCATATTAGCTTATAGTTAAATACTATCTCAAGTTTTATATAGCTCTGGGTCACAACTTATGTCGTTCTAATGACAGTTTTGACTTTGTGACTTTTTTCCAATTTTTTGCTCCATCTTAAATTATTCATGAGCAGCATCACACACACATATGTTTTATAAGGTGAACTAATACTCTTTTGATTTTGAAGGATAAAGGTAAGAAACCTCAGGAATCACTTGAACTATTTGAATCTTTAAAATATTTAAGTAGTGGGATACAAGAAAAATGTAGGGCCTCCCTGGTGGTGCAGGGGGTTAAGGTGCAACCTATGAAGCTGTCCACAGCCTCTGCAGCAGGAGTTCCATCCCCGGCTGGCCAGGGAGCAACCCACATGGCACAGAAGACCTCTCCTGACTCGCCCACTGCATCCCTCGGCAGTGAATTTCAGTCAGTCTGCCTGTTCTGTTCCCCACACTGTCTCTGTTGAATCTTCTCAACCCTCACACCTCTGGCCTGTACCCCAGCTCTTGTATACATAAATAAATCTTTTAAAAATAACACATAAGATTAATGTAAAAGAATCAACATCCTTTCTATGGGACTTATAAAAAAATTAACAAAGATTTAACTTTTTTTTCCATGTGACTATGTAAGACAGATAATACTCATTATAAGTTTTTCTCAGACTCATTTAGTGACTTAATTGCAGTAAATATCTCAATAGGATTTTTCTTTTTGAAGGAATGGGAGAGTGGAAGATATATTGAGAAAAATGATCCTATAACTAATTTGAATATCAAGGCATTTTTGAAAAAGTAATGAGCAAGAACTTATCAATATGAGCAAAGACTGCTGCTATAATAAGACATTGTGGTTCTGATAGACTATTGGATTAAGAATAGACACTGATATATGCAGGAATTTGGTGGTATTAATAAATGGGTGGAAAAAAGGAAGGGTTATAAATTATGCCAGAGTGGAAGAAAAAGAAGTTAAAATATTCCCTCAAATCTGTATCAAAATAAGCTCCAATTGGACTAAAATTTATAATGAAGTAGAAGCCATAGAAAGCTAGTAGAAAGATAGGTAAATATTTAATGACTTAGGAGTAGTAGTTTATAAGCTTAGAAATAGTGCCAGAACCCACACAGGAAAAGGTGGATCATTTGTAATACAGAAGAATTAAAAACCTATACCATAGGGGGCCTCCCCTGGTGGCCCAGTGGTTGAGCGCTGGGCTGCGAGGCTGCCTGCCTGCAGCCCCGGATCGTTCCCCAGCCGCTGGTGAGGGTCCCACAAAAAAAAAAAAAAAAAAAAAAACCCTATACCATAAAAGCTACCAGAAATACAGTGAACAGAAAATTGGAAAAATTAGGAAACTGTTTCCAACAAATATGACAAAGTGTAATACACATGTACACATCTTATCTGTCAGGGAAGAGACATCTGTGGTTCATAATCATTTTGGGGATAATACTGTCCCAGAGAGAAATTCATAAGGTGTATTTGTACACTAACAGGCATGTATACATATAACACATATCCAGAACTTTAAGAATAATTTTAGGAGACTACGATTCATAAAAGGCTTAAGGACCACAAAAGAAGTACCTGGTAAATACTTATATGCTTCAGACTCCCTATTTAAAAGATTAAGAATTTTTTTAAATGGTCATGGTAAATATTGCTATAATGGAGTCTGAATTAATGAAACATCCTTGAAAAGCTATTTTAAAATGTCAGTCTCGGGGCCTCCCCGGTGGCGCAGCGGTTGAGCGCTGGGTTGCGAAGCTGCCTGCAGCCTCTGCAGCCGGTTCGATCCCCGGCTGCTCCCCGGCCACCAGAGGAGGGTCCCACATGGCGCGCAGACCTCTCCTGCCGCCCGCTGCGCCCCTCAGCAGTGTACTTCGGTCCTTCTGCCTGCTCTGCTCCCCGCTCTGGCTCTGGTGAATTCTCTCACCCTCTGGTGAATTCTCTCACCCTCCCACGCTTCTGACTGTACCCAGTGCATGTATAAACCAAACAAACAAACAAATAATAAATAAATAAATAAATAAGATATGCCTCTAGAAAAATTAAAAAAAAAATAAAAAAAAATAAAATGTCAGTCTCATTTTAAAATTCTACTTCTAGGAATTATAAGAAAACACCAGAATCTCAGACAAATTTTTATGCAGCAATGATTATTAGGTACTGAAATATTTATTACTTATAATAGTAAAAATTGGAAGCAACTGGAATGCTCAACTTTACTGTAATGGTTATAAATTATGATTCGATATTAGCACATCATGAAGCTCTTTCTGAAGACTGTGATGTATACAAGTAATTAAAATGTATTGTTAAGTGAAAAAAAGGAAATAGTTGTAAGATGTTTTAAAGTTGTTTCTAGTGGATGGGACTATGATGATTTTAAATTTCTTTATTCACTTCTGTATTACCTAATTCATATTTATAATGCATTATAATGAAAACACTATGGAAAGAATGCAAGATACCCCATTGCATAATTTTTAAAGTTTTAAAAATCAATGAAATGACAGTGACTTGACACTCAAAAATATATGCAAGTTTTGGGATTTTTTTTTAAACTTAAATTGTTATTTAAAGAAATTTTATCTTGAAGCTTATCTTGAATTATAACAGAAACAATATTTGGATACCTTTCCCTTTTCCTACTAGAAGTGGAAGACTTGTTTTCTTCACTTAAACATATTCAGCATACTTTGGTCGATTCTCAGAGCCAGGAGGATATTTCACTGCTCTTACAACTTGTACAAAATAAAGATTTCCAGAATGCATTTAAGATACACAACGCTGTCACAGTACACATGAACAAGGCCAGTCCTCCATTTCCTCTTATCTGCAGTGCGCAAGATCTTGCACAAGAGGTATGTATTCTGAACATCTCGTTAACATATTTAAGATATAGTAAGGCAATATTATTGGAAAATACTAATGTGAATAAAAAGCTTGTTTGAGTTAATTCTTAATGATTCCATGTTAATTTATCATGATGGGAAAAATTGGCTATATAATTTTTATCCTGTAAAATCATATACTAAATTCAGAGTAAGAAGTACTCTATTTGATGAAGAGAGTTTTATAAGAGTGTGAGCGTGTGTGTATGTGTGTGTGTGTAATTGTACATTTGCAGAGTAAGGGAAATATTTATCTAAATTACTATAGAGGAAAGCTTTTCAATGTTTAGGAAGTTACAGTTTTATTTTAATCATTATCATTATAAACTGAGATAAATGAAAGGTGATGAAATAAAATTACATTTGATAATCAGGTATCATAAAGATTTGTTACCTGTAGGTATTGTGAAGATTTTGATCTGTAAAAACTGTATAGAAGGTCCAAAATAATTAAACTTCATATACAGTGAGTTTTTCTTGTTAACATGCTGAGTTTTAAATGCTTTTTTCTGCTGCCTCTTGATATTCAACATTTGCCGTGTCCTGAAAACATCTTTTAAATTGAAGGTCTTAAAAAGATATAAATAATCCATCTCCTACTTTGGGAGTTGGACATTCTGTCATTAAATGATTTTAAATTATTTTGAGATTATAAAAATAATTCTAGAAGTCCATAAAGTAAATCTGTTTCAGTGAACTCAGACATAAGACAGAAAATGGGCTAGGGGAAAGGTAGGACTTCGAGAGCCTCAGACCTAAAATAGTTTCGAGGGCACTTTTCAGATTAACATAGAATGGTCCCGAAGGGAGTACTTTCTGCATTTAAAAGCCTGAGATGAGCAAAGATCCTATGTGCAAGAGTGGCTGAAAAGTCTAGTGTTGCCCAGGATCTAGGAGAGTATTACCTTAGGACCTGCTCCTAGATAGGAAATTTTCCTGTGTAGAGTTGAGAGAATCAAAGAACTAGAAGTGGCTTAAAGAGTGCATGTAAGAGAGAATTTGGGAGAGACAAATGATTGAGTGGGACTTTAAAAAATTAGTTTCAAATATTAGGTTTAAGATAGTTAACATATTCACAGAGTTCGCAATTTTTAAAATACCATATCAAGGAAATTTTCTGAAAATTTGCTTCCACAGCCTGATAGTATCTTCAGTAATACTTAAAAATTGTATTGCTTTGGTAGTAGTGGTATGTGAGTGAGTGGTAGTGACTTTGAGCTAAGACTGGTCATAAAGGGAATGCAAGATGATGAACTTAGTCAGGACCACCTTGTGTGGTTCTGCAGTGTTAGGGTTAGGGTATCTCTCTGGCCACCTGGGAATCAAACCTGCGCTACAGAGGCTGCGGACAGCTCCACAGCACTGCGCTCAACCCGCTGCACCACTGGGGAGGCCCTAGTCTGTGACTCTTTAAGATGTCATCTCCAATTCAGTTTTCCTTTTTTTTAAAAGATTTATTTATGCAGACAAGAACTGGGGTACAGGCCAGAGGTATGGGGTTGAGAGAATTCACCAGAGACAGAGCGGGGAACAGGCAGACTGACCGAAACACACTGCTGAAGGGGAGCAGCGGACGAGACAGCAGAGGTACCCTGCGCCCTGTGGGTTGCTCCCTGGCCGGGGATTGAACTCATGCTGCAGTGGCTGCGTATTGCCCCACAGGTTGCGTCTTAACCCCTTGCGCCACCAGAGAGGCTCTGGTTTTTCTTCTTTTATGTAATTAATGATTAGTCTATTTTATAGTATGTTGATTCAAGAATCAGGTTTTTTTGGTGTTTTTTTAAAAATAAAAAATGCTAATGCATTTTGACTTTTTCTTATAATTATTTTTATTTTCTTTCTTACAAGTAGTTTTCATTATGTTAATTTGCATCTTTATAAAAATACCTGTATAGATGCTGGTGGTATTTTCTCTAATCTAAGGAAAATAATCTTTCTGTTTCTTAGGTACAAACTGTTTTGAAACCAGTCCACCAGAAAGAAGGTCAAGAATTAACTGCTTTACTGAATGCTCCACATATTCAGGTAGCAAATGGACTGGGCATTAAGTGTGTGCTTTTTTACAGCATTTGCCTTTTTTTTCCCTGCCAGACACACAAAAGGTTTTATTCATCCTCCCAAAAATCTGTACAACCACCACAGACACAGATAAAGAATTTTTACTCCTGCAGAATCATTACTTCTCCTTTTTTGCCAGCACCAGTATTGACCTTTGCAGTCCCCCTGACTTTCTTCATTCTGCCCTTGTATTCTTTTTGCTGCTTTCTTGAGATCTTCTCATATAGACTGTCTTGCAAGTCTGTGTTTGGGTTCATTTTTCTTTTCATAATCCAAGGAGTTGTAAATCATGCCAAAGCCAGTTGTATTGCCACCTCCAGAATGGGTTCTGTATCCAAATACAGAGATGACATCAAGGGTGGTCTTGTACATGTTAGCTAGTTTCCCCCAAATTTCTGTCTTAAGTACTGTTGCCTTCCCAGAGTGAAGGATGGCATTGACCATTTGTTTCCACTGACACAATCTGTGGTCATGAACTTCCTGGCCCAGATAGTTACTGTGGCATTCATGATGGTGAATGCTCTTCCAGCAGCAAGGGAAGAAAAGTTTCTTGGTTTGTTTTTTTTTTAAATCCAAGATTCTTAAGGTTAGAAGAGACCTCAAATATTATCTAACCTATTTTGATTATTTACAACTTCCACTGAAAAACAATTATTGCTGAATTACCTATCTTCATATTTAGAGTTAGCCACATTATTTTTGAAACAGTTTTATTCTTTACAAAAAAATCTTCCTTTTGGGGGGCTTATATTATCAATAGTTTTTTTATGGTGTTAACCCTATAAATTTATTTTGTTTTTATGAAGTTTAATAAGCATTTTAGATTTTGATGACCCATTCCAGAGTACACCTGATTCAACTTACCACATCTCTAGTTATTATTAAGCTCTCTCTCTCTATATATATATAAAATCTAAATGCTTATTATATATATATAACTAATTGTGTAGTGCTTCTTTTAAAGATTTGATGCCCAGAATACTATGTCCATGACCAAAATACATCTCTCTACAGAAATAAATCATGCTGTTTCTTTAAATGCTGTGGATTTCTTTTAAACAGGCACTTTTACTGGCCCATGATAAGGTTGCTGAGCAGGAAATGCAGCTAGAGCCCATTACAGATGAGAGAGTGTATGAAAGCATTGGCCAGTATGGAGGAGAAACTGTAAAAATAGTTCGTATAGAAAAGGCTCGAGATATTCCATTGGTAAGTGTTCCACATGTCTGACCTGAGGTTCTTTTTGTACATGGATCTTATGTTTGACAGATAGGTCAAAAATCCGTTTACATTTCTTTTAAAGGTTAATTTGAGAAAAATTTGTTCATCTTCTCTCACCCATGATTTAATAAAAATAATAGCTTTATGTATTATCCAATGCCTAAATAAACTAATAGCTAAATAAATTTATCAAATAGCTAAATAATTGTTGAGGAACCACAAAAAAGGACTAGTAATCTGCTAGTGATTCTCTTAGCTTTTAAAAAATAGTGTCTAGAAATTTAATCTTTTCATTCAGTTAAATCTGTTGAGACACAGTTGCTTATATACTTATATATATCCTTAGAAGTATGTGTTCTTTAATAAAAAATGAATTTAGGCTAGTATATGCAAATTTTTAAAAATCTCTTCTCTTAGTCTGCTGTCATTGCCATAATTTTCTTTATTTTCATAGAAAAATTCTTTAATCCTGATGTCTCAGTTACATCTTGGCAAATGTGGAATTTGCCAAGGGACTGCTTTTTATGGGAAGTTTATGTAACTAGGTTTCTTTCCTACCAGAAAAATAAATATTGAGGAAATGATAAAATTTTAAATTACACATGAAGAGAAAATTCATATAAATTCTACGCTTTCAAGCTATGTTCTGGGGATATTTCATATTTCCAGGTTATGAGCTTATATATTTCAGTTGTGCTTCCAATTTTTATAATAAATATTAATGATGTAATATATTTAATGTGGCTTGAATGCAGCTATCATAATTAACATTTGATTAATCAGACAGACTGGTCTTTTTCCCTCAGTCATATGTTGAACTGAAGAAAAAAAAAAAAGTCATGTTCACTAATTATTCCTAACTATAACATAACCATTTGAGTAGTATTCAGCATATAAAGAACAAATTTGATTATAGGTTGTCACATTGTTTTTAATTAAGTATGCTCTTGTATGCTTCAAAAGTCTACTTGATTTTAGAATTGGTAATGAATACAATGTTTCTGAAGCAGAAAATGTTTGGGGAAAATAGTCAGCTTTCAAATCTAAATATCATAATTACCCTAGCTGTGTAAGTAAATTTATTTTCAAGATAACTGAAGGCTAGTATTGAATTAAAAAACTAAGAATCTAAAAGTTAAGAAATGTTTAAAAAAAACTATATGTTGATTTTAAAATTAGATACTAAACTTTTTTAGGGGGCCACAGTTCGCAATGAAATGGATTCTGTCATCATTAGTCGGATAGTAAAAGGAGGTGCTGCAGAGAAAAGTGGTCTGTTACATGAAGGCGATGAAGTTTTGGAAATTAATGGCATTGAAATTCGGGGGAAAGATGTCAATGAGGTTTTTGACTTGTTGGTAAGTTGACAGTGGTGGAAGAATAATTGATAGGTTCTTAAAAGCTGTTTTCTTTATTAGATTTCAGAATAAAATATCTCAAAAGCATTTAATAATAACTGTTAAGAACACTGGATAATTTTTAGTCTGATTTACACGTGACATAATTATTTCCACAATATAAGTAGAATTTTATTTTTGGTGGGTACCTCTGATACTTTATTTTGAACTTTATTACAATTCAGTCTATTTTATTTGCCTCTGAAATCACTAGTAAAATAGATCATTAATTCATTCAGCATATTTTTTTAAACTATTATTATTTTTAATTTATTTATTTATACAAGAACTGGGGTACAGGCCAGAAGCATGGGAGGGCAAGAGAACTCACCAGAGACAGAGCGGGTTGCAGAACAGACAACAGAAAACACTGCTGAGGGTAGCAGCGGGTGAGACAGGAGAGGTCTGCTGCACCATGTGGGTATCTCCCTGGCCGGTCAGGAATCTAACCCACACTGCAGAGGCTGCGGACAGCTTCATAGCACTGCGCTCAGCCCGCTGCGCCACTAGGGAGGCCCTCAGCATAATTATTGAATACTACTATATGCTAGCCACAAAATAAAACGAAGTCCATGCCCTCATGGCATTATGATCATTTTGTCTTTTTGTCTACAATAGGTTGTTTTTTCCTTAACAATATTAGGTAATAGTGGTATAGGTTGACATTGTGCACTATAATAACCACTACATGTATTAATTATTTCAACTTAAGTAAAATTTAAAATGCATTTCCTCATTCATATTAGCTTTATTTGAGCTGCCCAAGAGCAATATGTAGCTCATGGCTACCATATCAAGAATATTTTCATCATCATAGAAAGTTTTTTTAGACATTACTATTATAATACATATAGTCATATGTAGAAACCCCTATAGAAGTCAACTTTTGAGGACAATTCATGATCACTGTATCTACCTACAAACCAAATTTATTCTTAAATTATCTGGCATTTATTATTATAGTAGAATCTCCTTTACCTGGTGATGTCTGAGAATAACCTAGAAAACATCCTCACATCACTGTTTTTACCTGGTCCAGTCATTGGTGAATCAAAGTTTCAGTGGTCATCTTAGTCTTTTTGTTACTGGCTACTGTCTCTGGGTTAAGCACTGCTCCCTGGTATGTCAGAAGAGAAGCTTTGATTACAGTCTATGTTGGAGATAGCTGAATGAGGTAGTCTGTGATGTACTATAAAATAATTGTGAACCTGGCAGTACGACTATGAAGTTTAAAAAAAAAAGAATGGGTGACAAAGCATCTGGGAATTGAGAATATTCTGTGTTAAAATTGATGTGTGTCAGAGTAGATAACCCGGAATTGTAGCATTGTGATATATCTCAATCCTTCACTGTGGAATCCTCCTAAAATTACACTAAAAGGAAGACAAAAGAACAAGTGGCTAAGTGGCTTTCCCCAGTGGACCAGAATTGCAGAATGCCATATCCCTAGGTATCTCTAATGTATGAAGCCATCATGAAGAGCAGAATTTGTGCTTCTTGATGAAGGAGAGTCATCTTTACTGATTTTTTTTTTTAATCTATTAGGGGTTCTAGAATTGTCCAGGTTAGGGCATAGCTATAATAAGATCATGGAGTGACCTTCATAAATATGGACTTTTGTAAAAATTTTATGTATTTTTTACATCATTTTTCATTTTTGTACAATGTATGCATTTTCATCTTGAATATGGACTTTTAAATACCTAATCTTTTTGTTACAGTCTGATATGCATGGTACCTTGACATTTGTTCTGATTCCCAGTCAACAGATCAAGCCTCCTCCTGCCAAAGAAACAGTAGTAAGTGATTTTTTTATATTCATTATTTATTGTCTGGTGGCTATTTCTTTTTTAAAAAAAATTAAGAATCTAATTTTTAGAGTAGTTTTTGGTTTACAGCAAAATTAAGGAGAAAGTTTAGAGTTCCTGTATACCTCCTATACATGTATAACCTACCCACTATCAATTCCTGCAACATAATTGTTCAATTATTACATCAGTGGTTTCATCATTATCCAAAGTTCATAGTTTACATTGGGATTCACTTTTGGTATTGTATGTGTTATGGATTTTGACAAATACATAATTCATTATATTGTACAGAGTAGTTTGATTTAAAAATCCTCGGCTTTGCTTATTCATCATTCTCTCCCCCATAATCCATGGCAACTACTGACCTTTTAACTGTCTCAGTGGTTTTGCCTTTTCCAGAATGTCATGCAGTTGAAATCATGTAGCTTGTGGCTTTTTTCACTGATGATAAGCATTTAAGTTTCTTCCATGTCTTTTTATAGTTTCTTAATTCATTTCTTTTCAGTGCTTAATAATATCCATTGTCTGGATATACAATTTATCTACTCACCTATTGAAGGACATCTTGATTTTTTCCAAGTTTGTGCAGTTATAGTAAAACTGCTATAAGCATCTGTTTTTGTGTGGATATAAGTTTTCAGCTCATATGGTTAAATAGGTAAACACCAAGGAATTGAAAACTTAAGTCCACGCAGAAACGTGTGTATGAATGTTGTTTTGAGTATCAAAGGTATTACTTGAAATATTTCTTGCACTCAAATAAAAACAGGTAAGTTCAGTAGTTTCTGATTTGTATTTTAAAAAGTTACTTTTGACTGCTGTGTGGTAATTCGGTTAGTAGAACCAGTAATGGAAGCAAGATTTGGGAAATTGTAGTCATTGTACGTATGATGATGGTTTAAACTTGGATGACAACAGTGGCAGTAGAGAAAATGATTCAGCCTATGTTCTAGTAGAAATGACAGGCCCTTGTAATGATCCTAGAGGATAAAGGAAAGGAAGGAAGCAAGAATGCTTCAACAATTGAGGGTATAGTGGTGCTTCTTACTAAAAAGAAATTGGGAAGAAAAACAGATTTGGGGAGCAAAATCAAGAGGTCCCATTTACAGATTTGAGATACCTCAGGCACCTTCAGGTAGAGATATGTAGTGCTTAGAAATGAATATATGGTGTGGAATTCTAAGGAGACATCTGGGTTATATTGAATTTATTATGGAGAAAATAGGACAGGGAAGCATATTTATTTATTTATGCATATAAGAACTGAGGTACAGATCAGAGAGGGGAGGGAATGAGAGGATTCACCAGAGACAGAGTGGGGAACAGAACAGGCAGACTGATTGAAATACACTGCTGAGGGGAGCAGTGGGCAAGACAGGAGAGGTCTGCTTCACCATGTGGTTTGCTCCCTGACTGAGGATCAAACTCGTGCTGCAGTGGCTGCAGATAGCTTCATAGGTTACATCTTAACCCCTTGTGCCACCAGGGAGGCCCAGTCATCTCATTTCAATTTAGAGCATTTTCCCTTTTCAGTTTGCTGGTACCCTACAGTTCATATTTCTAGCTTCCTACTACTAAGTGTCAGTTGAATGTCCCACCAATACCCCAGACTTTTCATAACAATGGGAAAGAACAAATAACAGAGATACCCCTTTGCAGATAGGAGTTGGGGAGTAGGAATCCCAGGGTTAGAGGAGGAAATTTGGAAATTTGCTTCACACTACAGAGACTTTTCTTGCTGCAGTTTTTAATTTTGCAACCTGCCTTATGGGTGAAGTGAGGGCCAAAGATAAGGAAGATACACTTTCACTATTTTCTTTTCCACAAGTAATTCTCAAAATTAAAGATAAAGCTAGTATAATAAAAGACACAGAAATAAGAATTTCAGAGAAAACTTATTTGCCGCATTGGATATCTCAAAAGATAAACTGATGTATTATTCCCTTTACCATATTGAACTAGAAGATAATAGCATTTAACAATTCTATAATCTGAAATTTAAATATATTTTGTTTGGTTTAGGAACCAAACACTTATTTTGATCAGATGCACTGCTTTAATGTTACAGCATTGTTAAACTCTGGGGCTTTCCTGTCAATGTCTCCTTCATTTAAAAGGGGCTATGTTTTAAGCCATAATCATCAAAACTGCATGGTATTGGAACAAGAACAGACACACAGACCAATGGAATCGAATAGAAAATCCAGAAATAAAACCACAGATTTATGGTCAACTAATCTTTGACAAAAGAGCAAAGACTGCATTGGAGCAAAGAAAGTTTGTTCAATAAATGGTGCTGGCAAAACTGGATTGCTACATGGAAAAGAAGGAAGCTTGACCACTACCTCACACCATACACAAAAATCAACTCAAAATGGATTAAAGAACTAGACATAAGACCTGAAACCATAAAATACATAGAAGGAAATATAGGCGAAACACTACGTGATATGCACATCAAAGACATCTTTACAGACACATCACCCAAAGCAGTGATAGTGAAGGCAAAGATAAACAGCTGGGACTACATCAAATTAAAGCGCTTCTGCACAGCAAAAGAGACAATAACAAAAACAAAGAGAAACCCCACCAACTGGGAGAACATTTTTGCACCCAACACTAATGATAAAGGACTGATCACAAAAATCTGCAAAGAGCTGATGAGACTCAACAACAACAAAGAAAATAATCCAGTCAAAAAATGGGCAGAAGAGCTAAAAAGAAACTTCTCTGAAGAGGAAATGCAAATGGCCAACAGGCATATGAAAAAATGTTCAACATCACTTGTAATCAGGGAAATGCAAATCAAAACTACCATGAGATACCATCTTACACCAGTGAGAATGGCACATATTAAAAAAAAACTAGCAACAACAAATGTTGGCGAGGGTGTGGAGAAAAAGGAACTCTTCTGCACTGTTGGTGGGAGTGCAAACTGGTCCAACCATTATGGAGAGCTGTGTGGAGATTTCTGGACCTACTAAACATAGAGCTTCCACATGATCCAGCAATTCCACTCCTAGGTATTTACCCAAAGCACACAGAAACATCAATTCCAAAGAGCACCTGCACCCCTATGTTTATAGCAGCACTGTTTACAATAGCTAAGCTTTGGAAACAACCCAAATGCCCAAAAATAGATGACTGGATCAAGAAGATGTGGTACAGGGCCACCCCTGTGGTGCAGTGGTTGAGCGCTGGGTTGCGAGGCTGCCTGCAGCCTCTGCAGCACCGGTTCGATTCCCGGCCACCGGGCGAGGGTCCCACATGGTGCGCAGACCTCTCCTGCCGCCCGCTGCTCCCCTCAGCAGTGTACTTCGTCACTCTGCCTGTTCTGTTCCCCTCTCCGGCTCTGGTGAATTCTCTCACCCTCCCGCACTTCTGACTGTACCCAGTGCTTGTATAAATGTATAAATAAATAAATAAATCTTTAAAAAAAAAAAAAAAGAAGAAGATGTGGTACATATATACCATGGAATATTACTCAGCATTCAGAAAAGATAAACACATGCAATTT